>NC_042630.1:4033381-4399826 GCF_901001135.1 Rhinatrema bivittatum
GGGAGGCAAGGAGCCGTCCTCATGAACTTGTAAGCGTGATTTAGCATTTATTATTTATTTACATAATTTCTGGAACAATTCTAAGTCAGGCTGTTGTTGGCTAATAGCGGGGAAGGCTCAGCAGAACAGCCATGTTTATATGCAACAGAAATCCTTTGAAAACTCAATCCAAGGAGGTATAGCAAACATTCCAATTTATCTTTTGCTTGGTTGCATAGATTTATCCTTGCTAATTTGAAAAATGTTCTTCTGAGAGTTAGGAAATTGCAACCTGTTAAAAAGATTCCTCATAGCTTCTTTTACCTCTTTATTTTTCAGGCTGTAAATGATGGGGTTAATTAGAGGGATTAAAACATTATACAGCAGAGCAATGAGCTTGTTTAGATCCAGAGACTGCATGGACGCTGGTCTCATATACAAACAAGTCAGAGTTACATAGAAGAGAATAACGACTGTGAGGTGGGAGGAGCAGGTGGAGAAGGCTTTGCGTCTCCCCTCCTTGGAACGGATCCTCAGGATGGCGGAGATGATGTAGATATAAGATGTCAGAGTTGCAATAAAGCAGGGCAGCATTACAGACTCACCCAAAATGTAAGTCACAAGATCAATGGTGGTGGTGTGCTGGTGCAGGAGAGGTTTAGCAGTGCTGAGATGTCACAGAAGAAATGGTTAATCTCATTGGACCCACAGTATGAGAAGTGAGAAAAAATGACAGTGTGTGCCACTGGTTCCAGAAATGCAAAGATCCAGGTCCCTGTGGCCATCAGCACACAGAGTCTCTTATTCATGATCACAGCATAGCGCAGGGGGTGACATACAGCGACGTAGCGGTCATAAGCCATGACTGTAAGAAGAAGACATTCTTCACATACTGAAAATATGAAAAAATATGCCTGTGTAAAACACCCAGCTGCAGAAATACTCTGACCTTTCCTTATGGAGATATCCAGCAGCTTGGGGAGGGTTATCGAGGTATAAGAGATATCGAGGAAGGACAAGTTACAGAGGAAAAAGTACATGGGGGTGTGCAGGCGAGGGTCCAGGCACGTCAGGGCTATAATAGTGAGGTTCCCCATCAGGATGATCAGGTAAATCAGTAAGAACAGAAGGAAAAGGGGGATTTGTAGCTCTGGGAATTCAGTAAACCCCAAAATGATGAATTCTGTCACTGTGGTGAGATTTTCCTCTTCCATTGGATTCTGGGATGAGAAGAGATGGAAAGAATGAAGAGAAGAAATGAGACACAGAGCTCAGACTATGAACACAGTTGCTGTAGGTAAGTAAGTACCATATTGCCCACGAAGATCCACATAATATATTTGTTAGATAACACTGGGGAACACAATTTTCATTGAGTTAGATCTGACACTTGCTTTTGACTAACTTTTGACAACTGAATCCAAAAATGACCCCAGTTTTTCTCTATCATGTCAACTTTTTAAGGTACAGGATACCCTTCCTTTGTCCCAAAAATCATACAAAATGTACATACAAAGGAAATAAAAGAAAAAATTACCTGAATATACTGTTTATTTAGAGTTATTTTATTCATAAAAAGACTATATTGTTACTGTAAGTCAAATTGTGTACAAGTAGTAAAGTTCTGCTACCAAACATACATATTAAGGTAAAAATTTATGCTTAAACTTTTCCAGCAGTGTTCAATCTGTGGGCAATCGCGCCTGATGCTCCAACAATAGTCAGCCATCATATGTACATCCCATCGACCCTGATACCTTGCCTCCATGACCTTCAAATCTTGGTGGAATCGTTCACCTTGCTCATCACTGACTGCACCAAGGTTTTCGGGAAGTCAGCAAGATGACTATGCAGAAAATGTACCTTCATGCTCAGATTGCAACAAAGCATTTTGAAACTCTCCAAGAGTTTCTGGACAATTTCGGTGTAATTCTGTGCTTGTGTATTTCCAAGAAAGTCCTTAACAAGGGTTTTGAATGACAACCAAGCATTCTTTTGGAGTTCTGACATTGTCCCAATGAAATGTTCATCTTTAATGAGCTGCCGAATCTGTGGACCGTCAACCACACCGGCTTGTATCTTTTCAAAGGACAGGCTAGGAAATGCCAAAATGAAATACAATAAAACAGTCTCCTTCAGTTGGCAAAGCTTAACAAATTGCATTTGATAAATCCAGGCCTAAGATAGGCTGTAGAGAAAAAACTTGACATGATAAAAGAAAACTAACTGCAGTTTTGAAATCAGCACGCCTATTTAAGTCTAAAACAGCTGAAAAATCAAACTCAACAGGAATTATGTTAAAAATTGTTCCCCAGTGTAATTAATTAGTTCACTTAATAAACACTTTGGGACATGAAGTTCAACCTTCTTTACACAACCCAGAGTTGTGGAATTATTTGATGCAATTTTTTTTTATTGAATTAAATGGATCATAAGAAGTCTTCCAAATAGACTCATCATCCTAGGACCAATCCAGGGCCGGCGGAAGCACTAGGCGAACTAGGCGATCGCCTAGGGCGCTGAGCATTAGGGGGCGCCGAGCCGCTGACGGCCAATGGCCGCCGGTGGACGTCATCCCAATGGCAGATACACACAGCAAGAAGATCGCAGGGCCGTGGTACAGTCGCGTCTAAACATGCTGGTGCTCCTCCTCCTTCCTGCCCGCGCGGCCCCGGAAGAAAAATGTTGCCGGAGCCGCGCGGGCAGGAGGAGGAAGGAGGAGGAGCATCAGCCAATGCAGGAACTTCTCCTCCTTCCTGCCCGCGCGGCCCCGGAAGAAAAATGTTGCCGGAGCCGCGCGGGCAGGAAGGAGGAGGAGGAGCATCAGCCAATGCAGGAACTTCTCCTCCTTCCTGCCCGCGCGGCCCCGGAAGAAAAATGTTGCCGGAGCCGCGCGGGCAGGAAAGAGGAGGAGCATCAGCCGCGTGCCGGAAGGAGGAGGAGCATCTGCCACGTTCAGAAGAGGATCAGCGCGGCTCGAGAAGACCGGGGCCGCTGCAGAGCCCATCCTGCAGTGGCCCGTGAAGAGGAGGCGCAGAGGTGAGAGAGAAGGCTGAGGGTTTGTACAGTGTGTATGTGTGCCTGTATGAGATGAGTTGAGAGACTGTGTGTGTGTGGGAGTGAAGACCTGAATGTTTGCAGAGACAGCATGGGAGAGCCTTTGTGTGTGTGAGAGACAGCATGTGGTAGTGAGAGCCTGTGCTTGAGCAAGACAGCATGTGGGAGTGAGAGAGAGCCTGTGTGTGTGTGTGAGTCAGCATGTGACAGTGAGAGCCCGTGTGTAGGAATGATTGTATGAGAGAGAGCATGTGACAGTGAGAGCCTGTGCTTGAGCAGGACAGCATGTGGGAGTGAGAGAGAGCCTGTGTGTGTGAGTCAGCATGTGACAGTGAGAGCCTGTGTGTAGGAATGATTGTATGAGAGAGAGCATGTGACAGTGAGAACCTGTGCTTGAGCAAGACAGCATGTGGGAGTGAGAGTTAGACAGCATGTGCAAGAGAGAGACTGTGTATAAATGATTGTATGAGGGACAGCATGTGAGAATGAGTGCCTGTGTATGTGAGAGAGAGAAAGCATGTGAGAATGAGAACCTGACCGTGTGTTTGAGGGAAGCAGACAGATGGAGAGAAAAAAATATGTTATAAAAGGAATTGGCAAAAAAATAAGAAAGGGAAGGTGGAAAAAAAAAAGCCTGTGACCAACCGATTAGAAAACTAAGATCAGACAGCAAATGTAAAAAGAAATAAATTACTTTTTACTGATTGGAACATGTAATCTTTGGGAATGTGCAAGAGTAGCACTTTCTCTATGCGGATCTCACAATGTACGAGATCAGCATAGAGGAACTGGAAGCCCATGGGGCCTGCACAGAGGAGGCAGCAGAATGGGCTTCAGTGCCAATAGCAGCAATCAGCACCTCCGCAATAGCCATACAGCGGCAGTGACAGTGGCAGCAGAAGAATGAGAGAGGCTCTGAGGTTGCTGGCAAAAGAAAGAGAGGGGGTCTCTGCCTTTAGTGTGTGCATGTGTATGAATGGGAGTCTGCCTGGGGGTGTATGTGTGTGAATGCATGGGTGCCTGCCTGAGGGTGTGTCTGTGAATGAGAATGTATGGGTGTCTTCCTGGGGTTTGTATGTGTGAGAATAGGTGCCTGCCTGTTTGTGGTGTATGGGTGTGTGTGAGAATAAATTGGTGCCTGCCTGGGGGTCTGTGTGTGTGAGAATGAATGTGTGCATGCCTGGGGGGGGGAGGGAGTGGTGTGAAAATGAATGGGAGCCTGCCTGGGGTTCAGTGTGAGAATGACTAGGAGCTTGCCTGTGTGTGTGTGTGTGTGAGAACGAGTGGGAGCTTGCCTGGGAGTGTGTGTGTGTGTATGTGAGGGAGCCAGTGAGAGTGAGAGCATGAGTGTGTATGAGAAAATCCAGGGGAGTAAGAGTTTGTGTGGGGGTGTGTGTGGAGGGGGAGAGAGTGCCTTAGAGCCTGAGTGTGTCAGTGTCTGTGAGAGCGAGAGGTTATGGTTGGGTATAAGAGCATGAATGTGTATGTATGTGACAGTGTATGTGTGAGAGAGAATGGACATGTGAGTATGTGTGAGAGAGAGAGGATAACCTCCTAATCCTCGACAATATCAGGGTGACTGGAAATCAAGAGCTCCCATGTATGGACAGCAGGGGCTTTTTAAAATCCTTATTAATTTTAATTATTGTGTGTTATTTGATATATGTACTGTTTTGAAATATTTTATTGGTGTTTGGGAAATTGTAAAAAATGTATATGATTTTAATTAATAGAAATTCTATTTATCAGTAGTTTTAAAATATTTTATTAGTATGGTTTTACTATTATAACTGATGCTTTGTTTCTTGATTTTATTTGTTTTATGAGGAATGGTGGTTCTGTTTTTCCATTATTAATACACAGAGTCTGGCTTCTTGGGGTTTCCATTCCAGTTTTTGTCTAATTTGTGCTCCTTTATTTTGTATTCTGTATTTGGTGAGGGTCTGTCTCTGCTCTGTGTGTGTGACCACGATGAGAGATTCTGCTAGCATGTAGTGTCTGTATAGGGATCTATAGCAATGGGTTTGTTTTGTTTCCTCAGTAGGTGGTGTATTGGTATTCTAGGACCCAGTGTAATATTTACCCTTGCTTTTTCACAGGTAGGGTTATTGTTGTTTGTCCTTGGTGTTATTACTGTTATGTTATGATGGGATTGCAGTATAGATTTTGGGTGTCTCTTTTGCGGTGCTTTATGTTAGTTCACAATGTGTCTGGCAGTGGAAGGTGTTTGTGCTGCTGTTACTGTGAGGTGACACCAGAATTTGAAAATATCTTTTAGTATGATGAGCTGTAAGGGAAACATCCAAGCTCCATTGTTTGGGGGAATTTCAGTGGATGCACAGAGATACAGAACTGGAGGTGCAGGATTTGTATTGACATTCTGTCCCTTCCTATATATTCCAGACTTCATTCTCATAATCATATAGAATTAGTTGAATGAGGCTATCAAATAATTTTATAGTAGTTTTACTAGAAGTGTGAAACTGGCCAGCTTTTTAAAATAATGCAGAGGACCCTTTGGACTTTTTTTAACAACACTTTTTTTTATAACCAATTTTAAAGCAGGATCCATGCTATAGAGGTGGGGTGTGATGAAGAAATGTCATTTTGGCTCCCCCCCACCCAAAACAAATTCTTCTGTCTAGAGATGCCACTGATTTTCTGTGGCACACAAATGCATTGGCCCCTGGGCGCGGAGACCCTTGGTGCGCCACTGGGTGCGAGCCATATGGGGCCGCAAGTGGTGGCAAAGAGGAGTGGAGATTTGGCGGGCCGCAAGCAGTGCCCAATCTGCTCGCGACCCAGAAAACCCCAGTCAGCGGGCGTGATTGAGAATGAGGTAGGAGTCGGGGCCGAGACCGGGGGGGGGGGGCGCAAGGAAGAAGGCTCGCCTAGGGCGCCAAATCCCCTTGCACCGGCCCTGGACCAATCACATTGACCCTCCTGATGAATTAATACGTCCAATTGTGCAATAGAACTTACTGTTTGTCACTAATATTGACCAGTGGCATCCAATGTTGAATCCTTGAACTTGCACCAGAGCTTGACCGCATGACCTTCTTAGAATTTCTCTTTTCTAAGATTTGTAAGGCAAGACTCAGCTTTTCTCAAATCAGGTTGACTCTTCCCCAATAATCCTTATCAATCTAAATACTCACAGCAAAAATATTCTTGCTGCTGATGATGGTGAATTAACTTAATGATGGTATAGAAAAGATTTTAAATAAATAAATAAATAAATAAATAAATGATGAGTGTAAGCAACTAAAGCAAATTTCTGTGGTAATGTAACATGTAATAGATAAAACTGACAAACTCAAGAGTAACAAATCACCAGGCATGAATGGTATTGACCCCACAGAACTGAAAGAACTCAAACAAGAAACTGCAAACCTGTTGCTAGTAACCTGTAATCTGTTATTTAAAACACTCGCAATACCTGAACACTGAATGTAATGCCAGTTTTTAAAAGGGTTGCAGGAGTGATCTGGGAAACTATAGATTGGTGAGCCTGATGTCGGCGATGGGTAAAATGTTAGAATCTATTCTTAAAAACAAAACTACTGCAATATAGATAGACATGCTTAATGGTGAGGAGTCAACAAGGTTTTAGCGAGAGGAGGTCTGTGTTTTACCAATCTTTGAGATGTTTTTTGAAGGTGACTTTATCAGCATCTGGACAGCTAGAGACATTTGGACCCTAAAGCAAGAGTTTCTGACCCTTCTGAATCACCCTTAACCCACCGTCTCTATCTGACTGTGAGGTCAGAGGCACTAATAACGTTCCTGCGAGATCAGTAAGGAGGTCGTCCCCTCCAGCATCAAATCCACACTCTGCCCCATCTCCTGCAGCTCTGGTAATTGGGAGTGCAGGGGGAGAGAGGCTTCCATCAGGAATTTCGTACAAGCTTTGATCAGCCTGGAGCAATATCAGGAAGAGTAAGGAAGTTTATCAGGTCGCAACCTCTTCCTACACCTGTTTTCCTGCATTTGCTGCATCCTGATATAACTTGTATGTTCTCTTTACCGTCTTTCTCTTGTGCTCAGCACTGTAGGTACATGCGAGGCAGACACCAGTAATTAATGCTATGCTTAGAGTCCTTACCTTTAGGATATGGGATGAGACTGATTTGGAAATCCTCAGCTCTCAGAAATATTTATCCTCCCTGCCGGGCCCTCTGAGAAAGGATCCCTGAGGAGAAATCACACAGCAGAGATTCATGTTAACTTCGGTTCATATATTTCCTTAGACTTTATGTTTCTTTTGGATCAACAAGAATAACGGGTCTAAGTTATCCACAGCCCATGGCAAAGCGCAGTACCTGTGCAGCTTGGCCCTACCCTTAGCAGTGTGACTGGGCAAGTCAATTGGTCTTCGTCTGTTGTTACTTCATTACTGTGTCATATTGAAGAAAAATGCACAAAGAAAAGCATAAGCAAGCATCAATAAAATAAGAAAAGTGGAAGGCAATATAGGGAAATGCAGCTGTATTCATAAGGACTGGGAACGGGACAGCCCACCCTGTGCAATGTTCTTACGAGCACACAGTAAACCCACCTGTCAGACTGTGCTGCAGCACTTCTGCTTGTAAGTGGCCCATGGAGATTCATGCTAGTATTTTATAAACTGTAAGGTGGGGGGCACGCTGAAGTCCGTGGTGCAGGATACCCAAGAGAGAGAGTGGGCCCTTGAGGAGCGAGTACCTAAGCCCTTCCAGCAGGGTCCCTGGAGAAAGAGCAGAGAAGACCCCCGAGAAGCGGGTGTCCTGGGTAGTTAGAACAAGGCAAACCCCGGAGGGTGGATAGAAGCAGAAGGGCCCCCAAGGAGCGGGTACCCAGAGCTTCTAGGAATCAGCAAATTACCCCGGAGGGTAGTAGGAGATATTCCAAGCAGGCAGCTTAGAAGTGGTCAGAATTAGCTGGATTGTAATCCTTGCTATCTCGTAGCAATGTTGGTGAGTGGAGGCTAAGTACCCGGAGGTATTGACGTCATGTGGTGGGGGCCGCCCCAGAGGTTCCCGCCATGATGCATTCAAAGGAGTGGGTAGCGCGCACACCCTAGGAGGCCTCAGGAGAAAACATGGCGAAGGCAATCACCCATGCCAGTCCAGGGACACCGGAGAGGTTGGCAAACAGCAGCGGAGGCAGCCATCTTTCCCAGAGGAGAGGAGAGAGGTAGAAAAGAGGTAAGGCAGAGAGGGCACAGCCATCTGCGACCGATGGATGAAATACTCATATTAAGACTGTAACCAAAAATGTCTTCTTCAAATTAAGGGTTTTACATGGCCTGAAAAACCTTCTTGAACCAATTTCAAGTTAGTGGTTCAGACATCAGTGTTACCTGTTTATTTATTACTGCAATGCCATACACCTTGGACTTCCTCAGTTGACTCTAAAACCTCTTCAACGTCTTCTCGATTCTACAGCACATTTAATTAGTGGAGCTAAATGTACTGATCACATTACGCCGACTTTCCATCTTCAGTGTCTTCCAGTCCCTTATAGAGTTCATTCAAAGATACTACCTATGACCCACAAATTGTTTCGTACTTCTTCATTTCCCTGGATAAATTCATTCTTATGTATATTTACCAACCAACCAGGAATCTTAGATCTCGGGAGCGGGTACTTCTTAAGGTGATTTCAATAAGAACAGCAAGACTGTCATCTGCAAGAGACTCTGCTTTTTCGGTAGCTGCCCCCAGTTTATGGAAACCCGCTCTAATGGTTTTCCTGTTTAAGCAAGTGTTTAAGTGTTAAGAGTCTGTGTACTTTTGGTAGCTTCTCCTATTCTATGGCATACTATTCTGGTATTTTAGAGCCTTATGGAGTGTTTAAAAATCTAATTACAGTCTTATAGGCCTTCCTAATTAAGCAAACATTTATCTGGATGTATGTCCGTTAGGAGATGGTCCTTGTTGAGCTTGATTGTTGTACTATTTTATGCAGTTTGATAATTTATATTTTTATTTGTTGATTATTATGTATGTTATTTTGTACATCACTTAGGGCTGGATTTTAAGAGGGTTACGCGCATAAGTTATGCGCGTAACCCTCTTAAAAGGCCCCTGCAAGCGCCGGGACGTGCGTAAGTCCCGGGGCTTTGCAAAGGGGGCGTGTCCGGGGTGTGTCAGGTGGGCGGCGCGAATTTCGGGGCGGGGCGGGAGGTGTGTTGGGGGTGTGATGCTGGCCCGGGGGCGTGGTCGAGGCCTCCGGACCAGCCCCCGGGTCAGGTGATGGCGCGCCAGCAGCCCGCTGGTGCCCACAGATTTACGCCTGCCTCTGGCAGGTGTAAATCTGCCGACAAGGTAGGGGGTGGATTTATATAGGGCCAGGGGGGTGGGTTAGGTAGGGGAAGAGAGGGGAAGGTGAGGGGAGGCGGAAGGAAAGTTCCCTCCGAGGCCGCTCCGATTTCGGAGCGGCCTCGGAGGGAACAGGTAGGTAGCGTGCGGGCTCACAAATGTGCACCCCTTGCGTGCGCTGACCCCGGATTTTATAAGATACGCGCGGCTACGTGCGTATCTTATAAAATCCAGCATACTTTTGTTCGCGCGTGCGCTGTTTTTGAAAATGTACCCCTTAGAGCTTACGGACAAACAGGCCAATTTTAAAAGCCCTGCGTGCATAAAAGTTAGGAGTTATGTGTGTGGCTGGGCCCTGTGTGCTGCTTGCATATTCTAAAGGGCCCCCCCTGATACAGCTGAACTGCTGGGCCTGAAGAAAGGGGCAGGCCAGGGGGCGGGGTGGGATGGAGGGCGGGCCAGGACAGCGCCATTACACAATGTCCTGGGGAAGAATGCGCTGGCAGCCAGGCCGGCGTGCGGAGATGATTTCTGCTCCAAGGAGCAGTAAGTATGACCCCCCCCCCCCAAAAAAAATACTAGTTAGGGGAGGAGAAGGGGAGGAAAAATAGGGTTAGGATTGAGGAAGGTCTCTCCCAGTCCGCTCCTTAATTGGAGTTATCTGCCTAAGTTACACCTGCTCAATAGCAGATCGAGGCTGAGACGGGTAAGACTTATCCGGTTAAGTAGCAGTTTATTTAGGGATATTCCTCAGTATAGCAGCGCTGCTGAATATCCCATCTAATTTAGCTGGATAAGTCTATCCGGCTGACATGGATATCTGCTTGTGTTTTGAATACTGACCCCAGTCTGCTGATTACTGTTACTCAAAGTCTGCTGAGCATCAGCTTTTGGATGCTTCATAATCATCTGACGTTAAACATTGGGAAAACAGAGCTTGTTTTTCTAGGGATACTGATTTTGGTACTGGGGACATCCATCCATTCAGTTTAAAGACTCAGTCCAGAATTTAAACCTCACACTCAGCAGCTTCTTAGGTCAGGTACTATCAATTATGCATATTATGACATTTAAAATACATTTTAAATCAAAGGGATTTTTGGATTGTGATTCAAGCTTTTGTGCTTAGTCATTGATTATTGGCAATCTCTATACATTGGGCTCCTTTCTTCCTCCTTGAAGGCCTTACAGGTCCTTCAGAATTTGGCAGCTTGTCTCGTCATGGGGGAACACCTCTGGGACCTTGTATCTCTGTTGCGACAAAAGTTACCATTGCCTCCCAGCTAAGCTGCAGGTGGATTTTAAAATCTTAACTTCCTAGCTTGCTTGGTTTGTATAAGCCTTCCTGTAATTTACAGTCCCAGGGAACATTTTTACTTGCAGAAGAGCCAGGCCTAAACAAAGGGGTGAGACAGGGGGTCAGGGCCTGGCTGGAGAGGAGCAGGGTAGGGGACGGGCCGGAACAGCATGTGCTGGTAGCTGGCCAGCAAGCGGCATCTACTGCAGTAAGGTAACTAACAAAAGTAGAATCTAATAGCTAGGAAGGGATTAAGGGTCAGGGAGGAGAGGGGAAAAGGTAGGAAGGTTAGGTAGGGGTATAGGGAAGTTCCTTCCTAGTGCACGCCTTAATTAGAGTGGACTGGGAGGGAACTGGGGAAGCCCTAATAGCATCACCGTGCATTGCTTTTTTAAAATCCCCCCCCCTATGTGCTTGAGTCGGGGACTGCTCGCATAGGCGCATGTGGATGTTAAAATTTGGCACACGTGCATGCAGATATCATATCACTGGAACTGAGCACACATGGACAGGCGCGCTCCTTTTAAAATCGACCCTTAAGGAGATTAGCACATCCAAAACACACGCCCAAACAAATATTTACTTATTTATTTATTTAACACTTTTCTATACCGACCTTCATAGATAAAACCATATCGGATCGGTTTACATCGAACAGGGTAGAAAAAAAAACTGTAGTGACAACTAACGTAAATTAACAAATGGTGTGGAAGAGGCAAAGTTACATTCAACAGGGAGAAAGAACTTGGAGGCTTATGTAGTTAATAGCAGCCATCACGTGTAAATTCCATATAGATAAGGCTATTAGCTATTACCATCCAATACAAAAAATACTGCAGGGCATCCAGTGTGCACTTTTTAATGCAACAAATTTAACTCCAGCCCCGGAGGTGGCATTAAGTCAATCTGTGAGTCAAGGGCTCATGAGAAATAAAAAAATAGAGTCCTCTGTGGCTCCTCCTACTTAGTATCATTGAGTCACTTAAATTTACTGCTTGTGGTGATGAAAAATAAATGTATATTGGCTTGATTTAAAAAAAAAAAATCTGGATGCACAATTTAGATGCCCATAGCAAGGGGTATTGAGCTCTGGGTGTCTTCAGCAACCTTAGTAAAATTGGTCTCAAGAACTGGGAGCTCATATTGAGCACCTGTTGCAATTATGGGTGCCCAATGCAGTTGAGTGCTAGGGATGCACAAATCTCCCTTAGTGCATCCTTTTTAATGCAGCCCCTCATTTAAATACTGCATTGGGCGCACAGGGGATGTGGCTGTATGCGCGTTTTCATCGGCCACACTGTGCGATAGTTCCTTGGGAAGGGAGGGAGGAACAACAGGAATAACTCATAAGTTGACCCTTCCTTTCACCACTGTAAGAAATTCTGTGACAGGACAAAAAACATCAAAGTTAGAGAGGAGAGCCAGAGTAGCTTTCACACCGTTCCCATCTTGGTTGAAAGAGACTTTCTTAATATGCAGGACATGAGGGTCATACATTTATATGCAATAGAAAAACTCCTTTGAAAATTCAGCCCAAGGTTGTATAGTAAACATTCCACTATATCTCTTGGATGGTCACATGGTTTAACCCTTGTTAATTAGAAAAATGCTAAAATGTTTTCTTAAGGCTTCTTTCACCTCTTTGTTTTTCAGGGTATAAATGATGGGGTTAACCACAGGGATCAAAACATTATACAGCAGAGCAATGAGCTTATTTTGGTCCACTGATTGCATGGATGTTGGTTTGATATACAAAGATGTCAGAGTTACGTAGAAGAGAATAACGACCGTGAGGTGGGAGGAGCAGGTGGAGAAGGCTTTGTGTCTCCCCTCTACGGAACGGATCCTCAGGATGGCAGAGATGATGTAGACATAAGATGTCAGAGTTAAGGTAAAGCAGGGAAGCATTACAAGCACAGCCAAAACGTAAGAGAAAAGATCTATGATGGAGGTGCTGGAGCAAGAGAGTTTCAACAGTGCTGAGAGGTCGCAGAAAAAATGGTTAATCTCATTGGACCTACAGTAAGAGAAGTGAGAAAAAATGACAGTGTGTGTCACTGGTTCCAGAAATGAAAACATACAGGTGCCCATGGCCATCAGCACACAGAGTCTCTTATTCATGATCACAGCATAGCGCAGGGGGTGACAGACTGCAACGTAGCGGTCATAAGCCATGATCGTAAGCAGAAGAAATTCTTCACATACTGAAAATATGAAAAAATATGCCTGTGTAAAACACCCAGCTGCAGAAATCTTCTGATGCTTCCTTACACAGATATCCAGCAGCTTGGGGAGGGTGACTGAGGTGTAAGAGATATCCAGGAAGGACAAGTTACTGAGGAAAAAGTACATGGGGGTGTGCAGGCGAGGGTCCAGGCACGTCAGGGCTATAATAGTGAGGTTCCCCATCAGGATGATCAGGTAAATCAATAAGAATAGAAAGAAAATGGGAATTTGCAGCTCTGGAAATTCAGGAAATCCAAGAATAATGAATTCCGACACTGTGGTGAGATTTCCCTCTTCCATTGGATTCTGGAACGAGATGGGATATAAAAAATAAAACATTTTTGAGACACAGCGCCCAGTCTATAAACACAATTGCTGTACCATAAGGCCACTTAGACACACAGAATATGGGGCAGATTTTAAAAGCTCTACGCGCGCTGAGCCTATTTTGCATTGGCCCAGTGACGCACGCAAGCCCCAGGACGCGCTTATGTCCCGGGGCTTTGTGAAAGGGGTGGGGTGGGGGTGCGACCGAGGCCTCCAGCACTCGGCCGGCGCGCGCAACCTACGCCTGCCCGGAGGCAGGCTCAACTTATGGAAAAAAGGTTAGTGGGGGGGTTCAGGTAGTGCAGGGGGGTGGGTTAGGTAGGGGAAGGGAGGGGAAGATGGGGGGATGTGGAAGGAAAGTTCCCTCCGAGGCCGCTCCGATTTAGGAGCGGCCTCGGAGGGAACAGGGAAAGCCATCTGGGCTCCCCTAGGGCTCGGCGTGCGCAAGCTGCACAAGTGTGCACCCCCTTGCGCTCGCCGACCCCGTATTTTATAAGATGCGCGAGGCTGCGCGGACATGTTATAAAATCGGGCGTAGATTTGTGCACCTCGGGTTGCGCGCACAAATCTACACCCGCGCATAGGTATTAAAATCTGGCCGTATATTTGTTACATAATTGGTTGCACTGAAAGAGCATTTTGGGATATGAAGTTCAACTTTTTTCACACAATCCATAGTTGTGGAATTATTTGATGTACTTTTTTTTCTACATGGATCATGGGAAGTCTTCAAATGGCCAACAATGCTGAGTCTCCTGATGAATGAATATAGTCCAACAGTGCAATAGAGCTCATGATTGGCCACCAGTAGCACCAATGTTGAATCCTTTGAATGTACATCACACCTTGACCTCAGAGCCTTTTCTTGTTCTTTTCTGAAATTTGTAAGGCAAGTCTTCTCTTTTTCTAACGCATGTTGACTCTTCCCCATTAATCCTTATCTAAATACCCACATCAAAAATATTGTTTGATGGCGATGATCTTGAGCAATTAAATTAAAAGCTTTACTTCCCAAAAGACTTGATAATTTGAAATATGACTTCATCACTTCCTGCATTGAAGAATGGGAGGCTGCTACCTTACGGCTGAAGTTTTAATCGGCTACGCGCTTGCTGCCTGCATTTTCAAAGGAGCCCAGCCACTCACGTAGTTCCTGTTACGCGCAGAAGTGCCGAGCTGAAGGAAAGGGGGCGGTCCTGGGGGTGGGGAGGGGAGGTCCAGGGGGGAGGGACAGGGCTGGAAGTGGCCGGTACAGTGGCCATTTGCCACTGGGCCGGGGAAGCGAGTGTGGGCAGTCGGCCGGTGCGTGCAACAAACAAAATTAAAAAAAGGTTGGACAACGGGTTTAGGGGGTGGGGAGGAGAGGGGAAGAGGAAGGGAGTATGGATAGGGGGGTTGGGAGGTGACTGGGAGAGGCCCAATCTCGTCGCTGTGCGTAGTTTTCTAAAATTACCCCCCCTGTGCACGTTGCCCGCACCTCTGTTGCGAAAATAGTGAACCTATCCCTGGAAGAAGGCGTATTGCCTGATTTCCTAAAAATGTCTATAGTGAAACCCATTCTCAAAAGTCCCCTTAGTACCCTCCAGCTATAGGGAAGCTTCCAATTTACTTTGTCTTGCCAAGATAATCGAAAAAATGTTCACAAAGGGGTAGATTTTCAAAACTTGCGCGCACGCATCCATGTGCGCGCACTACCTGGCACGCACACATGGAGATGCGATTTTATAACATGCGTGCACCGGTGTGTGCATGTAATAAAATTGGGGGTTGGCGCATGCAAGGGGGAGCATATTTGTGCAACTTGCACATGCCGTCGCCTGCGGCCTTCCGCAGTTCCCTCCCAGTCCACTCCAATTTAAGAGCAGCCTGGGAGGGAACTTCCCTACTCCCTATACTAACCTTCCTACCCCTTCCCCTAAGCTCCCATAGTCACCTAAACTTAATTCGGAAATGAACAAAATTAAGATGAAGACAGCAAAAGATCTTCATTCAAAAATTGGAAGAAGGATCCAACAGAAGAAAATAGGATAAAGCATAAACATTGGCAAGTTAAATGTAAGACATTGATAAGACAGGCTAAGAGAGAATTTGAAAAGAAGTTGGCTGTAGAGGCAAAAACTCACAGTAAAAACTTTTTAAAATATATCCGAAGCAGAAAGCCTGTGAGGGAGTCAGTTGGACCGTTAGATGATCGAGGGGTTAAAGGGGCACTTAGAGAAGATAAGGCCATCGCAGAAAGATTAAATGATTTCTTTGATTTCGGTGTCATAGTGGATAACACATTGAAATCGTCGGTGCAGTGTGCTGCGGCAGTCAAAAAAGCAAACAGAATGTTAGGAATTATTAGGAAGGGAATGGTGAATAAAATGGTGGATGGTGAGACCACTCCTTGAATACTGTGTGCAGTTCTGGTCACCACATCTCAAAAAATATATACTTGCACTGGAGAACGTACAGAAAAGGGCAACCAAATGATAAAGGGGCATAGATTGGCTCCCTTGTGAGGAAAGGCTAAAGAGGTTAGGGCTGTTCAGCTTGGAAAAAAGACAGCTGAGGGGGGATATGATAGAAGCTTACAAAATTGTGCAAGGACTTGAACATGTTAATGTAAATCGGTTATTTACTCTTTCAGACAATAGAAGGACCAGGGAGCACTCCATGAAATTAGCAAGTAGCAGATTTAAAACAAATTGGAGAAAATTCTTTTTCATTCATCGCACAATTAAGCTCTGGAATTTGTTGCCAGAGGATGTGGTTACAGCAGTTAGTGTAACTGGGTTTAAAAAAGGTTTGGATAAGTTCCTAGAGGAAAAATCCATAAACTGCTATTAATCATTAAGGCATCTTAGCTTGGGATTTATTTAATGTTTGGGTACTTGCCAGGTACTTGTGACTTGGATTGGCCTCTGTTGGACACAGGATCCTGGGTTTGATGGACCCTTGGTCTGACCCAGTCTGGCATGTCTTATGTTCTCCTTTTCCTTTATGTCATTAGCCGGAGCCTTGAACGTGCTAGAGGTTTACATGTCTGCCATTCAGAAATGGCTATTTTGTAATAGGCTTGCTATGAAGGTTAAAAAATCTGAAAAAATCCTTATATCTAGACATGAGATGACAGAATATATCCCAAGTTTTCAGAAAACAGAGATCAGTCAGAGGTGTGTGATTTGGGGGTTGCAATTGACACAAGATTAATATCGTCTGTAATTTAGTGAAGTCCGGTTACTATAAACTGAGAATGCTGAGAAGGTTAATACCATTTTTGGAGGCCAAAGATTTTAGGCTAATGCTCCAAACTATAATGTGGAATACCCTGCCAGAAGGCTTCAGGAATGTAACAGATAAAAAAAAAACCTCTTTAAAAAAAGGACTCATAACCTGGTTATTTCAGCAGGTGTTTACTCATTTAATTTTGGGATCCTAATTGAGAGCTGATGTAAGAGATGCCTATTGATATTTTAATTTATTGTATTTTATTTGATGATTTTGTGTTGATGTGAGGCTGGGTGATTATTTTGTCTATTATGCTGGTTTTTACTTGTTTACAGTAATTGTATTTATTATTTGTTTAATTTTTGTTTTATGAATGTTTTATTGTAAATCATCTTTTAGCTAGTGTCTAAACAATTTTAAATAAATTAATAAAGCTAATTCTGTGATAAGGAAAGATAAAATAGATCCAAATGCCAAATTCAAGAAATCAGCAGGGACGTATGATATTCACAGCAGAGATCTGGAAGAACTGAAACACACAATTGCAAACCCGTTGCCAGTAACCTGTTAGCTATTATTTAAAATAGGCAGAATAGCTGAAGCTTTAAGAGTGGTCAGTGTAACACCAGGATAATCTGGGAAACCTTACAGCAATGAGCCTAACGTCAAGGATGGGCAAAATGGTAGAAGCCATTCTTAAAAACATAATTACTGGGCACATAGATAGACATGGCATAACGGGGCAGCGTCAACGTGGTCTTAGCAGGGGAAGGTCTTGTCTTATCATCCTTTACAATTTTCTGTAGATAAAGGTGAACCAGTTGATACAGTGATTCAGAAGGAGTTTAACGACGTCTTCCATGAGAGCCTCCTTGGGGAATGAGAAGGTCATGGGGTAGGAGGCACTGTGTTATCGATGAATTGGTAACTGATTATGACAGGAAACAGAGAATTGGACTAAATGGTCAGTTTTTCAAATGCATAAAGGTCATTGGTGAAGTTTGAAGGTTTGGGAAACTAAAGATGGGGGTGACCTGTAAATATGGGGGTGACCTGTAAAGATGGGGGTGACCTGTATGGCACGGCCGATGCTAACCTAAGCTTGCAGGGCAGACTGGATGGACCAGTTGCTCCTTTTCTGCTGTCATTTCTAAGTTACTGCTACAAGGATCAGTACTGGGACCTGTGTTTATTTATTTATTTATTTAAAAACTTTTATACCAGTATTAGTATGCATACATCATACCGGTTTACATTGTAACTTAAAAGGCAGAAATTACAATGAACAGGGAGGGCGAACAAGGAGGAGTATACAAAGAGCAGGAGGTGGAGGAATTGTGTTGTTTTACAAACTTGGAAATGATCTGAAAAAGGAATGATTATTTCATTTAGAAGTGGTAAAATTATTCAAAGCTGTTAAAACAGCAGAGTATTGTGAAGAAGTGCAGGGGGACCTTGTGAGACTGAGAGACGGGGCATCTGAATGGCAGATGAAATTTCATGTGGCTTATGTGAAAGTGATGCCCGTAGGGGGAAATAATCCCAGCTTCAGGTACACAGTGCTGGATTCTGAATGGGAAGTCACCACCAGGAAAAGCATCTTGCAGTCCTCGTCAACAATATGTTTAAATCTTCAGCTCGATGCTCAATAAAGCAAAAAAGAATAAGAGGAATGATCGGAAAAGGAATGGAGAATAAAACAGAAAATATCCTCTTGCCTCTGTATTGATCCATCCTGCGACCACTCCTCCAGTATTGTGAGCAGTTCTGGTCCTCCCATCTCAAGAAAGACAGAGCAGAACTAGAAAAGGTGCAGAGGAGGGCGACAGAAGTGATAGAGGGGAAGGGGCATCTCTCCTGTGATGGGCGGCTGAGAGGGGACATGAGAGAGGTTTATAAAATCAGCAGTGGGCTGGGACGGGTAAACAAAAGATGATTATTTACCCTCTCGAATAAATCTAAACCAAGGGGAGCCTCCAGGAAACTAACAGCCAGCAGATATAAAACAGATCATAGGAAGTGCTTTATCACCCAGCGCACTATCGAGCTGCCAGAGGATGTGAGCAAGGCAGTGAGCACAGCAGGGTTTAAAAGAGGTTGGGAAAAGTCCATAACGCATTATTAGCCAGGCAGACTAAAGAAAGCTATTGCTGTCCCTCAGGCCAATGCAATAATCTGGGCATTAATATTCAGCTCACAGTTGCTTAATGCACAAGTTACATTTTTTTAAGCCCCCCGATGCAATAAGCAAATGCTGTGCTAATGTATCAGGGGTTTAGAAAAAAGGGCATTGACTGGAAAATGTGCATTCAGGACAGGATGAATACTTATTTTAAACCTGGGTAGCAGGAGGAAGCTCTGGGCTGCCTGATGTTTGGCCAGGAGGGGAGCAGGAGACAGCAAACAGAACTGACAAAAATGAATGAAATGAAAATATCGCATGGACGCCACAGGCAAGAGTATCCTAAAAATGCAGCAAACGTTTGTGCTTCTCAGCCTCTCCCACTCCTAGTGCCACTTCCGACACGCCCGCTGGAACGTTTCTCCAACTCACGACAGGAGTAAAATTTCCAGTGCAAAGAAAACCTTGTGCTAAGCCTGCTCACCTGCATTACCATGGCATTTCCATGCAGGGTCACTGAGCAGGACTCACACTCTGTCTGTGCATCAGCAGGAAGGGTTTATGTGCATAAAACGTGCATTCCAGTGCAGGTAAAACTGTCTGTTCAGCTGAGCGCATCTGTCTTCCAGTAATGAGAACTAGATCAACCTTTTGGGATCTGTCAGGTAGCTGTGAGCCAGATGTTGGGCTCCATGGACCTTGCTCTGACCCAGCAGGGCACTTTCTATGTTCTTATTCAGATGAAACTCAGATCTGACCAGGGCATCTTAGCTCACAGACGTTCTGGAATGGGATTAATCCTTCTGTAGAATGAGAGAGATGTGTGGTCAGGATGTGTTAGAGGGCTGAAGGTCACTGTCCAACACTTCTGTCCTTTACCCTTCCACACATTTGTGGACAGATTTATGGCCTGAGTTAAACTCTTACAGAGTTATTTGTGTTTCTTTTACAAGTTACACTACTTTTGTCCAAGATTTCGTTGGTGACTAATTTATGCCTTGGACAAATCTTAAGAACATATAATATGGCCTGCCGGGACAGATCAAGGTGACCGGCTCACAAGCACCCAGGAGATCCCCAAAAGTACCTCTATGTCTTGTTAGTCACTCTCTGGGATAGCGGTCAGTATAAAGAGATATTACAATACTGTACATGAGCATTCACGTTCACGTAGGTCCCTCTTCAGGTGTCCGACATCCCTTAGCGTTGAACCAATGAAAGACCTCACAGCTTATTCAGATTCCAGCTCTCTCCATAACCATTATGGCTACTGAACCCATTACAATAAAATCTCTAAATATCACAGCTCCTTTCAGTCTACAAGAACGATGGAGGAGAGGCTTCTCCAATGTAAATATCTAATTCTTTGTGAACACGTGTCCAATGTTTTAGAAAATTATCTGGCTAATGTGGAAAATCATTTGAGACATAATTTGTTGGGGCAGAAGGAAAACGATCTGAAGTGATCATGAAGTCAGGAGTCCTAACATCACAAAACCTGTAATGCATTTCCTTACTAACCTGAAACCTTCACACATTCTGTCAGTGTTTTCCCGGGAATGTGTGAATAGGAAAAGGTTTTGAGATTTATAATTTTTTCTGTTTCTGATTTTTCAAATTTGGACAATTTTAAATCAACCACTTCTAAGTCCGGTCTCAGATGCTGATCCTTCTTTTATAAAATGCATTAATTGACCTGGGCCAAGATAGAAAATGCCCCTGACCATTGCCCGTAATGCAACATTTACCTGTTGCAGTAACTGCGGTTCCTCTTTCATCTTCTTTTTGTCCCTCTTATTCAGAAATCCTTCTGCCTCATCTATGTGGCTTTATCAACATCTGGACAGCTAGAGACATTGGACCCTCACACAAGGGATTCTCACCCTTCTGAATCACCCTTAACCCACCGCCTCTATCTGACTGTGAGGTCAGAGGCACTAATAACGTTCCTGTGAGATCAGTAAGGAGGACGTCCCCTCCAGCATCAAATCCACATTCTGCCCCATCTCCTGCAGCTTTGGTTTCAGTGGCCGCAGAGCAGCTCTGGTAATTGGGGAGTGCAGGGGGAGAGAGGCTTCCATCAGGAATTTCGTACAAGCTTTAATCAACCTGGAGCAATACCGGGCAGAGTAAGGAAGTTTATCAGATCGTAATCTCTTTCTACATCTGCTTTTTCTGCATTTGTTGCATTCTGGTATTCCTTTTATGTTTTGTTTACCGTTTCTCTTCTGAGCTCAGCACTGAGCACTGATGGGGTTTCACATACGATGCTAACACCAGTAAAACCAGTAATAAATAAATGGCACACTCAGAATCCTTACCTTCAGGATAATGGGTGGGACTACATCAGCTCTGATCTGGTGATCCTCAGCTCTCAGAAATGTTTATACTCACTGCAAAGCCATCTGGGAAATGATCCCTTGGGTTGACGATGGGTTGATGGCAGAAATTCACTGAGCTTTGGTTTATACTCACTGCAAATCCAACTGGGAAATGATCCCTTGGGTTGACAGATGGGTTGATGGCAGAGATTCACTGAACTTTGTATGTGGCTAAGTGATGATGGCTGAATATCTGCCTTGGATCAGCAGCTTAGCAAATAATTTCTCAATTCAGCTAAATGGTTGGCAGGATGGTGGCATAACTGGGAGCACCTGAGTTAGCTAGACAAGTCATCTGAAAAGACTCATCCTAAAGTTATCCTGATATATTTATCTGGCTAACTTTTACATAGCCAGGGATCTACAGTGGTGCAACTGCCCCATCAAATGTTGAAGCTAAGTTAGCCAGCTAGTGGCTGAATATCTATCTCTGTAGGTTTCCATTTGATCACAAAGAACAAAGCAAACGTGGAGAACAATATAGAGAAATACAATAGCATTCATAAGCACTGAGAACCGGACAGTCCTAAAATGGTGATGATATAAATTTATTGCATGTACACAATTCCTGCAATATCAGAAAGCAATGTGCAATTCTCTCCTTACAAAGTTGTATTGACAATATAAAATTTATTGCATGTACATAATATTTGCAGTATAGGGTTGGATTGTGTAAGTCTCTCACAACTTTGACAATATAAAATTTGTTGCATGTACACAATACCTGCAATATTGAATCAGATTGTGCAATTCTCTCCTCACAAAGTTGTGTTGACAATATGAAATTTGTTGTATGTATACAATACCTGCAATATCGGATTGGATAATGCAGTTCTCTCCTCACAAAGTTGTGTTGACAATACGAAATTTGTTGTATGTACACAATACCTGCAATATCGGATTGGATAATGCAATTCTCTCCTTACAAAGTTGTGTTGACAATATAAAATTTGTTGCATGTACACAATACCTACAATAGACTGAATCGGCTTGTGCAATTCTCTTCTTAGAAAGTTGAGGTGACAATTTAAAATTTGTTGCATATACATAAAACCCACAATATCGGATCTGATTGTGCAATTCTCACCTTACAAAGTTGTGGTGACAATATAAAATTTATTTAATGTACACAATACCTGCAATATTGGATCGAATAGTGCAATTCTCTTTTTACAAAGTTGTGGTGACAATATAAAATTTATTGCATGTACATAATATTTGCAATATAGGGTTACATTGTGTAAGTCTCTCACAACTTTGTAAGTTGTGCTGACAATATAAAATTTGTTGCATGTACACAATACCTGCAATATTGAATCAGATTGTGCAATTCTCTCCTCACAAAGTTGTGTTGACAATATGAAATTTGTTGTATGTACACAATACCTGCAATATTACCTGCTGCCGCTATATCAACAAATTCAACCTTAAATCCTTCATCACCAATACAACTAAAGAATGCTATTTCAAACTCCAAGTGCTAAAAAATCTTAAACCTCTTCTTCACTTCAGTGACTTCCGGCTAGTAGTCCAGTCTTTAATCCTGTCTAAACTGGATTACTGCAACTCTCTACTGCTAGGTCTTCCAGCCTTATCCACAAGACCATTACAGATGGTGCAGAATGCCGCAGCGAGGCTACTCACTAACACAAATAAAAGAGCCCACATAACACCTATTCTTCACAGCCTCCACTGGCTTCCTATAAAAGCTAGAATCTCCTACAAGACATTATCAATGATCCACAAGGATATCATGGGCATTGCTCACCTAAATCTAATCACACAAATCCGCCCTCACACATCACAAAGACCCATCAGATACAACTACAAAGGTTCCTTATATGCTCCCCCGATCAAATCTACACTAACAAAACGAGCACTCTCCACTGCTGGGCCCACCCTCTGGAACTCATTACCGCCGGATCTACGCCAAGAGACCTGTCATCTAACTTTTAAGAAAAACCTAAAAACGTGGCTTTTCAGGCAAGCTTATTCAGAGTCACAAGATCACTCAGACACCGGTCAAAGAGGAAAATAGTCCAACATCAGATCATCGATCACCCATATTCCCCTCAAGAACCAACCACGCCAGACCTGAAAAACTCACTTGTTTAAGACTACTTCTCTGATTCATCAGTCTTCTTTAATTCATGCATAACTCGGTTTTTGCATTTCAACAAGGTATATGTACCCTCACATCACAATTTAGACTGTCCCTCCAATTATTCAAGATATTTATTCACGCTTTAAACTTTCCTGATATTGATCTTCGTCCTGTTGACGAGTTATTATTATCATCAGTATTATTATTGTTTATGTAATACTCAAGTTGTATTTATATTTAAGTTAAGCTGTATTTATACTTATATTTAAGTTGTATTTATAGTTATATTTATATGTGATATGTTAAGAAAATATATGTTAAGAAATGCTGTTTAATGTAACGCCTTTATTGCGACAGTTAATGTTCTATGTAAACCGACCTGATTCGATACTTGTATTGAGAATGTCGGTATATAAAAATCCGAAATAAATAAATAAATAAATAAATATCAGATTGGATAATGCAATTCTCTTCTTACAAAGTTGTGTTGACAATATAAAATTTGTTGCATGTACACAATACCTACAATAGATTGAATTGGCTTGTGCAATTCTCTTCTTAGAAAGTTGTGGTGACAATTTAAAATTTGTTGCATATACATAAAACCCACAATATCAGATCTAATTGTGCAATTCTCACCTTACAAAGTTGTGGTGACAATATAAAATTTATTTAATGTACACAATACCTGCAATATTGGATCAGATAGTGCAATTCTCTTTTTACAAAGTTGTGGTGACAATATAAAATTTATTGCAAGTTTTACTATACCTGCAATATTGGATCGAATTGCAATTTTTTTGTTTTTTTATCTATTGCAGACCCTGAATTAGTGCATGGTGCTGCATCACCTGCTACAACTTTCAAACTTCTATTCTGGGATTCACGTTGCCACATTAGAGAGTGGAAGAGAACCTGCAGATGTCTGAAGTTATTCTGTTTAACAGAGAGCTTTTACTTTTCGAGATTGCCTAAGAAAAATGTACCCACAGACACTTGCACCTCATTTTGGAGCAAGCACTATTTTTTTTTTTTGCTTAAAACAAGTTTACTTTTTAAAATACAAATGCATGCAGTGTTTCAATCACCTGCCCTAACTCAGTCCCTAAATGTGGGGAAAAGTAAAGCTCGCTGTTATCCGTGGGCAGGGAGACCATAGAAAAATAGAAATGATGGCAGAAAAGGAGCCAACGGTCCATCCAGTCTGCCCATCAAGCTTATGGTAGCATCTGCTGCGCCATACAAGTCACCCCATACTTAGTTTCCCAGACCGTCAAAGTCAGGGCTCTATTTGGTTGCTGTTTGAGTTCAATTCCCTGTTACCTCTCGCTATTGAAGCAGGGGCAATGTTGGAGTTACATCCAAGTATCAGGCTTATTTATTTTATTTATTTATTTAAAATCTTTTCTATACCGTCGTTAGGTAGAATACCATCACAAGGGTTTACAGTGAGGCACATATATATGAAAGCTGTATAAATTAATTCAATCTATAGGAAGTGCCAATAAGTTCCGGTGACATAGTTACATAATAAAGACTATTTGCAAAAGTTAAAGATCATGTCCTTTTCATCGCTTCTTAGTTTTAATTGTATATATATATAGCTCTATCATGAAGTATGATTTTTTAATAACGCGCTAATTGATCTTAAAGGTGCTGCATTCTGCTGAGCTGCTGCCAGAATTCATTTCCACTATCCACTGCTCTCTTTGTAAAATGCTTGCTTGTAAAACAAGGTTTTTAAACTCTTTTTAAATATTTTGAAATCTCTCTGTAGTCTAACTTCTGAGGGCGTGGTGTTCCATAGTATTGGTCCGGCTAGGGATAGGGCCCGTTCTCTAACTTGGGTTAGTTTAGCTATTTTAACTGAAGGAATGGTTAGGAGTGCTTTGTTCGCAGATCTGAGGTTTCTATTTGGGACATGAACATGCAGTGCTGTGTTCAGCCATTCTGATTTTTTGTCGTGTATTAATTTATGTATTGTGCAAAGTGTTTTGTATTGAACTCTGTATTCGATGGGTAGCCAGTGTAGGTCTGCTAGAGTTTTGGTAATGTGATCGTTTTTTCGTTTACCAGTAAGTACTCTTGCGGCAGAGTTTTGCAGCATTTGGAGTGGTCTTATTGTTGTGTATGGTAATCCAAGGAGGAGGGCATTACAGTAATTGGTGCTAGCAAATATTGGTGCTTGTTGGATTGTTCTGAAGTTTTTCGGAGTTAATAAAGGTTTTAATTTCCTAAGTACCATGAGTTTGGCGTAGCCTTCTTTGACTTTTAGTGATATGTGTTGTTTGAGGTTCAGTTCTGTGTCAATAATTACACCGAGGTTTCGTACTTTTTCAGTTAATTCTATTTTCTGATTATTTCTGAGCAGTATTGGGGTTTGGACAATCGTTAGATTTTTTCGCTCTAAATGTAAGAATTCAGTTTTCTCGATGTTAATTACCAGCTCCATTTGGTTTAGTAGCTGTTTGATGATATCTAGGTACATATTTGCTAGATTAAGTGTTTTTTTCAATGTGTCTTCAATTGGTAGTAGTAGTTGAATGTCATCAGTATAGATGTAGTGAATGACTCCCATGCCTGCTAGGAGGTGGCATAGCGGCAGCAGGTAAATATTAAATAGTGTGGCTGATAGTGCTGATCCCTGTGGGACTCCTGTTTGTAGATTTATTTTTTCTGACAGTATGTTATTTATACAGACTTGGTAAAATCTGTTACTTAGGTATGATCTGAACCAGGCTATAGTCTTTTTCTGTAATCCAATTCTTCTAATCTCTTTAGAAGTATGTCGTGATTTACTGTGTCAAATGCTAATGATAGATCTAACATCATCAGGATGTAATGTTTTCCGCTATTGAATCCTCTCAGGATGTTGTCAGTCAGTGAGAGCAGTAAGGTCTCAGTGCTATAGTGTTTACAGAATCCATGTTGTGCAGGTATAGTATATTGTTGTTATCTAAATGTTTAGACAGTTACTTTTGTACAGTTTTTTCTATTAATTTTGTGATTAGTGGTAGATTTGAGACTGGTCTGTAATTGCTTAGAACCAGGGGGTTGCTGTTTTTTTTTCTTTAGAATTGGTTTAATGATTGCTCCTTTTAGTGTGTCCAGCATGGATCCTTCTGTAAGGGAAAGGTTTATGATTTTTGCTAGTATTGGGGCAATTATGTTTGTTAATTTTTTAATGTCAGTAGTGGGCATGGTGTTGATTATATGTGGTGCAGGATTTATCTCTTTCAGCAAGGATTCTACTTCAAATTCTGTTGTCTCGTCAAAACTGGACCATTGTGAGGTTAAGGGTAGTAACCGCTGCATCAGCAAGTTACCCCCGTTCTTGTTTGTTTTCCCAGACCGTAAAATTCAATGTCCTTGTTGATTTCTGTCTGAATCTAATTCCCCTTTTCCTCTTTTCCCCCTGACGTTGAAGCAGAGAACAATGATGCAGTTGCATCAAGAGTATGAAGGCTTATTGGTTAAGGGCAGTAACTGCCACACCAGCAAGTTACCCCCATGCACTTGTTTCTTCATTTCCATCCTCTCGCCTTTAGGGTTCCAGAGTGTTCATCCCATGCCCCTTTGAAATCTTTCACTATTTTCATCTTCACCACCTCCTCCAGAAGGGTGTTCCAGGCATCCACCAGCCTCTCTGTGAAGAAATATTTCCTGACATTGGTTCTGAGTCGTCCTCCCTGGAGCGTCATTTCCTGACCCCTAGTTCTACTGATTTCTTTCCAACAGAAAAATTTTGTTGTTGATTGTGCATCATTAAAACCTTTCAGGTATCTGAAGGTCTGTGTCTTATCACCCCTGTGCCTCCTCTCCTCCAGGGTGTACATATGAGGCTCTCCTCATAAGTCATTTGATGGAGACCCCCCACCACCATATTGGTCGCTCTTCTCTGGACCGCCTCCAACCTGAGACACGGGCTCCAGAACTGAACACTGTACTCCAGGTGAGGCCTCACTGAGGACCTGTACAAGGGCATCACCACCTCCTTTTTCTTCCTGGTTATTCCTCATCTATGCAGCCCAGCATTCTTCTGACTTTAGCCATCGCCTTGTCTCATCGCTTCAATACCTTCAAATCATCAGGCACTATCAGACCAAAGTCCCTCTCTTGCTCCGTGCACAACATCCCTTCACCCCCCTTCACCATGCAGAGTTTTCCAGGGGTAACCATTGGGCATCAGGTAGGAGGTGAAACTCTGCATGCATAACATTTCCCAGCATAATGTTTGAAAAACATTCATGAGTGTAAGTTTGCTTTAGTGGAAAGTCTGCATGTAAAAATGTATGTCCAGTCTTTACCCCGAGGCGTGCACACCACACAGTTCTTAACTGACCCCTGAAATGACCCAATGCACAGAATTGGTCCTGGCATATAAAGTCTTCTTACTAGGGATGTGCTTTGATTTTCGTGTCATTTTCATTTTGAGTCATTATCTGTTCAATTTCATTTTTTAAACAGTTCGGGGATGTTTATTTCGGGTTTTGCTCATTTCGGAGTTAGTGCGCACTAAGTGAAAATGTTACCAATCAGTTAAAAAGTGTTAATTTGGGAGGAATTCATTAGCTAGAGGTTCTGCATTCCCATTGGCTGCCTCCTTAGTTACTTGTTGGTGTTTGTGGGGGTAACAAGGTGTAAACAAACAAGTGATGTAATTATAGCATCAAGTTCTAGTCAGCAAAAGCAGGTAACGCAAATGCATATTTAGAATTTGCAATCCCTTTGTATTTTAGGAAAGGGGCCCTGGTATTTGGGGATATGCATACTTTGAATTCCCCTGGTGTGAGTCTGTGTGTTTGGGTGGTGGGGGGGTGACTAGTGAGAGGGGGAGTAACTGAGGTGACTCTATGGGGATGGCAGGTGAGAGTGAGACTGCTTGGGGTAGTGACTGGTGAGAAAGGGTAATTGCCAGGTTCTTATGGCCTGGATTGGCCTCTGTTGGAAACAGGATGCTGGGCTTGGTGGACCCTTGGGCTGACCCAGTATGGCACTTTCTTATGTTCTTATGTTCTTAAAGAGACAGCTTGTTGAGTGCGGGGTGGGACTAGTGAGAGTGAAAATGATTGGGGTGACTATATGGGGTGACATGTGGGAAAGAGAGGCAGCCTGGTGTGTGTGTGGGGTGACTTGTCACCCCATACAGTTACACCATTCAACCCCCCCCCCCACACACACCAGGCTGCCTCTCTTTCCCACATGTCACCCCATACAGTCACCCCAGTAACTCTCCCTCTCACCAGTCACCCCCACATACCAAGCTGCCTCTCTCTCACCAGTCACTACCCCAAGCAGCCTCTCTCCCACCTATCATCCCCATACAGTAACCCCAGTTACTCCCCCTCTTACCAGTCACCCCCACATACCAGGCTGTATCTCTCTCACCAGTCACCATCTCAACCAGTTTCTCTCCCCACCTGTCACCCCAGTCACCCCTGTCACTACCCCTCTCAAAAGTCACCCCACATACCAGGCTGCCTGTATCTCTCCTATCTATCACCCCATACAGTCACCCCATTCATCCCCTCTCACCACTCACAACTCCAACCAGTCTCTCTCCTACCTGCCAGGCCATACAGCCACCCCAGTCACTCCCCCTCTCACCAGTCACCCACACACACACCAGGCTGCATCTCTTTCACCAATCACCACCCCAACCAGGCTCTCTCCCACCCACCACCTCATAAATTCACCCCAGTCATGTCCCCTCTCATCTTTTACCACCACCCCACCCAAACACACAGACAGACACAAGGGGAATTAAAGTATGTATGTACCAAAATGCCAGGGACCCTTTCCTAAAATACAAGGGATTGGCAAATTCAAAATATGCATTTGCATTATATGCTTTTGCTGACAGGGGCTCTTAAATGGGGGGCTAATCTCAGTTAAACACACAATTACTGAGATTATACCTGGGGCCTTGAACCCAGGAGCTTATCCCCTACACAAATGGCCACACACACACTTTGATTCAGTACATCATGGTTCCAGGTAAGAAAGTAAGTTTATTTGAGCAATAGGAGGATGGAACAAATAAAATCAGATCATATAGAAGAAGTAATGGTAGATAATAACAATTGCTACATAGTTATAAAAAGCCTACATTTCCAATGGATCAGCCATACCATCACATCCAGGGCTCTCTCTCTCCTCTCTTTCTCGCTGTCTCTCCTTATACACTACAAACGCTTGTGAAAGCAACGGTGTTCCCTCCCTCTGAGTTCTTATCAGGTTTTGGACACAGCTGTGTAGCCTTCATTCTCTCTCTCAGGCTTTAGTGTAAGTTAATTGCTAGTTTTCTCATAAACAGACTCTTGCCTGTTTGTAAAATTTTCACAATGCAAGACAATAAACAGGAGTTCACTCAGAGGTTGGCCTGTGTCCTTCAAACTAGTTTGTGTCTGGGTGAAAACTCTGAACCCATATGGCCTATCCTCAGCAAAAGTAACAAAAAATGACTCCAACACCTGGTTGCAGTAACTGGAGTCTCTCTTTACTCGTGTTATTTCTCCTGATGTATTCAAATCCTTTCTGTGTCTTCTGCATGACTTTATCAATATCTCTAAAGCTTCTTCTCTTTCCAATTCCAGTTCCTTAGTATCTGCTTCCCGGGAAGAAACCTCTACAATGTGACTTTACCCACGTCATTCATTTTTTACTCTTCAGTGCTACCACTCTCTCAGAAGGTCATGAGAACATCATTCCCCCTCCAGTGACTTCACCAGCATCACACTCTTACATATCTCTTCCCTATGCCACTCTCCTCTGCTACCTTTAAAAGCATTGCTCTTCTAAATAGCTCTCTACAGCTTAAATATTTTCACCCTGGCACCATCTGTATAGATTTCAGTGGCATCACCCTCCAGTCCATGGTGTTCATATCCAAAGACACTGATGACACCAAAATCTTACCCTCATGACTATCTATTTTCTCTGTCCGCAACCCATATTGACTTCCATCCCTCACCTTGTAACCACACTCTCATAACCATGTGAATCATCTCTATGGTCTCCGCTGAGAATGGGTGCTCTACTATAAGTGGAATACAAGAAACTTAAAACAAATAAATAAATAACATCACCCTCCCAGCCAAGTCGCTTATCAAGCAGACAATCTTCTGATGAAATCACAGCATGAATATCTAAGATGATTTAGTATATTTTACAGTGGGAATTGAGCAGATGGTGAATTCCAGTTACAATATTTCATTTTTTTTCAGGTGTCATAGAAACAGGACAATAGAATATAAGATAAACCACCTGTACCCTCCCACTCTGCCCTTAATAAAGAGATATTAGTTTTAGTAGTATAATATTCTGGTCAGTAAATTGTCAAAGAATGGACAGTTGGAGGCCTGAGTATGACTATATATGCACAGGCATATGACAAATATAGTACCACATGTCAATTTATCTCTTTGTCAGACATGATGCTTAATTGCTAACATGGAAAATTTATTCGAAGGAAATAGTTTTCTGCTAAAAACATTTCTTAAGGCTCCCTTTACTTCTCTGTTTTTCAGGCTGTAAATGATAGGGTTAAACATGGGAATTAAAACATTGTACAGCACAGCAAAGAGTTTGTTCTGATCCAGTGACTGCATGGACGTTGGTCTCATATACAAACATGCCATCGTCCCATAGAAGAGAATAATGACCGTGAGGTGGGAGGAGCAGGTGGAGAAGGCTTTGCGTCTCCCCTCAGTGGATCGGATCCTCAGGATGGCGGAGATGATGTAGGCATAAGATGTCAGGGTTAAGAGAAAGCAGGGAAGCCCTACAAACACACCCAAAATGTAAATTGCACATTCAATGGCAGAAGTGCTGGAGCAGGAGAGCTTTAGCAGTACTGAGGGGTCACAGAAGAAATGGTTAATCTCATTGGACCCACAATAAGAGAGATGAGAGTAAAAAACAGCGTGCGTCACTGGTTGCAAAAATCCCCAAATCCAAATCCCTGTAGCCATCAGTACACAGAGTCTCTGATTCATAATCACTGTGTAATGCAGGGGATGACAAATTGCGGCATAGCGGTCATAAGCCATGATCGTAAGAAGTAAAACCTCTGTACCAACCAATATCATGAAAAAATATATCTGAGTAATGCATCCATAGATAGAAATATTCTGAGTCTTTCTTAAAAAGATATCAAGAAGTTTTGGGATTGTGAGTGAGGTGGAACAGATATCAAAGAAGGACAAGTTACAGAGGAAAAAGTACATGGGGGTGTGCAGGTGAGGGTCCAGGCACGTCAGGGCTATAATAGTGAGGTTCCCCATCAGGATGATCAGGTAACTCAGTAAGAACAGAAGGAAAAGGGGCATTTGTAGATCTGGAAATTCAGGAAACCCCAGAATGATGAATTCTGTGACTCTGGTGAGATTTTCCTCTTCCATTGGTTTATGAAAGGAAAGGAAGGTGCCCTGTTATAGAGTCCATCATGCTAGGGTGAGAGAACATAGTAGAAATCTCATCTTTGTGAGACTTTCCTCACTCCAAATGACTTCAGATCTTCACTGAGGTGTACTGTGCTGTTCCTACTTCTCTATTTCTCATGAAAAACTGGTCCCTAAATCCTAAACCACCACCAGTACCTCATCTCCAGCTATTAGATGGCCCTCCTCTAGAGATTTAAATACTTTACTACTATGAAGTCCTTGTAGATAGGTTCTCTCTCTCTCTCTTCCATGCATTAATAACACATTTTAATGAATTGGATAACTACCTACCTGGATAAGTAGTCAGTGGCAGCCAATGAACATGGCTGGATATTCAGATGTCGCCACTTTGACAGATAAATCAGAGCTTAGCTGGATAAGAGGCTCTGAATATCAACCACACATTCTCCATAGTGAAGCTTTCAGAGCTTGAGCTGTTTTTCTTTTTCTTTTGGCACAGGATGAATAATAGCTGGTTTTAGCCTCAGATAGGGATGAATTTATGATGTGAGTCACTGAATCCATCAGAAACGCTTTCCCTTGTATCATAAGTCTGCATGGGCATGGCTCCAGTTCTCATGCTGAGAGAAAGCTAATTTTCCATGGCTTCTGCAGGTTTCCCCAGACAATTTAACAAGATCGTGCCCTTCCTACTTCTCTCTCCCATACATGAGTCAACGTCTGCCACATTTGCACATAACTTTATCGGGACTGAGCAGAGGTGTTTCTGGGGGGGCAGGGTAAGTGAGCCGTTTGGACTTACATGAATGAAATATCTCAAGAAAGATTTCTGAACTCACAATGGGAGGTGCAGCTTGTGCGGGGCAGATTCGAAGGGATAATTTCCAAAGCAAACGTATGCATGTTAAGTCTGCTTTAAAAAGCGGTGTAACTCACCAGTGCTTTGTCAACTTTCTTATATGTGTTATTTCACAATTCACGTTAAAATCCTGGAATGCCCCCTTTTAGCTATGGTTCAATATGAAGAGAGACTTATCAGATTACACTGTTGTCTGCGGATGCTGTGGTTTCTCTCCATGTAAGGGCAGGTCCCCTCCTCTTATAATGTTTCAATGGCTGGACATTAGGGATGTGAATCGTGTCCTCGATCGTCTTAACGATCGATTTCGGCTGGGAGGGGGAGGGAATCGTATTGTTGCCGTTTGGGGGGGGTAAAATATCGTGAAAAATCGTGAAAAATCGTGAAAAATCTAAAAATCGCAAAATCGCAAAACCGGCACATTAAAACCCCCTAAAAACCCACCCCCGACCCTTTAAATTAAATCCCCCACCCTCCCGAACCCCCCCCCCCCAAATGACTTAAATAACCTGCGGGTCCAGCGGCGGTCCGGAACGGCAGCGGTCCGGAACGGGCTCCTGCTCCTGAATCTTGTTGTCTTCAGCCGACGCCATTTTCCAAAATGGCGCCGAAAAATGGCGGCGGCCATAGACGAACACGATTGGACGGCAGGAGGTCCTTCCGGACCCCCGCTGGACTTTTGGCAAGTCTCGTGGGGGTCAGGAGGCCCCCCACAAGCTGGCCAAAAGTTCCTGGAGGTCCAGCGGGGGTCAGGGAGCGATTTCCCGCCGCGAATCGTTTTCGTACGGAAAATGGCGCCGGCAGGAGATCGACTGCAGGAGGTCGTTCAGCGAGGGTTCCGGCGCCTCGCTGAACAACCTCCTGCAGTCGATCTCCTGCCAGCGCCATTTTCCGTACGAAAACGATTCGCGGCGGGAAATCGCTCCCTGACCCCCGCTGGACCTCCAGGAACTTTTGGCCAGCTTGTGGGGGGCCTCCTGACCCCCACGAGACTTGCCAAAAGTCCAGCGGGGGTCCGGAAGGACCTCCTGCCGTCCAATCGTGTTCGTCTATGGCCGCCGCCATTTTTCGGCGCCATTTTGGAAAATGGCGCCGGCTGAAGACAACAAGATTCAGGAGCAGGAGCCCGTTCCGGACCGCTGCCGTTCCGGACCGCCGCTGGACCCGCAGGTTATGTAAGTCATTGGGGGGGGGGGGGGTCGGGGGGGGGGGGGATTTAATTTAAAGGGTCGGGGGTGGGTTTTAGGGGGTTTTAGTGTGCCGGCTCACGATTCTAACGATTTATAACGATAAATCGTTAGAATCTCTATTGTATTGTGTTCCATAACGGTTTAAGACGATATTAAAATTATCGGACGATAATTTTAATCGTCCTAAAACGATTCACATCCCTACTGGACATAGCTCAATCAAACTTAGTGTGTGTGAGGAGCTAGGTCTTCAGGAGGATATAATACCATTTTAGTATTCAAACTTGGGGCGTGCTCTCCAGGGTAGGGTGAATGGAGCGCAGGAGGGGGGCAAAATTGCAATTTTTATCCTATGCAATCTATTGGGATTAGAGGCGAGACTTGATAAAATGTTGCCCCTTTTACTTGTTCATGAAAGTAAATCAGAGATATCACACACAGATTGATAGGCAGCTCTAGATCTTCAGTGAGTGCATGAAGCCAACTTGCATGGATAGCCTCTTATTTTACACACCTAGGTTAAATGCTGGGTTACTGAACATCATTCCAGCACTTGTTACAACTGCTCCGTATCATGTATCAGGTTACCCTGTCCTTTTCTTGGCTGGTCTATGGTATTCTTCTCTATTCATTGCTGTTCCAGGTCATTCCTTGCTATTCCAGGATTGTGAAGTTATACTTTACTGCAAAAAATATGTGTGAGGTGCATTAATGTTCAATGTGGTTGCATATGATCAAGAAATTTCCAGTGATTTCAAAGATGAATGCACCTCATCATAGATAAATGGAAAGGGTCCTTTTCATCAGGATCCTGATTGAAACACACAAATGTAGATCTACTCAAACAGACCCCCAGCAGTGAACGGGTTGAACAATTGCTCAATAATAAGTTTGCATTTTCATATGCAACCACATTGACTATAAGGCAGCACACATTTATACTTTTGGTTTTCCTATTTGTATGTATTCTGCACATAAATCCACTGTTTGTTTGTGGTATATACTTTAATGCAAACCAAATTCTTCCAGCATGAATAAATTATGTCTGATATCCCTAATATAAGCATGAGCTAGTCCTTCAGCTCCATACCGAGTTCTGAAATCCTTACCTCTCGCTTTAATGCGGCATAGGCTTTCAAGAAGAAGTCCACTTCATCAGATGGTATCTCCTGTCTCATTTACAGCGAGCTCTTCCAAGCAGGTCTCCATCTCCTATGCACCAGCCCAAGTGATAATGGCAGAATTTCCTCAAAAGCAAATACTTTGTCTCTGCTTCCTTTCATGGCTCCCAATCTCTTTCTAATTTCAAACATCCTACAGCTCCCTTCAAAGCATCACCCTGTGCTCATCTGTTTCTACCTCAATTGCTACTCTGCACACAACACAGATGTTATGCATCTGTCCTCTACCTCTGTGCCTTCTCCCTTCCTGCTTCTCATCCCTGGATCTCCTTCTCTTTCTCCCTCTCTCCTCACCAAGCACCTCTCTCTCTTGACCTACAAATCCAGCTTCATTACCCAGTTCTTGTTGAGAATCTTCTCTAATTAGAGCCCTCTGCACTCCCTCCTCTCCATCCATCACACACTGCCTCTCCCTCATCACTGCACTCCTCTCCCTATGTAAGCCATCAGTGGCCCATGCTTCCCTCAGATTGTAAGATCTTAGAGGAAGGGACTCCAAAACTTATTTTTTGGAATGATTCTCTTTTTATTCCTTGAAGACTTTGTATAATTTATATCTTGTTTCATGTCTCATTCTTCTGCTACCAATAAAATATAGGATTATAAGTCTTACCTTCCGGGTAAAGTTTGGGTCTGCACCAGCTCTGATCTGGTAATCTTGAGCTCTCAGAAATATTTATACCCACTGCAGGGCCCTCTGGGAAAGGATCTCTAAGGCTGATGATGAACTGTTTTTAGAGTGCAAAGGAAAGATTGAAGTGAACTTTATGCATTGGTTTAGAGTCTGTCTTACCATCTGACCAACAAGAGCAATGAGTCCAAATTAGGGAGAGCACAATGCACAGTGCATGAAACCTGCAAAATGCACAGAAATATCCTATCGTGAGGGGTGAAGCCTCTACAGCTGGTAGCTGGAATATATCCTTACTGGCTATGAAACATTACTGGGCAGGCGGCAAGGCCCAATTGGTCTTCACCTATCATTATCCACTCTTTTCCTGTGTTACTATATTGTGTTGCTATGACAAGAGAGATGTTTCCTATCATAACTACCAAAATGAAGGCATGTGCATAGGTTTGGTAGAAAGTCTACATGTAAAAATAATGCTCGGTCTTCAGCCCGATGCACGAAGCTCTAAAATGACCCCCTGAAGGCACAAGACATTCATTTCTCCATTTTTCATGTACCACAGGTACAGGTTTTCATCATGGCATGAAAGGATTTCTTTAACCTTCCAAAGGCCATGAATAAAGAGATGTTCTTTATATTCAGGGCAGTAAATTCTCAAAGACGGGTGGTTGCAAGCCTAAGAGAGACGTTCTGGACATGATTTGCAAAGCCATTTACATGCTTGAGTTTTCTGCATGCACCTGGCTGTAGTGCAATAGCTCAGGGCTCAGTTTGCATCAGCGAGTGAGCATAATCTGGTTTCATGCTGAAACCATGGGGCATTGTGGGGATAGAATTGGAGCAGCATTGGGACTTAACGTGCATTCAGGATTACAAGAGAAAAAACCCCTAGTTTTGGTAGAGCATTTATGTATGTAAATGGATGAGTGGAGATTTACCAAGTTATATTATAAATTGTATAGCAGGATTGCACATTATAAAATATTGCATAGTTCTGCTCTGACAGTACATGCACTTGTTTCAGTAAATGCAAATATTTCCATTGCATTGAAAGTGTATTAGCCTTTGGATGTGGTGACGCACAAGGCTCTGCAGGGATTGATTAAGAAGTACCGGTAATTTAAATAGAAGAGAGAGAATTGTTCTGGTGCCTCTCCAGAGACACACATACCTGTGCTTGTGACCTGAGAAGTTTAAATGTTTAATTTCCAGGCCATAATATAAGCTGATCTCTTGCTCGCATTTTCCTCTTTTCTCCTATATTTCCTGTTGCATGCTTGAAATCTCTGTTTAATCCAGCTAGTGTTTTCAGACTCCTGGCTAATGTATATTGAAATAACTGAGCTTGTAATTTATAGAACATCTATCTGCAGGATCTGTTTTTCCCTCCCATCCTGCCCCACTCACACCCATCCCTGGGTTTTTTCTTCCTAAATAGTTCCTGTAAGGACTTGGTTAAGTGAATAATAAGACTAAATCTAACAGATTGTATAATATTTTATTTATTTATTTATTTATTTATTTAAATATTTCTTATATAGTCACTATTACCAAAATGGCTTTTATTCAGTGTAACATTTGTGGTGCTTTTGTCCAATTTGTTTTCAGCTGTCTGCAATGAAAAAGCAGGTGATGTATTTGAAAGAGGAATTGTTCTGATTTCAAAGAACCTGCCCTACCTTGATGCAATCAGAATATTTTCCTCAGAAGTTTCAGAATCTCAAGAATAAATAGTTTACTGTGGGATCTGGCAGAATAAGACTTGTGACTTAATTCACACCCAAGACACCCAATCTCCCCAACTGGACAGCACCCTGAATACCCACCCTCACTCCCACAGAGAAATCAGATATCCAAGATTCAGAATCCCAGGATTAACTGGTTTACAGTCGGCTCTGGCAGAATAAGGCCTATGATGAAGAGATACCCACTCTCTCAACTGTTACCCTTACATAAGTCTTGTTCTGCTTTGGAAAATGAAGAAGCCCCAGCAAGAGAACATAAAGTGATAGCTGAAAGGGAAATAGTCGCCCAATACACTCAGAAACCCTCCAACATCTTGAAATGTAACTGGAACCTTGGTGGCACTTTTATAAAACGTAATACCCAATACAATTCGTAACAGTACTATATGTGCCTATCTGTAAACCGTTGTGATGGAATATAACTTAACGACGGTATAGAAAAGATTCCAAATAAATAAATGTCAGAAAAGAAAGCTGCTTCTTCTGGGAGACTCTGTCATCAGAGGAACCAATCTGGGAACTCAATTTGATAGGGACACAATGGTTAAATGAATTCCAAGATGCTCAACTAATAGAAATGCAAGCCAGGTGGTGAATGCAATTCTAGAAGAAAGTAAGAAAATTGATATCAATGTTATCATCCACCTGGGAACCAATGACCTCACTATAAACGGTGTCCACAAGGTACAGAAAGATTTCCAAAATCTAGGGGAGAAGATTAGACACATGGTAAAGACTATTGCCTTTTCAGAAGTGCTACCAGCTCATGGAAAGGGAAAGGAATGGTTATGCCATTGGAAGCTGAGGCCGCGTATGGAGCAATAAAAGATTATATGGTAAGGATGACCTACATGTGTCTGTGGCAGGAAAGAGGATGCTAAGTGAAAAATTCAGATCCTATATTATCAGGCATTTAAACTAGGGAGTGTGGGTGGGAGGAGGTGGCCAGTGAAATTGGAATATCACTCCCAAGCAATACAGGAAGTGGAAAGACAAAGTAACAAAATCAATCAGTTCAAAAAAACAGAAAAGGTGACTAGGAAGAGCAGCCGGAAAGCTATGACCACAAATGCTCATAGAGAGAGAGGGAGCAGTTTTAGATCTAATTTGGTGACAGAGGTAACAATGTGGGGCCGCTTGGCAATAGTGACCCTTGGTCTGACCCAGTATTGCATATCTTATGTTCTTATCCCAGGATACTGAGGGAGCTCAGAGATGTGCTGATGGGTCTGCTGAGTGACCTGTTCAATAGATCCCTGGAAACGGGAGCGGTGCCGAGAGATTGGAGGAGAGCGGTGGTGGTCCCGCTTCATAAGAGTGGAAGCAGAGAGGAGGCTGGAAACTACAGGCTGGTTAGCCTCATCTCAGTGGTGAGAAAATCAATGGAGACTCTGCTGAAGGAAAGGATAGTGAGCTATTTACAATCTGGTGGGTTCCTCAACCTGAGGCAGCATGGATTCACTAGGGGAAGGTCCTGTCAGACAAATCCATTTGATTTCTTTTATTGGGTGACTAAAGAATTTGATCAAGAAAAGCACTCAAAGTGATCTACTTGGATTTCAGCAAAGCTTTTGATATGGTCCTGCATAGAAGGCTTGTGGATAAATGAGAAGCTTGGTATTAAGCACCAAGGTGGTGGCATGGATTACAAACTGGTTGATGGCTAGAAGACAGCGAGTAATGGCAAATAGAACCTACTCTTAAAAGAGAATGTCATAAGGATTAGTGTTGGGACCGGTTCTGTTCAACATCTTTGTGAGTGACATTGTGGAAGGGATAGAAGGTAAAGTTTGTTTATTTGTGGTTGATGCTCAGATCTGCAACAGTGTGGACACAATTTAAGAGAATGAGACGTGATTTAAGGAAACTTGAACAGTGGTCAAAGATTTAGTAGCTGGGATTCAATGCCAAGAAGTGCAGAGTCATGCATCTGGGATGTGGTAATCCAAAACAGCTGTACGTGATAGGGGGTGAAGGGCTGTTGTGAATGGAGCAAGAGAGGGACCTTAGGGTAATAGTGTCTGGAGATCTAAAGATGGCAAACAATGTGACAAGGTGATAGATAAAGCCAGAGGAATGCTGGGCTCCATAGAGAGAGAGGAATAACCAGTAAGAAAAAGGAGGTGATAATGCCCTTGTACAGGTCCTTGGTGAGGCCTCACCTGGAGTATTGTTTTCAGTTCTGGAGCTTTTATCTCAAAAGGGACAGAGACAAGATGGAGGCAGTCCAGAGAAGGGCAACTAAAATGGTGGGGGTCTCCATCAAATGACTTATGAGGAAAGGTTGAAGTATATAATAAGACTGGAACCATGCCTTCTTACTTTCCGAAGAAAACTTAATACTTGGCTCTTCCTCCAAGCCTTCCCTTAACTCAAAAATGTTCACTTCAGACTCAGCCCAAGGGATGGGACGTTTACTAATCCCAGTACCCTTCACGGGTTATTCTCTTTGAGTTAATTGCTTTCTGGCTACTTCTTGGCTACTTTAGCCCCCAAGTTCATCCCCCTTGTTATATGTAACTCTGCTTCGGCTCTCTTGTTTGGTTAACTAGTTAAACCCCTAAGTTCAATGTAAACCGGTCTGATATGAATCCCTTCATGAAGACCGGTACAGAAATATGTTAAATAAATAAATAAATGTAAATATGTACACCCTGGAAGAGAGGAGATGCAGGGGAGATATGGTACAGACCATCAGATACGTGAAAGGTTTTAATGATACACAACGGTCAAACCTTTTCCATTGGAAAGAAATCAATAGAACTAGGGGTCATGTAATGAAACTCTAAGGAGGACAACTCAGAACCAACATCAGGAAATATTTCTTCATGGAGAGAGTGGTGGATGCCTGGAATGCCCTTCCAGAGGAGGTGGTGAATACAAAATCAATGAAAGATTTTAAAGGGGCATGGGATAAACACTGTGGATCCGTAAAGGCTAGGGGATGGAAATGAGGAAGAGAGTGCATGGGGGTAACTTACTGGGGTGGTGGTTACTACTCTTAACCAATAAGCCTTCATACCATTGATACAACTCCATTATTTCTCTCTGCTTCAATGGCAGGGGAGAAAGAGGAAAAGGGGAATTAGATTCAGATAGCAACCAACAAGGACCCTGACTTTTACAGTCTGGGAAAACAAATAAGCATGGGGGTAACTTGCTGATGCGGCTTTTATTACCCTTAACCAATAAGCTTGATACTTTGATGCAATTCCAACATTGCTCTCCGCTTCAATGGTAAGAGGTAAAGTGGAATGTACTAGACTACAACCAACAAGGGCTCTGACTTTGCTGGTCTGGGAAACTGATAAGTATGGGGGTCTCCTGTATGGCATGGCAGATGCTACCATAAGCTTGCTGGGCAGATAGGATGGACCATTTTGTCCTTTTCTGTCGTCACTTCTGTTTCTATGTTATATTTTTTTTGTGCATACAAAAAATATGACATTTATGCATAAAATCCTTATTTATATGTGGAGGCAGGTATATTTTAAAATAAGGGTGAGTACTTGAAATCACTAGTTTGATGATACCTCTGCCAGTTCACCCAGTCCATCTCCAGTTCTCCTAGACCCTTTAGTTCCTCACTCTGAACTCCCTCCAGTTCATGCAGACCTCCCACCCAAAAATATCAGACAAGTCCAATTTCACTTGTTCATATTTATTTATTTATGTATTTATGTATTTAACTGTGTCTATATTCCAGCAATCTAAAACTCTTGTTAGATTACATAGTTACATACACAACCTTTAAATTAACAAACACATCTATACAAAACTAATTTATTTATTATTTATTTATTTTGAACTTTTATATACCGACATTCATGTAGAGAAAATACAAATCATATCGGTTTAAATTCAAACATAACATTTAAAATAGACAAGACATCACATTTAAAACATGTTAGAAATTAAATAAATAAAAAATAGTTAATTTCCAAAAGCTAAAATATTGAAATGTGCTTTTCAACATTTTTCTAAAACGTATTAAATCTTGATCTTCCCTAATATCCACAGGTAGATAAAGAAGGCCCTGCCACCTTAAACAGCTGATTTCTAGATTCTGTTAGTCGAGCCACTTTTATAGTAGGAACTTCTCTAAGATTTCTACTCGCTGAGTGAAGTATCGGCTAGGCTGATACACCCGGACTGCCCTCTGAAAGACATGGAGGGACCAGATTCTGCTGTGCTTTAAACATTATTCACCACTTTATAGGCAGCCAATGTAAAGAAGCTAGAACAGGATGAATCTATTCATTTATCTTCACGCCTGATATTAGACGAGCAGTAGAGTTCAAGATCAATTGGAGAGTTTTTAATTGTGATTTTGGCAGACCCAAGAACAGAACATTACAATAATCTAAAGATGATAAAATTAATGATTGTGTCACCAATCGAAAATCTGAAGAATTTAATAAATTCTTTACATTATGTAAAAGACGCAGTTTGAACCAATACCTTGAAATGTGATCGAACAGATAATGACGAGTCTATGAAAATGCCTACATTTCTATCTTGATCTCTGATTACTATAGGAATCCCATCAAATATGTGTGTGTGTGTATGTGTGTGTGTGTGTGTACATTTTATAGTAGCGGAGGAGCAATAATTTAATTTACAGAAGTTACCCTTTTGTTTACGTAATAGAGCGGACACTTCTGATTGTGCCACTGGGATAAACTCTGTCCACGATACTGAAACCTTTTGTGAATTTTCTGGATCTATTTGAGGCAAATCCTCCAATGACTTAACTATGTCAACTGTTTTTTGAGAAAAGAATACCACAACTTTCTCACTCGATTCCTTCATGTGGACTATATGATTTTTGATTGGGGCTTTCAAGTGTCCATACAACGTCAAACAGTTCTTATGGTCATGAGGCTGCAGCAGAGATCTGATCCAATTACCATTTACATTTAAGCCGATCTGTACTTTCTCTGTAATTGTTTAATTTAACATGATACATGTTCTGCTCAGCTTCATGTAACTCCTGCTTTAGGCTTCTCAATTAGCAGGTGTAACAATGTGCAAATAAGTTGGATAATGTATTCGCAAACATCTCTTATAAAACAGCAACATCCACGTGTACCATGTGACCTAACCCTACACTGCATGTACTTTCAATGTTTCTAAAATAGCATGCATGCATGCAAACACAGGCTGCTTACATGCATATATAATAATTTTCCATGCATATTCCCTTTGAATATATACAGTACATTTTTACTGAAACAAAGCTTGCATGTAAGTTTACCTGCAAAGGATTCCCCCATTAACAGAGTAGGTATTCATTATAGTGGGAGAGGTTCTGTGTGTATTCAAACTTAGGAACATAGGTTTGCTTTGAAAGTTAGGGGGTAAACTCTGCATGTACAAGAGATATGTATGTACAGACTTTACCCCAAAATTATAAAACTACCCTCCCTAGGGAACAACAAAACTTGGAAAAGAAATCAGGTTGTACTGGCAACATTTCAGCTTATCCCTGTCAGACATCATTTAACCTTTGCTAACATGAGAAATGTTTTTCTAAGGAAAAGGCTTTCTGCCAAAAAATCTTTTTAGGGCTTCTTTGACCTCTCTGTTTTTCAGGCTATAAATTATGGGGTTAAACAGAGGAATTAAAACATTATAGAGCAGAGCAAAGAGCTTGTTCTGATCCACTGACTGCATGGATGTTGGTCTCATATACAAACAGAGCAAAGTCCCATAGAAGAGAATAACGACTGTGAGGTGGGTGGAGCAGGTGGAGAAAGCTTTGTGTCTCCCCTCTGTTGAACGGATCTTCAGGATGGTGGAGATGATGTAGACGTAAGATGTCAGGGTAAAAACAAAGCATGGCAGGTCTACAAATGCACCAAAAATGTAAGTGGTATATTCAATGGCAGAAGTGCTGGTGCAAGAGAGTGTGAGCAGTGCTGAGGGGTCACAGAAGAAATGGTTAATCTCATTGGATCCACAATAAGAGAGACGAGAGAAAAGCACAGTGTGTGTCACTGGTTCCAGAAACCCCAAGATCCAGGTCCCTGTGGACATGAGAACACAGAGCCTCTGATTCATAATCACAGCATAGCGCAGGGGGTGACAGACTGCGATGTAGCGGTCATAAGCCATGACCGTAAGCAATAGAATTTCTATACATACCAATGTTACGAAAAAATATATCTGTGTAAGACAGCCATTTACAGAAATATTCTGACTTTTCCTTTGTAGGATATCCAGTAGTTTGGGGAGAGTCAGTGAGGTGTAAGAGATATCAAGGAAGGACAAGTTACAGAGGAAAAAGTACATGGGAGCAAGCAAGTGAGGATCCAGGCATGTCAGGGCTATAATAATGAAGTTACCCAAGAGAATAATCAGGTAAATCAGCAAAAAGAGAACAAAAAGGGGGATTTGAAGGTCTGGGAATTCAGGAAATCCCAGAATGATGAATTCCGTCAGTAAGGTGCCATTTTTCACTTCCATTGGATTCTGAGAGGAGAGGAAAGGGAAGAAGAGAAATAGGTGACCATATTGGACACACAGCTCAGTCCTTGAGAACTTGTACTGAAGGGATTAAATATATTGTCCCCTAAGACAAACTTACATGGACCTCAATGCTAAAAGTGTATGTTGGTCTATCAAGTTCAGCTTTTTTCAATCCACCAACAGCTGGGTCACTATTTGATGTGATTATTATTACATAGATTACATGGAACTGGAGATGTCTTACTACTGTCTACACCCTCCTAAGATCAAGAACATCAACTCCCTCGTGCTAGACAAAGTTCATCCATGTGTGAAATAAGCCCATAAGGTTGGCCAGTGGATCCCCAAGTTGATCCTTCCAATATGAACCTCAGGTTAACTCTCAAATCTTCCAAGATTTGAAATGGAACTCGGTGCCATGTGAGGATATCATTTGCTCGAGCGTGATTGAAAGTTTCTGGATTGAAATGGGTAATTATGTAGGAAGAGAGAGATGTGTTGTTAGGTTCTAGATCTCAAGAGTACATTGCTGAATATATATTTTGCCCCAGAATGTGTTAAATTTCCTTAGTACATTTATGTGAGGAATAATATATGCAAAACAGGGTGCAAAGGTCTGCATATAATTGTCCTGCTGACTGTGGGGTAATTACCAAGGGGACATAACAACATAAGAACATAAGAAAGTGCCATACTGGGTCAGACCAAGGGTCCATCAAGGGTCCAGCATCCTGTTTCCAACAGAGGCCAAACCAGGCCTCAAGAACCTGGCAAGTACCCAAAAACTAAGAAGATCCCATGCTACTGATGCAATTAATAGCAGTGGCTATTCCCTAAGTAAACTTGATTAATAGCAGGTAATGGACTTCTCCTCCAAGAACTTATCCAATCCTTTTTTAAACACAGCTACACTAACTGCACTAACCACATCCTCTGGCAACAAATTCCAGAGTTTAATTGTGCGTTGAGTGAAAAAGAACTTTCTCCGATTAGTTTTAAATGTGCCCCATGCTAACTTCATGGAGTGCCCCCTAGTCTTATGTTTTATGCAGAGAAGTGATCGTTTACAAAATTGCCTGCCTGATGCAGATAAACTCATGTGCGTGTGCCATGCTCACACATAATTGGACCGGGAGCAGGTGTTCCTGGGGGCGGAGATGGTGAGGGGTTTGGACTGCCAGAAATACTCTGTAAAAGCCAACTGTTTTTGCATACATTTCCAAGACCATTTTTGAGTGCACCAAATAACAGATTTAATCTGCCTGGGATAGATTTGCTGGGGATTGTTTTGAAAGTGATCGTCTGCCTGCATGTCTGCTTGGAAATTTGGTGTAACGTAGGCAAGTATTTGTGGCATACACATGGAAATGGGGGTCTTTGAAATTGGCTCGCCCAGTCTATGCGTAAAGTTACAGCCCTAGTGCGGGTCTGCGCGTATAGGAGAGGCTATCCTGCAGTTCAGATTACTTTTAAAGTTGAGAGTATATGAGAAAGGACCCACAAAGAGCGGGTGCAGGTCTGTGCAGGGTGCTTTCTCTGAATCAGTTTTCAAAGGGAAGTTTGTGTCTTTGAATATTTGCATAAAATCCTCACGTAAAAAGTACCGGCAGTTGTTACACTTCTGTGCTCAGTTTGAAAATCGTCCCCAATGTGCATAGAGTTCTTTATAACTTCATGTTACAGCTCTAAATCCCTAGCACCGCCCTACAAGATCCTTTTTTATGTGGTGAATTAATGAAATCCTGCATTGCGTGCAGGCAGCTGAGAGATGTTGGGGACTCTTCATCTCACATTGAGTAAGTGGACTGTGAGTCTCTCAAATAAATAAATAAAGTCACAGCTGAGATTCGTAAGATTTATCCTGACAGAGTCCATTTTCACTGCAAACAGTGCTATATTTAAGGCTGGGGTAAGGGCCCTAGAGTGGGTATTTCTGCATCTTTTCGTGGATAGAATGGGGTTGGTGATGGTTTTTCTCACTGCCAAATTTATGTCTGGGACAAAACTTTCACGTCTTCAAAATTTTCCAAGAGGTTGAGTCCAGCCACTTAGTAAATTACATTTGGCTGATAACAATTGTCAGGATACAATGAGATGCGACTGTGAATGTTATGATTGCAAACACTCTCTCCACATCTGAATGGGATGTGATGCTTTGGGCCATTACAGAAAGATATTGCAGTGCGTGAGAAGTCCCTTTCTCTGATGTCCGACATCCTTTAGCATTGGTCCAATGAAAGGCTTCACAGTTTATTCTAATTCTAGCTCTCACCATGACCAATATGTCTTCTAGACCTCCTCATTATTTTTACAAATTAAAATAATATTTCTAAACAGCACGGTACGTTCAAATCTACAAGAAAGGATGGCGAGGAGGTCTCTATCCAACTCGCAAGCCCCAGCCTCCAGTTGCATCACCCAGTGAAAATGTTGCTAGCAGTAAATTGTTTATGGGTTATCATAAGGCTTGGGGATAACTGCATGGAACGGCAGTTGCTACCCTTAAGAGAAACTTGGGGTAACCTGCACGGAGCGGCAGATACTACCATAAGCTTGCCGGGCAGACTGAATGGCCCATTTGGTCCTTTTCAGCCGTCATTACTATGTTACTGTGTATGTATGGAGTTTAGGAACGGGGTCATCCACAACAAAATCAATTGCAGATTCAGCTCCATTTCCTCCTGCTGCTCTGCTTTCAATGATAGGAAAGAGTAATGTGGTAATAGGAAGTGAAGAGACAGAGAGATCCCTCCATGTCCAGAATTTCTATCTGGAATTTGTTAAATCTTTTGGTTAACTTTGGGTGATTCCCAGTGGATTTGTTATTTATTTAAAACCATTTCTACAGCATGCACTGCAATGAACATGGTCGTTTACAAAATTAAGGATAAACGTACATAATTAAAATTAAAACAATACTAATGAACAAAACAGACTAAACTCACAAAATTTATTTTGAATTTTCGATTTGCATATCCTCATCTGCGATATTGCAATATCCCAAAGAAGAAGTTTGATCATACATATTAAATTGCTTGCTTCTTCAGCTATTGATTTCAAATGATTGTTGAAACAGCTATGTCTGTAAGGCTTTCTTAAATACATGAATATCGGTAATTATTCTTAGGTACTCTGGCAGAGTGTTCCAGAGAATTGGAGCAGCTGCTGGGAAAGCACGGTCTGTAATCTCTCCCAGGTGATCTTGGTGGGTAGCTGCTATTTCCAGCAATCCTTTGCTTTGAAAATGTGTACACTCTTTGCATTGCACCTAACCACGAGGACTTTGGTGATATTTATTAATTTGTATAAGAAAATTAATACTTTATGTCTTATTCTGGCATCAATGGCACATTCTTCACATGATTATTTCAACAATTTTCTCATTTTCTTCTCTGTCTTATAATAAACTTTAGAAGGGTTTGTGTCAAAATTGCAGGCTCTGAATGTTCTCTTACTCCAATTTCTAGCCTTTGTAGGAAGTGGCAGGATCTACTCTACCTTACTCAAGCAGTAGGGTCTCAGCAAGGGGGCGGCAGGTTTTCTTTGTCTACACTCGTCTTGCATCTGTTGGAAACAGGATGCTGAGCTTGATGGACCCTTGGTCTGACCCAGCACGGCAATTTCTTATGTTCTTATGTTCTAACACTGTGCTTCCCTTCTTATGATCCCTTTGTTACTTCTGCATTCTATCAGGTTGTAAGCTCCTTAGCACTTTTCTCTCCTGTTTGAAATCTCTGTCTTATCGCCATTATTGGTGCTTCAGATATTCAGTAATAAATTGTAGCAACCTTACCTTCAACATAGGGGATTGGACTTTCCATGCTCTGAGCTGGTAATCCTCAGCTCTCAGAAGTATTTATACTTACTTCTTGTCCCACGGGAAAGGATCCGTGAGGTTTATGCTGACAAATTGTAGATCACATGGCAGAGATTCAAGTAAACTTTAGTTTGTGCATTTTTTTAGAATATGTATTACCAACTAATTATCAAGAGTAACTTATCCAAATTATTCACAGTTCATGGCAGAATGCATGAAATTTTCTAAATGGTCGTAAATAGTGTACCTTGAATGATGAAGCTTGTACAGGTAGCAGCTGGGATATTTCCTTACCAGTATGGACCTTAATTACTGGACAAACTAGATTGATGAATTGGTCTTTATTGGGAATCATCTACTAGGGGACCCATGCAATCAAACCTGTATTAAACCTTTTTAGGGTGCAAGTTGGTGAAACTTTAAGAATGCATGTTAAAACACCTTGTTTACATATGTTTTCCATTCATTGACATTAATTTTAGTGAGCACATGCCAACTTCTTTTCAGTTTTGTGTGCATCTTAGAACCTCCATAACCTGTGTATAATTATTACTATGAAATTAAGAACTGGGATAGATATTGAAAGATATCTGGCTAACCCCTAGATTAATCATTCCCCTAGATTACTCATTCCACTATAATTATATATATATATATATACTATAATTATAGTGGAATGATGAGCAGTGAAAAAAGAAGGGGCAAAGGCGATAGTGAGCAAACGGCCACATTGCAGCAGTGCGTTTTTGCCTGAAGCAGTTGCGGCTGCATTGCACACTATTTCCCCGTAGTGCTAATGAAAAAGCTGTAGCTATTTCCAGTGCTACTGAGGGTGATAATTTAATGAAACCCCACCCAACTCCTCCCCTTTCTCTAACTTAACATTTTCAAATCGTGATGTGGTAGTTATCGCATTCATTAGGGCGTTATCACATGTGATAGTGCCCTAATGAACGCGATAACGGCCCATCACAATTTGATGAATGACTCTGTAATGGGCCGATACAGTACGGACGCGTAAGAAAAAGTGCGGCAGTGCCGGGCGCTCGCTTGTTTGACGCGTACACATTTTGGTTCACAAGCCGCTCGAATCAGTATTCAAATTAGACGCAAATCTAAGCGGTGGCAAACGAGCGTCCAAAGCATGTCAATGAAGTGGTAGGCGTTTACAATCCATTTTACTGTATAGAGCGGTATGCAGCACCTATACAGTATCCAATGTGCACTGGTACCTGTCATTTCAAATGTCATTCCACCAGGTAAGTGAATGGTTCTTTTGTACAGACCCCGCATGGACACCGGGCCACTGCCCTGAGCATCCGGACGTCCTCTTGTTCGGAGGCCACCCCCAACCTTCCACGTCTGGACGCCTGGCCGGACGTCCAAGGTTGGGGCTTCCATTCATGGACCTTCCCGCCTCTATCCGGGCATCCATGATCGGAGGCCCCGCTGCCTTCCAACATCCATGGCTGCTGCCTTGAGCACCTGGCCGGATGTCCAAGGTCAGGGCTTCCGTTCATGGACCTTCCTGCCTCTATCCGGGCGTCCATGATCGGAGGCCCTGCTGCCTTCCAACGTCCATGGCCGCTGCCTAGAGCGCCTGGCTGGACGTCCAAGATCGCGACTTCTGTTCATGGACGTTCATGGCCACTGCCTTGAGCGCCCAGCCAGACGTCCAAGGTCAGGGCTTCCGTTCATGGACCTTCCTGCCTCTATCCGGGCGTCCATGATCGGAGGCCCTGCTGCCTTCCAACGTCCATGGCCGCTGCCTAGAGCGCCTGGCTGGACGTCCAAGATCGCGACTTCTGTTCATGGACGTTCCTGCCTCTTTCCATGGCGCTGTCCAGTATGAAGCTGACTGAACACCACACTAATGCCAGGGTCAGGGTAGGGGGTAAATATTGAGGTTAAAGATGCGGTAAATAAACAGGTTAAAAAGGCGATAATTTGGGCGCATGTTACTGTATCGGGGGGAATAGCTAATCCGATCATTAACATATCATATACATGCAGCGGGCGGAAAGGGATACGCATCTTTTTCGGCAAGCGCTAAGGATGCGTAAAAGCTGATACTGAATCACGGGTACATCTTATGCGTTCAAAACGTGATTCCAAAGCGGGTTAAAAAACGCGCAAACACGGCCGCGCTTTACTGTATCGGCCCGTAAGTGAGTTAGCTGGATAAGACTTATCCAGATAATTCACACGGGATATTCAACAGCACAGAAGTGCCTGTGAGTTTACTTGGAGAAGTTTAAAGTTAACTGGATAAGTCTTATCCGATTAACTTTAGATCTGTCTTACTTACCCATCTATTTTAACTGGATAAGTTTGATTATCACTATTTATCCAGCAAAGTTAGATGAATAAATAGCTCCTCCCCAATCTGTCCACGTCCTGCCTACCACTTATCCAGCTAACTACTTATCTGGCTAAATGGTGGCTGATGAAGGGGGACCAGATATTCAGCCATCACCTCTTAGCAGGATAAATCACTGCTTATCTGGCTAAGTAGCTCTGCATATCAGCCTCATTGAGGTCCATATTGAAAAGCCATTTAGATGGATAACTTAAAGGTTACCCGTCTAAATGGAAAAACCAGACTTTTCAGCTCGTTATCTTGCTAAATTCTAGCTGGATAATTCGGGGGCATTCTGGAAAGGACCAAAGTTAGCAAGATAAGTTATCCAGCTAAGTCTGCTCATGCTGCTAACCTGCCCTAAAGTTAGCCAGATAAACATATCCAGCAAATTTTAAAATAGCTGGGTATATTCAGTGATGCAACTGCACTGCTGAATGAATGTACCCTGCTAGATAGCTGGATAAGGATATCTGGTTAATTAGCCAAGCCACACAGCAGCTGAAAATATACCTTGTAGTTTCCACCATGAAGCACGAGAGTTTCTCAGAAAATGTTTTATCCTTCTTTGCCCCTGATGTCCTTAGGCAGTGCCAACTTGCTTTTGTTTTTTTATCTAGATATCCACATTTTTTTCATGGTTAATTAATATTGTGGTCCTTTCTGCCCTCCCACCCCAACTACATTATAAGAACATAGAACATGCCAAACTGGATCAGACCAAGGGTCCATCAAGCCCAGCATCCTGTTTCCAACAGAGGCCAATCCAGGCCATAAGAACCTGGCAATTACCCAAACACTAAGAAGATCCCATGCTACTGATGCAATTAATAGCAGTGGCTATTCCCTAAGTAAATTTGATTAATAGCCATTAATGGACTTCTCCTCCAAGAACTTATTCAAACCTGTTTTGAACCCAGCTACACTAACTGCACTAACCACATCCTCTGGCAACAAATTCCAGAGCTTTATTGTGCGTTGAGTGAAAAAGAATTTTCTCCGAGTCACATCTACTCTTTCAAGACCTCTCATGATCTTAAAGACCTCTATCATATCCCCCCTCAGCTGTCTCTTCTCCAAGCTGAACAGCCCTAACCTCTTTAGTCTTTCCTCATAGGGGAGCTTCTAATTTTGATTCCAGAATTTTTCAGAATATTTTTCAAATGGCTCCATCAGACAAGGACCAAGAATATTGACTTGTCAGTCTAGACAGATGCAGAACTTCAATGTAATTAAAATCACTTCTCATCCATGTTTTGTCAATGACATATATATTTGAATTCCTCCAAATCTCTCCCTCAGGATTTTTTCAGAATCTAGGTATCTGGATGGCCTCAGAATTTTGAATAGATAATGAGGATAACTTTCAAACAACTATGTGCTGTGGCATGTACATCAGAATGTAGCTGCATGTAGATCTACACAAATATTTTATAGCTTGCATGTCAGATATTTGCATATTATATAATTCATGAATCTTTACTGTGGCTCAAACATGCTTATGTAGGCTTATGCGCCATTTTGAATACTGGCAAGCGATCGCCTTTGCCCTCATTATGTCACAGGGGCCGACCATCGGTCCCTGTGACATAGTGAGGGCAACGGCGATCAGTGCCAATTTTATTACTGACATCCGACGGCCAGAGTGCAGGAGGTCGCTCCCGGACCCCCGCTGGACTTTTGGCAAGTCTTGTGGGGGTCAGGAGGACCCCCCAAGCTGGCCAAAAGTCCCTGGGGGTCCAACGGGGGTCCCGGAGTGATCTCCTGCCCTCGGGCCATTGGTGCCAGCAATCAAAATGGCGCCGATAACCTTTGCCCATACTATGTCACAGGGGCTACCGGTGCCATTGGTCAGCCCCTGTCACATGGTAGGAACACAAGATGGCGCCGATGGCCATGTGACAGGGGCTGACCAATGGCACCGGTAGCCCCTGTGACATAGTAGGTCAAAGGCTATCGGCGCCATGATGAAATCAGCACCGAGGGTATGAGAGTGCAGGGGATGGCTCCCGGACCCCTCGCTGGACCACCAGGGAGTTTTGGTAAGTCTTGGGGGGGGGGGGGGGGTCAGGAGGGTGGAGGTTGTAGTTAATTTTAATTTTAGCTGGGACATGAATAGAAATCGCCGTATTAACGCATTGGGGCGCCATATGGCCGAATGCAACGTATCTGCTCCCCAATGAATCCGAATTCCGAATGCAACGTATGGCGTCCCTCTGCACATCCCTACTAATTAATGTTGATTAAAAAATGTGGGCAAAAGTGCCAGATTAGGCTCTATAGTCCTTTGATTCACAATGACCAAACTAGGACCTGATTAACATTTTGAGAGAGAGAGAGAGAGAGAGACTCCCTTTTATGTTAGCTGTTTATATCCCTATAAGAGGGGTCAATATTAACTCGGGGTGAGGTTTGGTGGTGGGCTTGGTTTTGGGGGGCAGTTTTACTTGCACAATCAGAGGTATGAACAGCATGGTAGACATCAGTGCAGATTTTATGTGAATTGGAGTGATGCCGGGTACAAAAAGATGAGATTTGTACATTGTTGTCTTGACCTAGCTTGATGCACTCTCTACCTGGTCCATAAAAAGTTAAAGAAAAGGTGCTGGAGTGTGCAAACATAAAAGATTCGTTTTAATTTGTAGTTTTTTTCTGTTCTTTCAGCCAGCCATTCAGCCTTGTGCTGCTCACATTTCTGCACTCTTGAATGGTTACAAGAAATCCACAATTCATCTGTGCACAAACCTTGCATGTCCAGCAGTAACATCTTGCATTTACTGGCTCCAGCACATGAATGAGCTGGGAAGAGGCAGAGGAAGCATCCAGCTCAGGGGCCGATGCAATTGTGGGCTCACTGCCACATTTCCTGGGCGCCTGGTACATTTGAGTGCTAGGGATGCACAATTTTTCTTTAGCATGTCCTTTTTAATGCAGCGGCTCATTTTAATATTGCATTGGGCGCCCAGGAGAGGTGGCTGTGTGCATGTTAAAAAAAACGGGTGCCCAGTTTGGATGCACATTTTTCTGTGTGTCTGTTAATGTGCAGAGAGGGTATTGGGGAGGGTGGAAGTAAGATATCCAAGTACAGGTTAACAGATATGCCTATAACTATAATGCTATTGGGCTAATAGACAGCCGTGAGTTTATTTCTATTTTGTTTTATGATTCTGTATATTTGTTGGATGGATATTGTGCTTGCTTTTATATAAGAGGTGCTGGTTCAATGATTGATGGATGTGCATGTTAAACTTACTGTCTTTAGAGCTGTATATGTTACCTGTTGCAAGCACCTAAATATTTGGTGTTTGTATCTGTTTATGGAAAATTGTATATATGATGCTGGATGCTTAATAAAAATCATACATTGGAAAAAAATTGCCCACCTGATATGCAGGTAAATGTATATGTGTGTGTCCTGTTCACACGTAAATTTAAGCAGACTGACTGGAGGTGCTCCTGTGGGTGGAGTTGGGGAGAGGTATGGACTTCCACAACTAATTTTACATGTACAAACCCCTACCAAATGTTTAAAAGCCCATTTATGCTTGCAAAACTGCATTTTATGCACTTAAATGCTTTTGAAAATGCAGCTCCACATGAGACTGAATATTCACACAATCTGCTGGTAAATGCACAGAAACTGTTCCTTCGATCTAAGAAAGACCCCTCTCAGGGCTCCTTTTACATCTCTGTTTTTCAGGCTATAAATCATGGGATTAACCATAGGAATGAATACATTATAGAGCAGAGCAAAGAGCTTGTTTTGCTCCATTGACTGCATGGACGTTGGTCTCATATACAAACACATTGTAGACCCATAGAAGAGAATAACGACCATGAGGTGGGAGGAGCAGGTGGAGAAGGCTTTGCGTCTCTGCTCAGCAGAACTGATCCTCAGGATGGTAGAGATGATGTAAACATAAGATGTCAGAGTTGCAGCAAAGCAGGGCAGTCCTAGACACCCACCCAAAATATATGTCACACTTTCAATGGTGGAGGTGCTGGAGCAGGAGAGTTTCAGCAGAGCCGGGAGATCACAGAAGAAATGTTCAATCAATTTGGATCCACAATATGAGAGATGAGAGAGAAGGACAGTGTGTGTCACGGGGACCAGAAACCCCAAGATCCAGGTCCCTGTGGTGATCAGTACACAGAGTCTCTGATTCATAATCACAGCATAGTGAAGGGGATGACAAATTGCCACATAGCGGTCATAGGCCATGACTGTAAGCAGAACAAATTCAAAACATAGAGAAAACATAAAAAAGTACACCTGTGTAAGACACCCAATTGTAGAAATGCATTGCCTTTTTTTTAAGAGGATGTCCATCAGTTTGGGGAGATTGAGTGAGGTATAAGAGATATCAAGGAAGGACAAGTTACAGAGGAAAAAGTACATGGGGGTGTGCAGGCGAGGGTCCAGGCACGTCAGGGCTATAATAGTGAGGTTCCCCATCAGGACGATGAGGTAAATCAGTAAGAACAGAAGGAAAAGGGGGATTTGGAGGTCTGGATATTCAGGAAACCCCAGAATGATGAATTCTGTCACTGTGGTGAGATTTTCCTCGACCATGGTTACTGAGAAGGAAGGAAGGCATGTAGACAATCAGACGAAGTTATGAGGCACACGGCTCATTTTATGGTCATGTGCTGTAGACATGAAATAATTTGCTTACTAACACATTCAGGACACCATAGTAAAGTAATTAGCTTGACTAAAAGAGTACATACATTGGGCCAATAACACTCTTCAGACAATGCATGTTGGGGTAAATAAATGCTTCCCACGTTGATTCCAGGAAGCTTGAAAAGATTTTCCAAGTGACTCTACCAGCTAAGGAGCAGGAACATTAAATTCTCCCCCTACACAGCTGCAGAAATTCTGTGCAGTTAAATTCACTTCTAATCCATAAGTTTGCTCAATGATATGCAAATTTGAAATCCTCCAACTCACCCCCTCAGGATCCTTTCAGAATCTAGGTATCTGGATGAGCTCAAAATTGAGAGTAGATACTGAGGATAACTCTAGAACAGTTATGCACGGTAGGAATATACAGTGTGTGACTATATGGACACGTGTACGTTTATACAAGTACAAGATAACTCTAAAAGAATTATGCACGGTAGGAATATACAGTGTGTGACTATATGGACACGTGTACGTTTAAACAAGTACAAGATAACTCTAAAAGAATTATGCACGGTAGGAATATACAGTGTGTGACTATATGGACACGTGTACGTTTATACAAGTATGTTATAACTCGGGTGTCAGATCTGTGCATACTATAAAACACGTGTATCCTTACCCCGGTTCATATGTGTGCATGTAGGCGTGTGTGCAAATGAAATACCGTGTATACGTTACCCCCCTGTTTAACAAATGTCATACTGGAAGTTGGTGTATTTTTAACATATGCACGTAGGTGAAATGACCAGTTTTACCAGTTCTTCCACCAGTCTGCCCAGTCTTTCGCCAGATCATCTAAACCCTCCTGGCTCTTCACTTTGAACTGCCCCCAGTTCTCCCAGACCTCCCAGTAGCACATGCAGTATAAATACTTTGAATATCTTCTTATACCAGATATTTAGCAGGTGTAAAAACACCTGAGTACGTTGGAAAATGAACGAGCATAACTGTTGGCCCGCACCCCAAAATGCCTCTGATACACCCATTTTATCATGCGTTTGGTTGTGCACAGAGATTGTATGCACACGCATGTGACCCATTCATGAAATCTGGATTATGCGTGAATGCTTCACATCCGCATGTAGACGCTCATATTCTCTCATGGAAATTTTTGAAAATTCACTCCGCTATTTGAAAAATAGGTAAACTTTCTATAGAAAACAAGGTAAGTACTTTTGAATATACAATCTGCAGCGACTAAACCTGCGCACGTGGTGAGGCAGAGCAAGCTTCAGTCCATTCACCAGGATAAATTGCTTTGTACTCGCATTACTGGCCTTCCCCATGCTGTCTACCATCCATGCACATCGTCCGGTGCAATTCTCTCTCCTGGACAGTGGTGGCAGTTTGTGACTTTTAGCTTGAACTCCTAATCTGCCATAAATCCACTCTTGATTGCCTGTGCAACACTCACCATGCCCAGCTCTGTGAATGCTGAGTTAGTGAGGAGCCTGGTGGCGCACGCTATGACTTTCCACTTTCTATTCCGGGCCATGCTGGCAATCACATTCATACATTAGATTGGGACAGGAAATACAGAAATATGTACATATACTGTAACTGATTCTAATATACTGTAACTATAACTGATGTCTAAACTGATATACGTGACATCTAGGATATTACTATATCTAGCCCTAGCCCTCACATCATTTCACTGAACTCAGATTTAAAATGCTTTGTCTCTGCTTCCTCCCGTGCTTCCTCATCTCTTTCTGAGTTGATTTTCGGCAAAGTACTGTGGCTGTCCTGTGAGTCCACTTGAGTACGTAGACATTAGGGTCAGCCCTGTGTAACTGCACCGTATCTTCACTGAGCTGATGATGGGAGCGCGACTCTACAAAGCTTGCTACAGATGTATTCACATAGGCCAATGAGAAGGTCTGACCTACAATGTGTTTGTTGAGTTAATTTCTAACTTTAACATCTGACAAACCATGAAATGATCATCTTTGCAGACATTCTTATATACAGACATAAGGGAAAAAGCACAGGACGGCTTCTACGGCCAACTCCATAAGGAAAGCAGTCAAGCAGCTCTGTCTGAATATTTAAGAAAGCTCATCACCCAGTAAAAAATGTTGCTAGCTGCAATTTTGTATGGGTACATAAGGCCTGGAGGTAACCGCACGGAGCAGCAGTTACTCCGGGGGGGGGGGGGGGAGAACCTATGCAGCAGGTGCTACCATACGAGCTTTGCTGGGCAGACTGGATGGACCATCTGGTCCTTTTCTGCCATCATTTTATATGTTTCTGTATTTCAGCCGCACTTATATTTGCTATAATGTGTTGCGGTCAGCACAGGACAATTTTAACTCGGTCACTTTTTAATTAACTATTTTTAAATGCATTATTAAACATATCCTCTAAAAATATAGTGAGCCCAATGATTAAAATACCGAGCGGCTTTAAACGCTTGTGGTTCCTGCATTGCAATTGCTATGATTATAGCGAATATAAGTGCACCTCAAAGGTCTCCAAAGCTGAGCAGGTCATGGTTTGTCAGCTGTCATAACCTTGGTTTTTCTTTTTCAAATCGTTGTATCCAGCAGTGGTATTTGGAGATGGTTTACATGTTTTTGATTCTTTAAATCCCCGCACTCAGCCTCCCATGTTATACCTTCTGCTCTCATCTATTCCTGTGTTCTCTGCTAACTCCCTGCATACAGCACGGATGTCACCCATCTGCACTCTCTTTCATCCATGCCATCTCCCTACATAATCCTCATCTCTGGGTCTTTTCCTCGCCCCTTCCTCCCCAACAAGACCTCCTCTTGCTACACGGAAGTCTCACTCGTTACCCTCTTCCTTCTGATCACTGAGTAAGCCCTCCACTGCCTCTCCTCCCTCCCTCAGCACTGCAGTCTCCTCACTATGTGACTTCTCTGTCTCTGGAACCTTCCAGCAGGTCCTACCATCTTCCTGCACTGGCCATTTCTGGCAGCCTTTGAATACATTTTATGGCCATAACACTATGATCACCACCAAGAGAGGGTATGATTAACATCCTTACCTTCCGGAAAAAGCCTGGGGCCGCACCTGCTCTGACCTGGTAACGCTCCGCTCTCGGACGTTTTTATAGTCACTGCAGGACTCTCTGGGAAAGGATCCCTGAGGCTGATCACGCGGCACAGATCCAACTCTGTGATTACAATCTGAGTTACCATTTGGTGAAGAAGTGTAAAGGAGTCTTAAGTTCTTCACAGCACATGGCAGAGTGCTCCAAGCCTGCCAAATGTACAGATATAATCCACCGGGGGCTATCAAACTGCTACGCCTGCAGCAAGAGGGACTGGAAAATCTGGTCAGACTGGAGTGGATGATGCGCTGTTCAGCCTTGTCTTGCCGTCATTTATTATGGTCCTGTGTTAAGTTACAAGGAAGTTCCTATTGAAAAGATTTATACAGATAAAATTAGCTTTCACCTGCACAAATCTTTAAAATATCCCCCTCCCTCTTTCATCTGGTAACCTTATTCACCCAAGCTATTTGGGTGGTTAAAATTACCTGGAGAAGAAAGAGACGGGGCTGGAGGCGGCAAGCTGGTCTAACATGTTGAGGTGGGTAGCACCATACTGAGTGTTATCCACTTCAATGTGCACAAACATGTTGGTCCGCACAAATAAAAGGTCTGACGTTATCCGGGTAACTTTACAGGGATATTCAGCGGAGCACGGATCCAGCCACGTTGTGCTGGGTACTCAGGTAAAGTTACCTGGCTGATCTACCTGCTTGGCGAGTTTCTGAATATGGACCTCTTAGATCACGAGAGCCAGCTTACAAACAAAGAGCTAAATATCAGAAGTGACTCTAAATAAAACTTTATTAGGTTATCTTTGGGGGAACTGAAAGAAAGGCCTGGAAAATGAATTAAATGTAGATCAAGCCTCCTAAAGAAATTCTCCTGGTTTTCCCATCTTGCAATGCTAAATTTCATAGTCCTTCTTATTTTCTATTTGGACGTTCTGGGGTTCCCGCTTCTTCTCCCCCAGCTGATACTCCAGCAAAGGGGCCACTGATTTTCTAACTTCTGAGTCAGGCTGCTATTTCCAGAGCAACATTAATTGTTACCTATGCCTTAGAGCGCGCTCAGGATCAGAAACTGAAGCTATTTTTCAAACACGTTGTCGATTTTTCCCGCTGCCCCATAGAAGCCTCAGTGGAGGCTCAGGAGCAGCCTACAGCGCGCCCTAGTTCTGGACCAGTAGACAAAACTTTGCACAATAGCGTGCACCGGCCTTTGTCCCAGCACGTGTCCCTAGCGAAGCACGCACTGGGGGCAAAATCTGGTTGGAGCTGTTTTGAAAATGGCGTTGACCAGCCTGGTAAAATGATTTCCTCTTATCTCGGAGCTGCCGGATTATCTGAATCAAGGTACAAAGTGGAGTGAAGCTAGAGGAGGCAGATGGCATCTACTCTACCTTACTCTCAGGAGACATCGTTTCCTCTTGCTCTTTCACGCTTTATTCCATTTTCCATTATGGAGCCAGTTTTCAAACTTGGTTCAACGTCCAAGGGTACTTTGTAGCTGAGGATTTTCTAACAAGAAAGAGAAAGCACGAGCTGCCAAGGATGGCAAGTTCCCATGGGCTTTGCACCTCCTTTTAGTGCAGGTAACATTTCTATGGAAAATAACCCGGCAGATTTGAAAAGACAATCTCCGCATGCTCTTTTCTGATGCTGCCCAAAACATGTCCCCTGGAACTCCCCCTCCTAAATGCAGCTAGAAGTCGGCAAGTTGTGACCCAGTGGGAGGGCAGTGAGTGAACACTCAGTTCACGCAGGCAGATCAGATAAACGGCTTTGAAGTTTCTCCTCTAGGATGATTATCTTTCTGTCAAATGAACAAAAAATGGAGTTACCCTGAATGGTGATGACCATCCTTATATATTGCTCTGTGCAGTGCATTCTGTTCCTGGCACACTTGTGGAGATTTTGTGAGATTTTGCTTGAACTCACAATTTTGCTATAAGTTGAACCTTGATCTGTATGTGCAAAATCCCTGAAAGACTGAATGAGTTTTGTGATGTATTTCAATCTGCTCCTCACACTGGCTCTGTGTATGCAGAGTTAGTGGACAGCCTGGTGGTTTATGCTAAGTCTTTCCAGCTTCTGTCTCAGGCTATGCTGGATTCACACAATTACATTAGACTGGAACAGGAAATACAGAAGTTTGAAGATGTTCCTTAAGGGCTTCAACAGCAAGAGGTAACAAGGAATGGGACTCAGACAGCAACCAACAAGCGCCCTGACTTTGATGGACTGGGAAACTAAGTAAGGGGGGTGACCTGTATTGCTTTTAGTACAGAACCAGCCAGTTCCTTTACCTACCGTATGGCACGGAAGATGCTAACATAAGCTTGCTGGGCAGACTGGATGGACCGGTTGGTCCTTTTCTGCTGTCATTTCTATGTTTCTATGATTCTAATCAAACTATATCAACATGACAAAACTATGCATGAAATCCAGGATATTACTATAATCCAATCCTTCACCTATGTTCCAAGTTCTGCAATCTTCAGCCATGCCCTTTACATCTTCTGCCTCGCATACAGGTCTTCCTTCCTTTCACATTGCTCCACTATGATCAGTCCTGAATGGTCCTATCAGAATGACCTCCAAATGCAAATGATTTGTCAGTGCTTCATCCCATGGTTCCCAGTCATTTTAGAAGATAATTTAGTTTCAGCCAAAATATTATGTTTGCTATGTTAGTGCACCTCAAAGTAGAAATAAGAATTATCCTCTGTAACTGTGCTGCTTCTTCACTGATGTGATGAAGGGAGCAGATCTCTTGAAAGCTAGTCATAGATGTATTGAAGGAGTCCAATAAAAGGTCTCAGCTACAGCTTGTTTCTTGAGTTAATGTCATACTTCTCATGGTGCAGCCAATAGAAAGTGGAGATGATGAGCGGTGTACGTTAGTGGTAGTTAACCAGTAGAAATGGTACAGTGCTGAAGGATCACGGATCCTTATAGTAAATGTAATCAAAAAATGAAAAGTAAAGACTTAAGGTAAACGTTTCCACCTTTATTCAAGGTTACTTAGAGTAGAGTTTCAGTCCCCCAACATGGGCTGTGTTTCACCACATGGGCTGTGTCGGGAGGGATAGGGGGCCAAGAGGACACTGATATTAATTGATGTTCCAAAATTTCGGTAAAGGGGTTGCCAAAGATTGGAAACGGGTGCCTTGCAGAGGAATAATCAAAAAAGCTGCTTACAAGTAACCACAATCAGTGGCTTACAGAGAAATTCCAGCCCTTACTTCTCATGATGCCATCCTTCTACACTCCACATTATACTTCTTCACTCATCTATTCCTGTGCCCTCTGATACCTCCCTACTTACAGCACAGATGCCACACAACCAGCCTGTTTTTCATCCATGATCTCACTCTCTGCTCCTTTCCTCTGAGTCTCCTTTTCCCTCTGACCTTAGCATGTTACTCTCTTTCTACCTTCAAATTCTGCCTCTTTACCCGCATCTCTCCTGAGATCCTTCTCCAGGCAGAGCCTTCTGCTCCATCTCTCTACATAAGAGTATAAGAAGTTGCCATGCTGGGTCTAACCAAAGGTCCATCAAGCCCAGCATCCTGTGTCCAACAGTGGCCAGTCATAAAACGTAGATCCAATTTCTTGTTGCTAACTCCTAAGTGATGACTCTCCTGGAGTCACCTGGTCAATAACTTTATCATCTTTTATTCCAGGAGCTTGTCCCAAACCTTTTTAAATCCTCCTATGCTAGTTGTCTTCACCACATCTTCTGGCAACAAACTCCACAGTTTGACAGTGTATTGAGTGAAAAGAATACTTTCTCCAATTCATTTTAAATCTGCTGGCTGTTAGTTTCATGGTGTGTCCCCTAATGGTAGCACTGTTTGAAAAGGTAAATAACCATTCCCTATTTTCCCGTCCCACCCCACTCCTGATTTTATAGACCTCTATCTTATCTCATCTCAATAGACTCTTCTCCAAACTAAAGAAGCCTGACCGGTCTAGCCTTTCTTCATGAGAGAGCTGTTCCATCCCTTTAACAGTTTCTGTCACCCTTCTCTGTACCATGTTTAATATTATTATATCTTTAATGAGATGGAGTGACCAGAATTGTATGCAATACCCAAGATTCAGTCACACCATAGATCCACATAGAGTCATTATAATGCCCTTTGTTATATTCCCCATTCCTTCCTGGATAATTCCTAGCTCTCCCCCACAGCATTGTACTCCTCTGTCAATGGTACCTTCCATCAGTTGGTAAGATATTTGGGGTAGGGATCTTCAGTCTTTTTCTCCACTGGTTCTTTTTTCATTTCTGGTAGTTTTTGTATAGTTTTTCTATATGGTTTCACACGTCCCTTTTCTGCACCTCACTGTGGGCACTGATGGGGTTTCAGATATGATGATATCAGTATCAATACTATGAGTAAGAAAAAGTATGGGTCGGAGGTGTTCCAAGATGGCGATCTAGGCGGACGTATGTGCTGCTGCTCCGAAAACGCTTTACCTAAAATTCAATCTGACTGGATCTTGGCTATCTAATCGGGAGATTTCTTTAAGAATGCCTCACAAGCGAAAAGCTAAAATCAGGGTATTCCCGGCAGACCCAGAATTTGCTACGGAGCAGCGTTTAATTACTCACTATACCGCTCCTGCACAGATTCAGCAGGCTTTAAGCCCCATTGGCATTTCTGGAGGAGAAGGCCAGATTTCGCCCGGGGAAGTCACTCTAAGCCCGCCAGACCTCAGACAACGTGTGATTTCTTCCTCACCGAGCGTCTCCGTTCCTGCAGCGGCGGGGGATGGGGACTTCGCCCGACGACCTCTGCTTGCCGGGAGTAGCGGCGATGACCCGGAAGAGTTTCATCTTGCTGCTCTATCGAGAGCCCCGACCCCCACGGGGGGAGAAGTGGTTGGAGGAGTGGTTGTCTCCGAGGGAGAGAGGAGAGCTCCGACAAGAGAAAGCGATTTAAACACCTTGGAAACCGAGGATTCTAACAAACCTGCAGTTGTCTCGATGGATTCCCTATGGGGAATGATGGCAGGTATGTCCAAGCTAATTAAGGAGCAAACGCTTCAAATAGTGGAATTAGGGAAGAAAATAGACTCTGTGTCTAAGGATAATCTCCTTGCACAGCAAGAACAGGTGCAGGTCACAGAGTCTTTTAAATCTGACATGAAAAAATTGCAAGATACCTCAGCAGGTCTGGTCCGGGATACTCAAATTACTTCCAGGAGGCTTGAAGCGGTCGAAAATTATCTTAGACACTTGAACATTAGACTCTTAAATTTCCCAAGGATTATGGGTGAAATACCTATCATAACCTTTAAAAGATACCTTCAAGAGGTCTTGAAGTTCCCAGCAGATGAAATACCTGCGGTAAAAAAAATCAGTTTTTTGGTGCAAAGAACTGGAAATATACCTGCAACTGAAGGGAACAGGCCTGATTTCCTGAATTTAACCCAATACCTTGAAAACTCTGAGTTGGAAGTAATTGAGAGAGCGGTGTTATTTGTAACTTTATATTCGGAACAGGACTTTAGTTTAATTATGAAAGCGTACTTTAAAAATATTAATGTGTTATATCAAGGTCAAAGTGTTCGAATGTACCCTGATTTATCTAGACCGACTCAACAACGTCGTAAAATGTTTCTTGCTATGAGACCTGAAGCCCAGGCCTTGGGAGCAAATTTCCAACTTCGCTACCCATGCAGATGTGTCTTGAAATTTTCAAATAATACTTATATATTTTTCAACCCCGAGCATTTGAGGGAGTTCCTAGTTAGCAAAAGACAACCTCCCACAAATGAAGGTCTATTGTAATATGTAGTGCAGTTTATCGTCAAGTTACGTATTTCTTAGTTGGCTTAAGTATCCTTCTTTTTAATGTTTAAGTAAATACGCCCCCCTCCCTCCCTACATATTTCTGTTGTTAATTTCTGAGATATGATATGGATCCAGGATCATGTCAAGTGAATTCTGGAATTATGTAAAAAATGTTTGTGATGTTACCTGAGAATTTCTTTTTTCTTACTAATATCTCATGGAATGTATTTCATACAAAGTGTATTCTTTGTTAAATTTCAGTAAACTGATAAAATAAAATATTAAAAAAAAAAAAAAAGAAAAAGTATGATCACATCCCTCACCTTCAGGATAAAGGGATGGGGCTGTGCCAGCTCCGAGCTGGTAATGCTCAACTCCCAGAAGTGTTTAAACTCACTGTAGGTCCCTCTATGGAAGAATCCCAGAGGCTGATGATGCAAAATCATGGAACACATGGCACGGGTTCAAGTGAACTTTGATTTGTGCATTTGGTTAGAACAAATGTTACTAATTGATCATCAAGAGTACTGAGTGCACATTATGCAGAGCACATGACAGAGTGCACCCAACCTCCTGAATGTAAAGAATTGCAATGCCAAGCATGGTCGAGCTTCTCTATCTGGCAGTGCAGATGGGAATAGATGGACAGACTGGTGGGCATTTTGTTTTCATCTGCCATCATCTGTTATGTTGCTAGATTATCTTATGATGATAATTAGGGTAGTTTTCAGTAATCCATGCCAGGGTAAAGTCTGCAGGTACAAACTAAGGGGCTAATTTTCAAAAACATTTATATGCTTAAACTGGTTTTACACATGTAAATGTGCTTTTCCGATGTAATTGGGCTTTTGAAAATGTCTACAATATATGCCATTGAATTGTCCATAGGTTTTACCTGCATAAAGTGCATTTAACATGGGTAAATGGGCTTTGAAAATTGCTCTGATAGTATGTTACATTTACATGCATCACTCCTTTGAAAATTCTCAGGTACTCTGGTGCATGTGGGGGACATATGTGCCAGGACTTCCCTATGTTCCCAAAAAAAACCACCTCACCCCCATCGCTCTATCAACTTTTAGTTTGTTTAAGATCCTCACAAACACAGGCTTCTTGCTTGAAGTTTACCTCACTTCCAATCCTATTTGTGTCTGTTTTCGTGGTCCTGCTCCACCAAATGGAAATATTTGATAAGCAATTTTCCCTCATCAGCCTCTACATGTTCTTTCCCTTCACCTCTGAATCTCACAATGCCACAATGCCAATTCCTTCAATGATTAATATATCTAAAACAATTATAAAGGAAGGAGCATTCACACAGGTAATCTGCAGAATAAAGCACAGGAAATGATCTTCTGACTTCAGGAAAATTGTTTTCTATTAAAATTAAAAACTCCTCTGAGGGCTTCTTTGACTTCTCTGTTTTTCAGGCTGTAAATGATGGGGTTAAACATGGGGATTAAAACATTATACAGCAGAGCAAAGAGCTTGTTTTGCGTCAGTGACTGCATGGATGTTGGCCTGAGGTATAAATACATTATAGTCCCATAGAAGAGAATAACGACCGTGAGGTGGGAAGAGCAGGTGGAGAAGGCATTGCGTCTCCCCTCTGTGGATCGGATCCTCAGGATGGCAGAGATGATGCAGGCGTAAGATGTCAGGGTTAGGATAAAGCAGGGTAGGGCTAAAAATGCCCCTAAAACATAAGACATATTTTCAACGGTGGAGGTGCTGGAGCAGGAGAGTTTTAGCAGTGCTGAGGGGTCACAGAAGAAATGGTTAATCTCATTGGACCCACAGTAAGAGATATGAGACAGAAGGACAGTGTGTGCCACAGGGTCCATAAACCCAAAGATCAAGGCCCCTGTGCTGATCAGCCCACAGACTTCTTGATTCATGATCACCGTGTAGCGCAGGGGGTGACAGACGGCCACATAGCGGTCATAACCCATGACCGTGAGCAGAAGAAATTCTTCACATACTGAAAATATGAAGAAATACACCTGAGTAAAACATCCAAATGCAGAAATACGTTGCCTCTTCCTTAAGAAGATGTCCAGCAGTTTGGGGAGGGTGACTGAAGTGTAAGAGATATCGAGGAAGGACAAGTTACAGAGGAAAAAGTACATGGGGGTGTGCAGACGAGGGTCCAGGCACGTCAGGGCTATAATAGTGAAGTTCCCCATCAGGATGATCAGGTAAATCAGTAAGAACAGAAGGAAAAGGGGGATTTGCAGGTCTGGATATTCAGGAAACCCCAGAATGATGAATTCTGTCACTGTGGTGAGATTTTCAGCTTCCATTGGATTCTGGCAGGAGAAGAAATTGAAGAAAAGAAATCTGTTTAAAAGACTCTGAGCTCATTCTATGGATACAGGTATTTTAGGTGTGACATATACTGCCTGCTGAACCATACACAGAATGTCCATGTTTTATTGTTTGTTACGCTGATCAGCCTTCTCCAGACAACCCATAACTGGATAATTGTTTGATGTAATCATTTATTACATGGAATACATGGCTCGTGCGCAGCCCTCCTCACTGGCTATACCATCCTAGGATCAACGATTGACCCTCCCCCAATCCACACGGGACACACGTAGTCATGGGAAGAAGAAGCTTGAACAACCTTAGTTAGCTCAGTATGAGGTCCATATTCAAAAGATCTGGACGGCTTGTTTGAAAGCCCATTTCTGCCCATAAAGCAGGGTTTTATGTGTGATATGTGGTCTTGGAAAACTTCCCTAGTCTATCTGCATGTAAATATGTGAGTGTAGTGGCAGTGCATGGCAGAGAGCAGAGGTGCTCCTGGGAGTAGAGCATGGGCAGGGTTTTATGTGTGATATATGATCTTGGAAAACTTCCCTAGTCTATCTGCATGTAAATATGTGAGTGTAGTGGCAGTGCATGGCAGAGAGTGGAGGCGCTCCTGGGAGTAGAGCATGGGCAGGGTGAGCGCTTCCACACCTGTGCATTCACTGGCACAAATCCCAGGTGCAGGTCTGGTGCAGACGTCTTCCAATTCAGCTTACAAAGGGAACCTTTTTCCTTTTGGAAACCAGCATTTAAAGTCTGGAGGTAAACAAAAATACCCAAAAGAATTTATTCCTCCACATACAAGTTTACAAGTTGCCCTCTTACGTGAATGTGATCAGCTGTTAGTTGCATAAATCTGCCCCTTTGTCCAGGAAACTCTGCAATCATTTCTGCATGGACCGAGTTACACAGACAAAAATGGAGTAGTGCTGGAAGCATGGCAAGGGTGGGCTTGTCAACAAGTTCAGGGGTGCAGGGATCTGTCTCTACATGACACTGCCAGCTGCCCTTCCACCTTACTTGTAATCCTAAGTCAGGAAAAGACAACGTATATTCTCCTCAGAAACAGATTGTTATTTAACAGATTTGGCAGGGTTCAGCATTTAGAAAATAACAATTCCTGTCTCTAACATCCTGGCCACTAAGCACCAGTTTTCCCTAAAGACGGTTCTGTATCATGGGTGATTTCACACGTGCCATACACCTTAGCCTGCTTAATATATTAATATTAATTGCTAACTTACTTACCCTTGGTCCCAGCTTCAGGCGATACCTCTCTGTTCACCTCTGAAGCAGATGCTGGCTAGAGCTCTGGATAATATGGGCAGAGGAGAAGCTTGCGGACAGGAGGTCCCAGAAGGGCTTCTGGCTCTGGTACTTGTCAGGGTGTCTGGGGCTGGCTCTCGCCCCTCACCATTTCAGACTCCATGTCGCTCTCTGCAGCTGAGCAGGCACCTCATCTCTCTGCTCTCCGGCGACCTGTAGTCTTCTCCAGCATGAAAGAAATCAAACTGAAAGCCAGATTTGAACAATGATGGCTTTTAAATCCTATAAAGCTCCAGAGGATATGAGGATATGTTTGCATGATTAATATTTAACATTCCAGTTGTGAAAGCATGAAATTAATGTACACATTTATCCATTCCTGCACCTCATCCATTGTTCCTGTAAGGTTGTATCTGGCTGTCATTCGGGTAATGTTTGAATCTGTGATTCCTATATTTGAAAAAAAAATGTTTCCTTCTGTTTTCCCTCTGCAAATGATCTTTGGATAGAAATATTCACATTCAGCATTTCAACTAAAAGCACCAGGAAGATAACTACAGACAAAGACAATTAATTTCCTATTTCCAAATTAAGTTTCATGTCCAGCAGGAGGATTATCTGGGGCCGGAAGAAATGAACTTGGTCATCACATCTTTGGGGTCTTTCAATTAGTTGGAATTGGAAAAGGCTTTCAGCACATAACATATTTCTGCCTTTGCTGGGGTCTCTTTAACAACATATTTTGCCCAGTACTTAAATCTGACTCTTTATATATTGCATTGCATGGATGAACAGCACAGCGATGCCCTCTACCACTCTCCAGGACCCTGCTGCAGGCCACATAATAATGGAACATGGAACAAATAGATAATCAAGCAATGAGAGGCTCCTGATTTCCAAAATATCCCCCAAATCCCTTCCTTCATATCTGTATAAAGTTCTGAAATCCTCACCCCCAACATCAAGGCAAATCTCCCTCTGTCTCACCTCACCCCCGCTATGCTCAGTCCTGAATGGGGCTGCCAGAATGACAACAAAATTCAATTGCTTTGTCCTGGCTTCCTTCCATGGCTCCCAGTCTCTTTCTGATTTCAATTTCAAGCATTTCATAGCTTCCTTCAACGCCTCACATTCAGGATCCTACATACACCTCTGCTCTCTTCTATTTTGCTGTCGTGTCTTGGCTCACAGCATGGACTTTACCCCATCTACCCGTTTATTCCTAATCATCCTGCTTCTTCCATGCCATCTTACTCCCTGCTTCTCATCTCTGGATCACCCTCTCCTTCTCTCCTCACCAGGTATCTCTCTCTCCATCTAGAAAGCCTGCATCTTCACCCACCTCCATTCCTAAATCTTTTTCCAAATAAAGGACTTTGCTCCTTTTCACTGCCTCTCTCTCCAGCAGCACAGAAGCCTCCCTATGTTACAGATCATACCAGTAATAGGTGTTTAACCTCGCGTGCTTACCTTCAGGATAAGGGATGGGACGGCACCTGGTTATTCTCAGACATCAGAGGTACTTATAGAAACAGGAGGTTCCTCAGGGAAAGGATTCCTGAAGGATTCCTGAAGCTGTCATCATTAACTTATCATGTCATTAACATAATTAACTTGATTGTTTTTACGTTCGTTTCATTGAACCTGTTAGCTGTTTCATGTACTGTTATTTCCCTTGTAAACCGTTGTGAAGGCCAGCGCCAAACAACACTATATAAAAACAAATAAATAAATAAAATAACAGAGAACACTTGCAAAGTTATGAACTAACATTGTTTAGAGCATCGGGTCCAAACCTGTAACAACAATATAGCATCAAGATTAAAGGGTCTAAGTTATCCACAGGAGTGACCAAACCTCCAAAATGTGCGGGAAGAGTCTCCCATGAGCGATCAACACTATATCCTTCCTGATGAAAAGATTGACCTGTCCCAGGTGTGCTCAAAGCAAAAGAGCATTTGATTTCTCACAAGCATTTGCTTCTCTGAAAACTTGATTCTTTCATCATACTACTATACAATAAGAGATATTGTCATCTTTTTACAATGTATTTATTTTGATTTTATTGTCTATATTAAGTTGTGCTATTTCATTAAGTGTAACCAGCCGAGTACTTTGAATTGTGCAGGATATACATCCATTAAAAAAACCCAAAAACTATTAAATGAAGTTCAGTTTTTCATTGTCATTCAGAATTATCAAAGAAGGAACATTCATGCACACAATCTGCAGATTAAAGCACAGGAAATGTTCTTTAGGAAAATTGCTTTTTATTAAAATTGAAAACTGCTCTCAGGGCTTCTTTAACCTCTCTGTTTTTCAGGCTGTAAATCATGGGGTTAATCATAGGAACAAAAGCAGTGTACAACACAGCAAAGAGTTTATTTAGATCCAGGGACTGCTTGGATGTTGGTCTCACGTACAAACACATTGTAGTCACACAGAAAAGAATAATAATGGTGAGGTGGGAGGAACAGGTGGAGAAGGCCTTGCGTCTCCCCTCCTTGGAACGGATCCTTAGGATGGTGGAGATGATGTAGACGTAAGATGTCAGAATTGCAGAAAAGCAGGGCACTGCTACAAACCCACCCAAAATGTATGTTAGTCGATCAATGGTGGAGGTGCTGGTGCAGGAGAGTTGTAGCAGCACTGGGAGGTCACAGAAGAAATGGTCAATCTCATTGGACACACAATAAGAGAAATGAGAGAGAAGGACAGTGTATGCCATACAGACCAGAAACCCAAAGATCAAAGTGCCTGTGACCATCAGTACACAGATTCTCTGATTCATAATCACAGCATAACGCAGAGGGGTGACAGATCGCCACATAGCGGTCATAAGCCATGACCGTGAGCAGAAGAAATTCTTCACATATTAAAACCAAGAAAAAATACAGCTGTGTAAAACACCCCTTCACAGAAATCCTCTGCCTCTTCCTTAAGAAGATATCCAGCAGTTTGGGGAGAGTGACAGAGGTGGAGGTGATATCGAGGAAGGACAAGTTACAGAGGAAAAAGTACATGGGGGTGTGCAGGTGAGGGTCCAGGCACGTCAGGGCTATAATAGTGAGGTTCCCCATCAGGATGATCAGGTAAATCAGTAAGAACAGAAGGAAAAGGGGGATTTGTAGCTCTGGATATTCAGGAAACCCCAGAATGATGAATTCTGTCACTGTGGTGAGATTTTCCTCTTCCATTGAATTCTGGAAGAAGAAAAGCAAAATATGAAGTAACTATGAAATTTTCAGCTCATTTTCTGAACTCAAGTCCTGTGCGTGTAAAATATGTTTCCCACTGAGAAATACAGTATATCCATGTATATGTAGTATATTTAATTACATGAAAACAACATATTGAGTTCAACCTTCTTCAAAGAAACCACAAGTGATTAATTATTTGATGTAATTATTTATTATATGGAATACATGCATCATGGAAAGGTTTCCCAAACAGCTACGCCATCCTAAGACCAAGAACATTGTACTTCCTCTCTCCTGTCAGTCAGTGGAATAAAATCCACAACCTGTCTGTGAGGTTAGGCACTGATGTCTAAAGATGAATCCCTTCAACTGCACCTTCATGGTCTTCTCTGTGTGGAAAACTGAGATAAATCCAAGAGATGGGAGAGGACGTGCTTGAGGGAGTCGGATGATGATCGCGATGTTTTTAGACATCTCCACTGCTTTTTTTTTTCATTTAAGAATACTTTATTGATATGCTATGTGAGTACAATTCTATGTAAAAGGAAAAAACACAATAATTACATTAGTAAAAGATGCGTTGAACTAGTAAAACAGATCTATCATGGGACTTAAGGAGATGTAACCTGGATTGAATTAGGAATAATGTAGGTGAGTACTAATACATTTCATAGTCCAAATGGTTCACTCCTCGACTCTCTCTCACACACCCCTCCCCCTCCCCCACCCCTTGTCCACTAATGACTATGAATCCCCAGGTGTCTAATACCAGTGCTAGAACCATTTTCTTGGGTGGTTTCCCATAGGGAATTCTCAGAAAGAAAACATTTAGACCAATTGTTATCGGGGACCTCGTGGCCAATGTATTTTGACCATAAGCACTTAACTGTCTTCAGAGGGCCACAAGTCCTTCTGTTAGCAATTGGTATTGTAATGTGTGTGGACCCTTGCTGATGTGGTGAGGCCTTCACAGATAGACTGGACTAGGGCTTCACCTATACCAGCCCCTTTCCCTGCAGATTGAGCCATTGGGTTCAGGGAGGCAGCAGAACTAAGGCCATGGTCTCTATGGGGATAGTGTAGCAGAGACCCAGAGGCAGGCGGGAAAGCAAGGAGGGTGAGTCCAGGCAAGGGGTCAGATAACTTGTCACAGGGATTCAGAGAGCGAAATCTCCCGCTGAATATTCTGACCTAACGTTATCTGACACAAGTAAGTTCTGCTGGATAACTTAATAAGCTCACCTAACGTTATCTTTTTAATGTTAGTAGGATAACCTTAAACCTGTCCAGGTGTGTTCAAACATAGCTGGTTGGGCCTTATCCCCACTTCCCCACCTTGATAAAAAGAAAACTCAAACAGATGTGGGGCACAGTGCTGGATCTCCCCAAAAGATTAACCAAGGAGTCTGTCTGTCTCTGCCAATTTGGATAACTGGCTTTTGGACCTCCCCATATTCACAGAGGGGTAGATTTTCAGACGAGCGCGAACAGCCTACTTTTGTTTGCGCTCCAGGCGCAAACAAAGTACGCTGGATTTTAGTAGATACGCGCGTAGTCGCGCGTATCGGCTAAAATCCTGGATCGGCGCGCGCAAGGCTATCGATTTCGTATAGCCTGCGCGCGCCGAGCCGCGCAGCCTACCCCCGTTCCCTTCTAGGCCGCTCCGAAATCGGAGCGGCCTAGAAGGGAACTTTCCTTTGCCCTCCCCTCACCTTCCCCTCCCTTCCCCTACCTAACCCACCCGCCCGGCCCTGTCTAAACCCCCATCCTACCTTTGTCGGGGGATTTACGCCTCCCGGAGGGAGGCGTAAATCCCCGCGCGCGAGCGGGACTCCTGCGCGCCGGGCCGCGACCTGGGGGCGGGTACGGAGGGCGCGGCCACGCCCCCGGGCCGTAGCCACGCCCCCGTACCCGCCCCCAAAACGCTGCCGACACGCCCCCGAAACGCCGCGACGACCGGGCCCGCCCCCGACACGCCCCCCTCCGAGAACCCCGGGACTTACGCGAGTCCCGGGGCTCTGCGCGCGCCGGGAGGCCTATGTAAAATAGGCTTCCCGGCGCGCAGGGCCCTGCTCGCGTAAATCCACCCGGTTTTGGGCGGATTTACACGAGCAGGGCTCTGAAAATCCGCCCCAGAGAGCAGTACATGTAGGTGTGTATGTTGATTTTATATCCAGAAACCCATTAAAGATTCATCCCCATATGTACTGAGGCACAGCGGTACCCTCTGCTGCTGCCCACTGCTCCAGGCTGTGCTGCGCTGGTGCAGGCTACACTGCGACTATATGAAAATAATAGGACATGCATGAATACAGAATTAATGGAAACTGAATCTGACTTTATCCATATGTATGAGCAGCTGCTGATTCTCCAAATATCCCTAAAATGCATTTTGCTATATCTATACTGACTTCAGAAATCCTCACCCCCCTCCCTGGATATCTCCTGCTTTCCATACAGGAAACTCTCCAAGTGAGGTCGTCCTCTGTCTCACCTTACTCTGCTAAGCCCAGTCCTGAACATTGCTGCCAGAACAACCACTCCTCAGACGCCTCTCTCTCTCCACGTCAGGACTCCACATCATTACCCGCTCCTCTCTTCTCTCCAGGTAGAACACTTTACTCCCTCTTCCCTGTATCCCTCACACTCTGCCGCTCCTCACCTTCTGCATTCCATTCCACTTCACTATATCCCCTCCTTTGTCCCATTACACTGTAAGCTCTTGGCAAAGTTCCTCTGAAAGAGCTTTTTCTTCATTCCTGGCAGCCTCTCCATAACTTTCATATCCCGTTTTCTCTCTCTTATGAGCAGAGCACAGAAGCCCCTAACAATGCTTCAGATAAGAGGCAAGCTCAGGTAATACTAGGAATAAATGGTATAGGTAGAGTGCTTACCTCCAGGATGAGGGGTAGGACTGCACCAGCGCTGACCTGGCAATCCTCAGACATCAGAAGAACTTATTGGCACTGCGGGTCCCACTGGGAAAGGATCCCTGAGGTTCACATCAGCAAATCTTAACTTACAGGCAAAGACATAAAGTAACGTTGTTTTGAGCATTTGGTCTGAATATATGACACCAATATAGCATCGATTAAAGGGTCTAAGTTATCCATAGTGAGTGATGAAACCTCCAAAATGTGCAGGAAGGGTCTCCCGTGAGAGATCAACACTGACCTGCCCCAAGTGTGCTCTGCTCTTCTGCACCCCCATCTTCTTGTGAAGATCAATGCATAGTTGTGCCCCCTGCGTGGGCCAATGCCCGCGGCCTTCACCCGTTCCCTCCCAGGCCCCTCTGATTTCGGAGCAGCCTGGGAGGGAATGTCCTAACCCCGTAACCTCACCTCCCTTTCTTCTAACCCTGCTGCCCCCCCCCCCCCGACCTTTATTTTACCTCTTTCGCCTGCTGGCACACGATCCTCGGCCTCTGGCCCCACCCTGCCCGCTGGACCACCCCGCCCCTCCCCCCTTTTCGAAGCCCTGGCACTTAGACACATCCCAGGGCTTTAGGTGCGTTGCCGGCCCTTTGTAAAATAGGCCCGGCTTGCGTAACCCCATTTATGTGTTTCAAGGCGCTGCATTACCTTCCCTTTTTATAGCATTTCTGTATCTTGCCCACTACTGAACTTAGTCCGATGGGTCTGTAGTTGCCCGGCTCCTCTTTGTTGCCTCTTGTGCTCTTCTCCTGTCCCCCTGAAGCTCCCCTGATGATCAGAGCTGTGAAGCCTCCTTGGGCTCTTTTCACCATTAGGTTTTATTGCCGCAGACACGCTCACTGCTGTCTCTGTTGCACTGCTCGCTTACCTCTTTCACATTTATCAATGCCATTTTCCTGCCTCTCCTACCTCTAGCTCTGATTCTTGTCGAAAGCAGGAGCCGGCAGGAGAACGGAGGCCTCATCAGATGCTGAAAGCTTGTGAAGCTGAGCAGTCAGTGAGGAAAGGACAAAAAACCAGAGCCCAGGACCCAAAATGGGCAAGGGGGGAGGTGAGGGAATAGCAGAGGCAGAGCTGTCTTCTGATGCTTATCTAGGACCAACTATTTTATTATTTGCACGCTGGGATGTTATTTTGGTGTTTATCGGTTAAAACCTAAAATCCAAAACTGTACATGTAAACTATTGGCAAGGCCAGGGGCGGATTCCCACTGACGACCGGCCCGGGGATTCGCCGCCCAGGAGATACCACGTGGTCTGCCGAGCGAGGCTCTGTCACGGCTGCGCTCGGCAGACCACGTGACTAGAGCGACCGGCCCACCGGGGGATGCTCAATCCGCCCCTGGGCAAGGCAATAGCAACTCTGCTGCAATTAATTTCCTGTGACCAATTAGTTGTCCTTTCAGTAGCCAATCTGATTTCAAGTCATCTGCCAGCACCCTGGCTGTGAAGATTGGCAACGTCCTCAGTGTAAGGGGAGGTGCTGCTCTGATAGGGGGGAATGAGCTCTGCCTGTGAATTCCACAGAGGCTCCTAATGATGAGGATCCCAGTAATGCATCCCCACCCCATGACAAGGTGACCTTCAGAGGTCAGCAAGGTCAGCAAGCAGGCACTCAGTCTGCACAGGGTGAAGAGACTTTATATACATTGAAACCACTCACAGAATTATCATTATGATTAATAAACAGATTAAAAGCTTTTCATTCTTGTTATATTTTTCTGTGTCTTTGGTTCTATTCCCCAGGACTGTGTTCCAGCTATTTAAAAAAATAAATGAGCTTCTCCCCCAGGCACCCTTCCCTCCTTCTCTGGACAATCACATTCTCCCAGAAACCATTCCTCTAATGACACTTACATTTATCAAGGCATCTCCTTAAGACTTTCAGTCTAAATATGGTTTGGCCATTTCAGACCAACACATGAGATGAGAAAATGTGACACATGCTCTCCACTTTAGATATAATTTTATTAAAGATGCTCACATTATGAATGTACATAAAAGATAAAGGAATGGACAGTAAGTAGGGCTGAAGCCTTGACAACTATGCTTGCTGCTTTGACATTCACAGTTATTATAGAAAGAACATTCACACACAGCCTACAGGGTAGTGCACAGAAAATGTTTCATTGAGTTCAAGAAAACTTTTCAGGGCTTCTTTTACCTCTTTATTTTGCAAGCTGTAAATCACGGGATTTTCTTGCTTCTTAGGCAGTACAAGCAGATAAGAAGATAAGAAGTGCTGTGTTGGGCCAGACCAAACATTCATCAAGCCCAGCATCCTGTAGTCAATAATGGCCAGTCTGGGTCACCAGGAAGTAGGGATGTGAATCATGTGCCTGATCGTTTTAACAATCGGGTTCAGCTGGGAGGGGGGGGGGAGGGAAATCTGATTGTTAGAGATGTGAATTGGGATCAGTTCTGATTCCAATTCACATCACTAATTTTTTTTAGTGAGGCCCGCGCCGATAAAAAAACCCCCACCCGACCCTTTAAAATTACCCCCTTAGCCTCCCCCACTCTCCCGACCCCCCCCAAAACATTTTACACATACCTGGTGGTCCAGGGGGGCCGCGGGCAGCGATCTCCCGTTCCCAGGCCATCAGCTGCGCTAAAAAAAATGGCGCCGATGGCTCTTTGCCCTTACCATGTGACAGGGCAAAGGTAGCGCCGGCGCCATTTTGAATATTGGCAATATGGCCCCTGTGCAGGAGGTCGCTCCCGGATCCCCGCTGGACCCCCAGGGACTTTTGGCCAGCTTGGGGGGGCCTCCTCACCCCCACAAGACTTGCCAAAAGTCCAGCGGGGGTCTGGGAGCGACCTGCATTCGGGCCATATTGCCAATATTCAAAATGGCGCCGGCGCTACCTTTGCCCTCACTATGTCATAGAGGCTGACCATCAGCAACTCTTTCAGGATGGTTGTGATGTGGTCCCTCTTTTTGGAGTTAGTAAGGATGCGGGCGGAGGCATTCTGCAGGAGTGGAGAGGTTTGATAATCGAGGAGGGGAGGCCAAGTTACAGGGTGTTACAGTAGTCTAATTTGGAGAAAATAATAGCCTGGAGTACCATACGGAAATCAGAGCCATGTAGTAGGGCTCTAAGTTTTTTAATTGTGTGCAGTTTAAAATAGCAGTCCTTGAGAATTGAGTTTATGAATGGTTTTAGGGAAAGGTGATTATCGATGATGGTTACGAGGTTACGAGTATGGGATGAGAAGGTAGTCGGGGGGAGTAGAAGGGGGGATGATAGGGGAGGAATGGAAAGAAGAGATGATGATTAGCTCAGTTCTTTGGGGGTTTAGAGTGAGGTGCATGTCAGTTAGGAGTTGATTGATGGAAGACAAACATGAGTCCCAGGTTTGGAGAGCTTTCTGAAGTGAGTCTATAAATTGGAGTAACTTCTGCACAATGTTACAGAAATACCCCTTTCAATGTCCTGGTACCCCTGTGCCCTCCAGAAGTGAACCCAGTGTTCAAGGTGAGCTCTCACTAATGATCAGTGAAAGCACAGCGTTATCCCTTCCAGTGTGTCCATTGTCCTACATCTTTTTCTGTCATCTGCAAATGAGCATATTTCCCCCTGAAGTTCTTCATCAATGTAATTAAAAACATTAAAAAAAGAATGAATTTTGGTACCAAGCCCCGGGCTAACCCACTGGTCAGAACCTTCACCAGAGTTGTCTCCAATGACCACCACTCTCTATGCTACAATGCTCAACCAGTTCCTCACCCAATATTCTCCTGCCACACTGTCCACCTTCCTTCTGTGTGGAGCAGTATCACAAGCCTTACTGAACGCAAGTTAGGGAATACCTACCACCCCTCCCTGATCTACTACTTTTCTTACCTTATTAAGGTAAGATTGTATAATTAATTAATGTATTCTCCTTATTTTCATATCCCTAGTATTATTTCAATATAAACTATTAGCAAGCATATCAAATCCACTGCCCTCTCCAGCAACATCTTGATTTTAACTCAGCTGCCAATATCCTGGTAGAGAAGATCAATGCTGTCTCCGGCATTGGGGGGGGGGGGGGGGGAGGCTTTGCTTTGAAAGGGAGGAATGACCTTAGGATGTGATAAACTTCACAGCTCTTTCACAGAGGGTCCTGATGGGTTTCCTAATAATTCATCCCCACTCACTACAAGGTGACCTTCATAGAGCAGCAAGGTCAGGAAGCAAAGATTTACTAAGGGTTCTCCTCCACCCCAATTCTAAGAAACAATTGCTCAGGAAATCAGCCCAAAGTCTGGACAGGATGAAGGTAGTTTATTAGTTTTACCTTTACACATTGGAAGGTTACACAGATTTGTCATTTTTAAATGAGGTTCAATGTTTCATTGGCTTTTAGATTAATGAAAGAAGGGACATCTCTGCACCATCTGCAGATTAAAGCACAAAGGGTCTTGCTTATTCCACTAGGAATACATATGTTTTGTAAAATGCTTGATGTAAATTTGTACACTGCCTAGATCAAGTCATTTCTAATAAGCAGTTTATAAGAACTTTAAATCTGTATGGCACTCAGAAGAAACATTCATACAGCAGCAAAGTCAGGAAGCAGATATGAAGTCTGTGCATGGTTAATACAGGATTATCACTTTTACCTATATACATTGGAAGTTTACACAGAATTATTGATATTGAATGAAGTTCAGTTTTCAAAATTATTAAAGAAGGATCATTCACACACACACAACCCACAGATTAAAGCACAGAAAGTGATCTTTAGGCTTTAGGTGAATTGCTTTTTATTAAAATGAAAAGCTCCTTTCAGAGTTTCCTTTACCTCTCTGTTTTTTAGGCTGTAAATCATGGGGTTAATCATGGGAATCAAAGCAGTGTACAACAGAGCAAAGAGCTTATTTTGATCCAGTGACTGCATGGATGCTGGTCTCATGTACAAAGATAATATAGTCCCATAGAAGAGAATAATGACCGTGAGGTGGGAGGAGCAGGTGGAGAAGGCTTTGCGTCTCCCCTCTGCAGAACGGATCCTCAGGATGGTGGAGATGATGTAGATGTAAGATGTCAGAGTTGCAGCAAAGCAGGGCAGTCCTACAAACCCACCCATAACATATATTACACTTTCAAACATAGAAGTACTGGAGCAGGAGAGTTTTAGCAGTGCTGAGGGGTCACAGAAGAAATGGTCAATTGCATTGGACTTACAATAAGAAAGTTGGGGGAGAAGGACACCATTTGCTACAGGTACCAGAAAACCCAAAATCCAAGTGCCTGTGACCATCAGTACACCAAGTCTCTGATTCACAATCACAGCATAATGCAGGGGGTAGCACACAGCAACATAGCGGTCATAAGCCATGACTGTAAGCAGAAGAAATTCTTGACATGCTGTAACCATGAAAAAATATGCCTGTATAAAACACCCATTTGCAGAAATCCTCTGCCTCTTCCTTAAGATATCCAGCAGTTTGGGGAGAGTGACAGATGTGGAAGAAATATCAGCAAAGGACAAGTTACAGAGGAAAAAGTACATGGGTGTGTGCAGGCGAGGGTCCAGGCACGTCAGGGCTATAATAGTGAGGTTCCCCATCAGGACAATCAGATAAATTAGCAAAAAGAGAAGGAAAAGTGGGATTTGTAGGTCTGAAAATTCATGAAACCCCAGAAGGATAAATTCAGACACCGTGGTGATATTTTCTACTTCCATTGATTTCTGGGAGGAAATGAGATGGAAAAAAATGAAGTAAGTGAAACCCTCAGCTCATTCTCTGAACACTCAAGAGGTAATTTACAAAATGATTTATGCACTTAAAACTGGAATTTGCATCTGTAAATGCACTTTACCCCAGTAAGTGGATTTTGAAAATTGCTACAATATATGCCCTGGAATTGTTAATAGATTTTGCACACATTAGTGCACTATTAGCCCACAAATGGGCTTTTGAAAATTGCCACAATAGGATGTTACATTTACATAGGAAACTTATTTGAAAAGTACCTCCAAGTTGCTGTAGGTATGAAACATGTTCCTCACTGAGACATACAGAATATTCATGTCACGCTAATTATTTTATTATGTTGAAAGAACACAATGATTTCAATCTTCTTCAAAGATCCCATTTGGGTAATTATTTGATGTAATTATTTGTTATATGGATCACATGGATCATGAAAGATTTTTCAAATGTATACATCATCCTATGACCAAGAACATTGGACCACACCTCCCAAACACCAGTGGAGAAAATATTGTCAGTCAGTGACACAAAATGTACTCCTTGTCTGTAAGGTTGGGCAGTGATGACCAAAGTTGAATTCCTCCAACTTGACACTCATGGTCTTCTCTGTATGCTCTTCAGAAAATTGAAAGAAAGCCAAGAGCTGGGAGAGGATGTGGTTTCAGAAGCTGGATATGGATATTGATATTTTTAGTCATCTCCACTGCTTTTATTGTAGTGAATTACACCATCCTGCTGGAGAAACTGCATATGTTAGGATTTGAGGAAGCAATCATGAGATGGTTTACATCTTCTTTAGCTAATCACCAACAATAGGGAATGGACAGACTGAATAGACATTTATCACCTCCCCTTTGCCCCAAGGTTCAGCACTCCCATCTCTGCTGTTTAATAGGAAAATTAGTTTCTTACCTGATAATTTTCGTTCCTGTAGTACCAAGGATCAGTCCAGGACACCTGGGTTGTGACTCCGCACCAGTAGATGGAGACAGACTAAAACTTGTGGGCGGAGCCATATATGCCCCTGTGCCAGTCACAGCCCCTCAGTCATACGGAATGTCAAAGTAGAACATAACCAGAGAACCAAACTAGCTATTTAACCATAAAACGGGGAAGAACACCCCTACTGGAAATAGACTCCCCAAACGAGAGAGCGAACAAGCGGAACAGATTAATTTAAAACCATGAGCGGACTCTCCATTACTTCAGCGCAGCACTGCGGGCGGGATCCTGGACTGATCCTTGGTACTACAGGAACGAAAATTATCAGGTAAGAAACTAATTTTCCTTTCCCTGTACGTACCAGGATCAGTCCAGGACACCTGGGATGTACCAGAGCAAACCTACTGAGGGTGGGAAGCAGAGAGTCCCGCTCGGAGAATCCTCTCTCCAAAACCCCCGGGATCGGTAGCCCTGCCATCCAACCTGTAATGCCTGATAAAGGTATGCCACGATTTCCAGGTAGCCGCCCTGCAAATCTCTTGAGGCGACACCTGCGAAGCTTGAACCCGTAGGGAACTGCACGCTAGACCCTTGGCCAGCCCTGCCTGGAGGAACGCCAGAGTGTCGGAAACTGAAGCCGAAGTGGGGTCCACCCCACGCTGCACGCACCATTCCTCAAAGACCACCCAGACACGGACAGAAGCCAGAAAAGTCGACTGTTTCCTGGAACGCAGCACCGTAGCCACCACCGCATCATGCCGCGAGACAGAAGTGATCCGCATCCTCCAAACAGACGGGGCCCTGGCGGAGTAGGCCCGCCATTCCTTGGAGCCGAAGGGGCGCCGTTACATCCAGCTGGACCAGGTCTGCGAACCACGGCCGGCGCGGCCACTCCGGTGCCACCAAGATCACGTTGGTGGCACCGGAGTGCCACCAACGTGATCTTGGTGGCACTCCGGTTGGCCGGGTGCAACTCTATGCGCCGAAGAATCTTGCCGATCATCGGCCACGGGGGAAACACGTAGAGCAACACGTCCGTCAGGGAAGCACCAACGCATCGACGCCTTCTGCCCCCCGTCCTCGACGTCGGCTGTAAAGTCGCGGAGCCTTCGCATTGTGCCACGTGGCCATCAGGTCCATGTGGGGCACCCCCCCACGTGTCGCAAATGAGCCGCCTGAACGTTGTCGACTCCCGCAATGTGAGATGCTGCTATGTTGCTGAGATGCAGCTCCGACCAGGCCATCAAGCGTTGAGCTTCCTCCGCCACCTGGGGGCTCCTTGTCCCGCCCTGGCGGTTAATGTAAGCCACGGTGGTCGCATTGTCCGACAACACCCGGACTGCCTTTCCTCGCAGCAAGGGCAGGAAGCGTGGTAAAGCCAGACGGACCACTCTGGTCTCTAGGCGATTGATAGACCATTGGGCTTGCGACACTGACCATTTGCCCTGGACCGAACTCCCTAGGCAGACCACCCCCCAGCCGGAGAGGCTGGCGTCCATGGTGACCACTGTCCAGCCGGGTACCAGAAGGGAGACTCCCGAAGACAGATGACTGGAATCCAGCCACCACAGCAGGCTGGACCTCTCGTGTCCCGCTAGAGGAAGCGGTAGGCAGAAGTCCTCCAAGACCGGCTTCCAGCGGGCCAGCAACGAAGCCTGTAATGGTCGCAGGTGAGCAAACGCCCAGGGGACCAGCGCCAGCGTGGGAGCCATAGATCCAAGGACCGTACCAGCGGTCGACAGTAAACGCCGTACCTGAGACTGCAGTTTGCATACCCGGTCATGTGACAGGAACACCTTGCCTTGCTTCGTGTCGAACATCGCTCCTAGATATTCCAAGGTCTGCGTGGGTGCCAGATGACTTTTGCTGAAGTTGACCACCCATCCTAGGGACTGCAGGAGATGGAGAACCCTGTCCACTGCCAACCGACACTGATTCTCAGACTTCGCCCGAATCAGCCAATCGTCCAGATAAGGATGGACCAGGAGACCTTCCCGGTGCAACTGCGCTGCCACCACCACCATCACCTTCGTGAATGTATGGGGAGCCGTTGCGAGCCGAAACGGGAGCGCCTGAAACTGGTAATGCCGTCCCAGAATGCAGAACCTGAGGAAGCTTTGGAACGCCGGCTGAATGCCTATGTGAAGATACGCCTCCGTGAGATCCAGGGAGGCCAGGAACTCGCCGGGCCTTACCGCGGCGATGACCGATCGAATCGTCTCCATTTTGAAGTGCGGAACGCGCAGGCATCGGTTTACCCCCTTGAGATCCAGGATTGGTCTGTACGAGCCGTCTTTCTTTGGGACGATGAAGTAAATGGAGTAACGGCCCCTGCCGTGCTGGCTGACCTGGACGGGGGAAATGGCTCCCAAGCTTCTAAGCGTCGGATGGTGCCTAGCACCTCTTCTCGGGGGCCTTGCAGGGTGAGACAAGAAACTTGTCCGCCGGAGTGCGAACAAAATCTAACGCGTAGCCGTGTCTTATCACGCTGAGGACCCACTGGTCCGACGTCACATCGGCCCATCTCCCGAAAAGGACATCAACCGCGCCCCGACGTTGGGAATGGAGTGCAGGGGCTGCGGCGGGAGATGGGCCGACCACTCTTCATTGTGACGACATGGGCCCCGTAATCGCAAGGGGACCTCCTTGCCTCCCGAAACGCTTTCCCCGAAAGGACCGTTGCTGCCACTGCGAAGTATGGGAGGAAGCAGACCTATATGCATGCCCGGACGACCTTTGAGGGCGCAACTTCCTGGGACCCCGAAAGCGGGACCTAGCCGAAAAGAAGACCGCGCCCTGGATCTATCCTCGGGCAGCCTAAAAAACCCTGTTTTCCCCCAGGGAAACCATCAAGTCATCCAACTCTTTGCCAAACAGCAACTTGCCTTTGAACGGTAGCGCCCCGAGGGGAGCCTTGGAGGAGCCGTCTGCTGCCCAGTTGCGTAGCCACAGGAGTCTGCGCGCCGAAACCGCAGCCACCATGGATCTCGCCGAGGTACGTAGCAGATCGTGGAGCGCATCTGCGCCATATGCTATTGCTGCTTCCAACCTATCCGCCTGCGCTGCCTCGCCAGCAGTAAGATCCGCATTGGCCTGGAGAACTTGGGCCCAGCGCAAGCTAGCTCTCATAGCGAAATTCGTACATATGGCCACTCGAATACCCAGCGCGGAAACCTCGAAAATCTTTGTAAGCTGCACTTCCAGCTTCCTGTCCTGAAGATCTCTGAGGGCTGTCGCACCCGTGACAGGAATAGTGGATCTCTTTGTTACTGCAGACACCGCCGAATCCACCTTGGGGAGCTTAAGAAGGTCCAGCGCATCCTCTGGGAGCGGGTAAAGCTTGTCCATGGCTTTGCTGACCTTCGGCCCCAATTCCGGGGTGTCCCATTCCCGGAATAGGATGTCCGTAGAAGAAAAATGAAACGGAAAAAGCCACTACAGGGCCCATGAGGCCTAACCGGACCGGATCCATGTGCGCCTCCTGCCGAACCGCTACCGGAGGTGCTTCAATTCCCAGTTCCTGGGGGATGGCCGGAATTAGGGGAGGCAGTTCCTCCCTGCGGAAAAGCCGGACCACCTTGGGATCGTCTCCCTCCGCTGCTTGTGATGCCTTTCCTTCTCCGGATGGAGCGGATCCGTCCCCTGCCACCTCATCGGCCCTTTTAGGGGCTCTTCAGGGGAATCAGTGTCCACCCCCGTGGAGGAATCCGGGTCCGCCTCCTGTGGGACGCCACGCGGAGGCCGTTTCCCCCTGGAAGCACTCGGGGGCACATCCGTAATCCCCGAGGGTCTGTTGGACTTCTTCGTCGGTGGAGCCCTGCGGGACTCCCTCCGGCCGCGCTTGCTCTTACTTTTCTTACACTTCAGGACTTTGCGCAGCAAAAACGCAAAGTCCTCAGAAAACGAGCTGGAAACAGAATCAGCCTCAGCTGGGCTCCCCGGGGACCCCGGGTCCCCCGAGGGACTCCCCCCCGCCGGGCCCCGCTGAGGAGACAGCGCGGGAGGCAAGGCCGCAGGCCCTGCCGCTTCCCGCGCCATTTCGCGGCCCGTGGCTAAAATGGCCGCCACTCCCGCGCTGAGCGGGAAACAATCCTGGGGCCTTTCCATCGCGCCCCCCCCCCGCTCGGCGGCGGTCGCGCGGGCCGTACTCGAGCCCCCCGAGACGCCCCGGACGAACCTTCATCGCCCGGGATACCGGAAGTGCATAGGCCGTCACTCGAGAGACGCGCGCGTGCGCCGAGCCGCAGGCCCGGCAAGCGGAGCCGCGATGCAGGCCGGCGAAAAAGGCGCGAAGACGGCCGTCAAAGGAAATAAAAAATAATAAAAGTCGCGCGAAACGGCCTCCCCCCTGTCAGCGGCGCCCCCCCCTAGAGCGGCGACGCAAGGAACAGAGAGCAGGCACAAAACAAAAGACAAACTTTTTTTTTTTTTTTTTTTTTAAACAACAAAACGCCTGTCGCTGTCCGCGGTCCTGGAGCCCTAGTCCAGCAGGGGTGAGTGAACCGGGCTCCCCGGTGTCACCCCTGACGCTGCTACTTAGAAAAAGCCGGGTCCTCGACCCTAGCAGCGGCCTCAACCGGGGGGGGGGGGGTAGTCCCCTCAGGACCTCTCAACCCCCCCGGGAGGTAGGGCAGACGGACGTCAGCGACAATTTGGCAAAAATTCCAATTAAAAGACACTAAAGCCTAAACTGGCCTAAACCAAAAGAAAACCAACCCTGACGGAGTACCAGAATCAGGGCAGGGAGGAGCTGTGACCGGACCTGCACCATCTACTGGAGACAGAGTAAGACTGAGGGGCTGTGACTGGCACAGGGGCATATATGGCTCCGCCCACAAGTTTTAGTCTGTCTCCATCTACTGGTGCGGAGTCACAACCCAGGTGTCCTGGACTGATCCTGGTACGTACAGGGAAATATACTTACAACCACTTTCTTCCATATTCGCTGTCCATGGTACTGATGTCCAAATATATGCAGATTCCATGCAGCTGCTGTGTCCTGGTAGCAGGTATATTTCTGACTCTGTGGCAGCTTTTTTGAATTGCCTGTGAGCTATTAATTGTTGGTTAAAATAAAACAAGTTAGTATTGAATTTGCCAAAATCAGAAGCTCTGTTGGTGGGGGATAATCCAGTTATAGGGTTGCCCATTAATTGCATGTAGAGGGAGTTGATCATTTATACTCTGAAGTAGTACAAGATTTAGGAGTTTCAATGGATCCTTGCCTAACCTTGAGTTCTCAATCGAAAGCAGTTTTAAGGTCATTGGTTTTTAAACTGCACCTGAAATGTATTTTATCTAGGACTGACTTTTGTGTTATTGCACATCAATTGATTATTGCAATTTCTTTATCATCAGGCTTCCCAAATGCCAGCAAAAGGTTTTTGTTGCATCCATCGGTTCTAGACGGTTTTGCCCCATTTGCCTCACCTTATTCTTGGCTCCTCCCACAAGCCGACCTCTCTGGCGTCCCCGGAATGGCTATGGTGCAGCCTCCCACCATTGCTCCTCCCAGGTACTTACTAGGGTGCGCGCGCGCAACCCATGTCTTTGTACCCCCCTTGGCGTGAACCTCAATGACGTTCCCTCATGCTGACATCACGCCATCCAGGTATATTACCTTCAATAGTTTGCTAGCTCTTTGAGTTAGCAAGGACTCAAATCCATTCCTGTCTACGCTACTCTGCTGCTCCATGCTGCCACAGGAAGCTCTCTCTCTCTGCCCTAACCTGGGTACCCACTCTTCAGGGGCCCTCTGCTTTATTTCAGGTGCCTTACAGGGAGGGCCTGCTCTCCTTGCCTCGGTGCCTGTACCTTCTACAACATACCTGGTGGAATCACATACCAACAGCAAACACCTAGTGAGTACTCTAACTCTCAGTCTATCTCATCCACAGTATCTCCTCGCTGGGAGACCTGCTGTGGAACCTCCTGACATCATCAAGGAGAGAAGGGCTCCCTCTGCCAAGGTCCCTGAGACTGCAACTACTGACTGACTCACTACTGCCACCTCTGGTGGTTCTCTCCAAGCTGTCTAATAAAGAACTATTTTGTGTATTGTGTAGTATGAGTCAAGCCCAGTGCTGTGGCTCCTCACGGGGTTCCTCCCCATGGGCTTGGTTATCTCCAGAGCACCCAAGAATCCACTAAAACATACTTGACCACAACAGTTTTGCAGCTGCTGCAAGACGCACCTGAATTCCAGAGCACAATTAAGTTCTGGAATTCATTGTCAGACGATGTCCTGAAATCTGGTAGTGTAGCTGGGTTTAAAAAAGAACATAAGGACATAAGAAATTGCCATGCCGGGTCAAACCAAGGGTCCATCAAGCCCCACATCCTGTTTTCAACAGAGGCCAAACCAGGCCACAAGAACCTGGCAATTACCCAAACACCAAGAAGATCCCATGCTACTTATGCAATTAATAGCAGTGGCTATTCCCTAAGTCAACTTGATTAATAGCCGTTAATGGACTTCTCCTCCAAGAAATCATCCAAACCTTTTTTAAACCCAGCTACACTAATTGCACTAACCACATCCTCTGGCAACAAATTCCAGAGCTTAATTGTACGTTGAGTGAAAAAGAATTTTCTCTGATTAATTTTAAATGTGCTACTTGCTAACTTCATGGAATGCCCCCTAGTCCTTCTATTATCCAAAAGTGTAAATAACCGATTCACATCTACTCGTTCAAGATCTCTCATGATCTTAAAGACCTCTATCATATCCCCCCTCGGCCGTCTCTTCTCCAAGCTGAAAAGCCCTAACCTCTTCAGCCTTTCCTCATAGGGGAGCTGTTCCATCCCCTTTATCATTTTGGTTGCCCTTCTCTGTACCTTCTCCATCACAATTATATCTTTTTTGAGATGCAGCAACCAGAATTGTACACAGTATTCAAGGTGCGGTCTCACCATGGAGCAATACAGAGGCATTATGACATTTTCCATTTTATTAATCATTCCTTTCCTAATAATCCCTAACATTCTGTTTGCTTTTTTGACTGCTGCAGCACACTGAGCTGACGATTTTAAAGTATTATCCACTATAATGCCTAGATCATTTTCCTGGGTAGTAGCTCCTAATATGGAACCTAACATCGTGTAACTACAGCAAGGGCTATTTTTCCCTATATGCAACACCTTGCACTTGTCCATATTAAATTTCATCTGCCATTTGTATGTCCAGTCTTCCAGTCTTGCAAGGTCCTCCTGTAATGTATCTCAAGCCGCCTGTGATTTAACTACTCTGAATAATTTTGTATCGTCCACAAATTTGATAACCTCACTCGTTGTATTCTTTTCCAGATCATTTATATGTATATTGAAAAGAACCAGTTCAAGTACAGATCCCTGAGGCACTCCACTGTTTACCCTTTTCCACTGAGAAAATTGACCATTTAATCCTACTCTCTGTTTCCTGTCTTTTAGCCAGTTTATAATCCACAAAAGGACATCGCCTCCTATCCCATGACTTTTTAGTTTTCTTAGAAGCCTCTCATGAGGGACTTTGTCAAATGCCTTCTGAAAATCCAAATACACTACATCTACCGGTTCACCTTTATCCACATGTTTATTAACCCCTTCAAAAAATGAAGCAGATTTGTTAGGCAAGACTTCCCTTGGGTAAAGCCATGCTGACTTTGTTCCATTAAATCATGTCTTTCTATATGCTCTACGATTTTAATCTTTAGAATAGATTTCACTATTTTTCTTGGCACTGAATGCAGGCTCACTGGTCTATAGTTTCCCAGATCGCCCCTGGAGCCCTTTTTAAATATTTGGGTTACATTGGCCACCCTCCAGTCTTCAGGTACAATGGATGATTTTAATGAGAGGTTACAAATTTTAACTAATAGATCAAAAATTTCATTTTTCAGTTCCTTCAGTACCCTAGGATGTTTACCATCTGGTCCAGGTGATTTGCTAATCTTTAGTTTGTCAATCTGGCATTCTGCATCTTCCAGGTTCACAGTGATTTGGTTCAGTTCATTTGACTCATCACCCTTGTAAATCATCTCTGGAACTGGTATCTCCCCAACATCCTCATTAGTAAACACAGAGGCAAAGAATTAATTTAGTCTTTCTGCAATGGCCTTATCTTTCCTAAGAGCCCCTTTAACCCCTTGGTCATCTAATGGACAAGTTTCTTGAGTAAATGTCCATAAACCATTATCAACTGGAAAATCTAGAACTTATCCTTTGGCGTAAGAAGCATAGACTGTCTACTATTTGTGGTTCTGCCAGGTGTGGAATGCTTTGTCTGCTGACCTCAGGGAGATAGAGGATTATAAAGTTGTTTTTTTTTTTTTTTTTTTTTAAAGTTGAAAGCATTCTAATTTAAACATGCTTTTGGATACATTTTTAAGTGTTAATTTTTGATGAATGCTTTGCATTTTACTGTGCTTGTCTTATTGATGTGTTGTATTTTTTAAGAAGTATATTTCCTTGTTATTCATCTAGAATGGTGATGATTTTGATAGGCAGATTATAAATAAATAAATCAATGATGGAAAGTTTATGGACTGAGAGGGATGGTTATGTGGAAGGAGAGTGAGGTGCTATTAGGATCTACTAGAGAGGTTGGAGGTAGAAACATTGGAGGATGCTTGAGGGTCAATCTTCAGAAAAGCACTGAGTGCACAAATTATCTGGCCCAAGTAAGTTCAGCTTGCAACAGAGAATCAGAGAGACAAGTCTTCCACTAAATATGCTTGTCTAAAGTTATCTAGATCAAGTAAGTTTAGCTGGATAATTTGTCTCAGGGATTCAAAGAGACAAGTCTCCCGCTGAATATTCTCACCTAACGTTATCTGGCACAAGTTCTGCTGGATAACTTGTCACAGGGATTCAGGGAGACAAGTCTCCTGCTGAATATTCTGACCTAACGTTATCTGGCACAAGTAAGTTCTGCTGGATAAGTTGTCACAGGGATTCAGGGAGAGAAGTCTCCTGCTGAATATTCTCACCTAATGTTATCTGGCACAAGTAAGTTCTGCTGGATAACTTGTCTCAGGGATTCAGTGAGAGAAGTCTCCCGCTGAATACACATACACATGCTTACTGTGACTCCTACATCGCTCTAAGCTTCAACAGCAAGAGGTAATGGAAAAAAGGATTTGCACTCATAAAGAGGGGAGTAGCTGGCTTGTTACGGCGGTTACTACCCCAAACCAAATATGCCTGATACTTCACTTTCAATGCATATACAGCATAGCTCTCTGCTTCAATGACAGGGGAGAAGAATAACTGATACTTCACACATCCAGCAGAGCTCTCTGCTACAACGGCAAAGGAGAAGAAAAAGGGTTCGCACTCAAAACGCGGGGAGTAGCTGGCTTGTTACGGCAGTTACTACCCCAAACCAAATGTGCCTGATACTTCACTTTCCATGCATATCCAGCATGGTTCTCTCCTGCATCGGCATGGGAGAAAGACTGATACATCACGCATTTCCAGCATAGCTCTCTGCTTCAAGGGCAGGGGGAAAAAAAAAAAAAAAAAAAACTGATGCTTCACGCATATCCTGCATAGCTTCAACGACAGGGGTGAAGAAAAAAAAGGATTCGCAATCACAAAGCGAGGAGTAGCTGGCTTGTTACGGCGGTTACTACCCCAACCAAATGTGCCTGATACTTCACTTTCAATGCATATCCAGCATGGCTCTCTGCTTCTACAGCAGGGGAGAAGAAAAAAAAAACAAAAAAAAACAACAAGAGCTGTACAACATAGTCTAGGTAAAACAAATAAGCATGGGTGTAGCTTGCTTATCGCGGCGGTTACTGCCCCTACTACCCCTAACTAATCAAGCTAGATATTTCACTTGCATGCAGCTCCATCACTGCTCTCTACATTAATGGTGGGGGTGGAAGGGGAATAGAACAAGGAGCTAAGAGTAACAGATAAGAATGAGAGAAAAAATGTGTGAGGCTTGCTGGGCAGACTGGATGGGCCATTCGGTCTTCTTCTGCCGTCATTTCTATGTTTCTATGTTTCTATGAATATTCTCTCCTAACGTTATCTGGCACAAGTAAGTTCTGCTGGATAACTTGTCTCAGGGATTCAGAGAGAGAAGTCTCCCGCTGAATATTCTCTCCTAACGTTATCTGGCACAAGTAAGTTCTGCTGGATAACTTGTCACAGGGATTCAGAGAGAGAAGTCTCCCGCTGAATATTCTCTCCTAACGTTATCTGGCACAAGTAAGTTCTGCTGGATAACTTGTCACAGGGATTCAGAGAGAGAAGTCTCCCGCTGAATATTCTCACCTAACGTTATCTGGCACAAGTAAGTTCTGCTGGATAACTTGTCACAGGGATTCAGAGAGAGAAGTCTCCCGCTGAATATTCTCACCTAACGTTATCTGGCACAAGTAAGTTCTGCTGGATAACTTGTCTCAGGGATTCAGAGAGAGAAGTCTCCCGCTGAATATTCTCTCCTAACGTTATCTGGCACAAGTAAGTTCTGCTGGATAAGTTGTCACAGGGATTCAGAGAGAGACGTCTCCCGCTGAATATTCTCTCCTAACGTTATCTGGCACAAGTAAGTTCTGCTGGATAACTTGTCACAGGGATTCAGAGAGAGAAGTCTCCCGCTGAATATTCTCTCCTAACGTTATCTGGCACAAGTAAGTTCTGCTGGATAAGTTGTCACAGGGATTCAGAGAGAGAAGTCTCCCGCTGAATATTCTCTCCTAACGTTATCTGGCACAAGTAAGTTCTGCTGGATAACTTGTCTCAGGGATTCAGAGAGAGAAGTCTCCCGCTGAATATTCTGACCTAATGTTATCTGGCACAAGTAAGTTCTGCTGGATAACTTGTCACAGGGATTCAGAGAGAGAAGTCTCCCGCTGAATATTCTGACCTAATGTTATCTGGCACAAGTAAGTTCTGCTGGATAACTTGTCACAGGGATTCAGAGAGAGAAGTCTCCCGCTGAATATTCTCACCTAACGTTATCTGGCACAAGTAAGTTCTGCTGGATAACTTGTCTCAGGGATTCAGAGAGAGAAGTCTCCCACTGAATATTCTCTCCTAACGTTATCTGGCACAAGTAAGTTCTGCTGGATAACTTGTCACAGGGATTCAGAGAGAGAAGTCTCCCGCTGAATATTCTCTCCTAACGTTATCTGGCACAAGTAAGTTCTGCTGGATAACTTGTCACAGGGATTCAGAGAGACAAATTTCCTGCTTTATATGTTCTCCTAACTTTACCTGGGTAATTTTAGCAGAATAACTTTAAATCTAACCAGCTATGTTCAAACTTAGCTGGTTAGATTTTGGCAAAAGAAAGGTAAAAAAACTAAAATCCTTGCCAGCCATCAGAGTATTCCCTCCTCCCTACCTTGCTAAAAAACTCAAAGAGATGTGGGTCATAGAGCTGGAACATTTCTAACTCCCCAGAAGATTTTTAGAAAGTTGCAGGTCTATCACCCACATAACCTTCCTGTGCCCGCCAATTTGGAAAATAAATCTGGCTTTTGGGTTCTCTCTTACTCTCTGCCCTGTCACCCAACCTGAAATCTCCCAGCAAACCCAGCACAGATTACACTGGGGCTTTCACTGCTACATGACAATAGGGCATGCATGACACAAAATAAATGTAAATTGATTCTAAGTTTATCCATATCTATGGGCAGGTCCTTACCCTCAAAATATCCCTAAAATGCATTCTGTATGTCTGAAATCCATTCCTCACCCCTTCCTGGATATCTCCTGCTTTAGTTACAGGAAACTTTTCCCCCGCAGGTTTCCCTCCATCGCACTTCACTCCGCTAAGCCCAGTCCTGAAATGGTGGAGCCGGAACAATCACAGCTTCCTTCCATGACTCCTGATCTCTTTCTGAATTAATTTCAAACTTCTCACTGCTCCCTTCAAAGCCCACACTCAGCCGCCTCTGCTCTCCTCTCTTCCTTTGCCCCCTGAAAACAGTTTGAGCTCCATAGTCATCTATTTATTTATTTTATGTCAAGCATCCTGGTTCCTGCATGCTGTCTTACTCCCTGCAAACATCACACCTTCGGGCCGATGCAATAAAGGGCGCTCACACGAGTTTTCTGGCGTTGGTCTTCATAACCGGCAGCCGCTGCGGGGTCGCGTTAGTAAGGAGGCGCTAAGGTCACCCTAGCACCTCCTTCCTAGCGTGACCCCCTAATTTGCATATTGCATGGCGCCTCCCTTGCAGGTGCCATGCACACGCTGAAAAGTCAGCGCCCGCTTTCTGCAAAATGTATTGCATCGGCTCCCATGTCCCTTCCCTTCCCATTTTCATAATTGTACTCCCCGCACTCCCCAGCACCTTCCATTACAGTGTAAGCTCTTTAGTAAAGTTCCTGAAATGTATCTCTGCAAGAGCTCTTTCTTCTTCCTTCCTGCAGTCTCTGTAAAACATTTATGTCCCTTATATGCACAGCATAGCAGACACGGATGGAGCTTCCGATAAGATGCAGAGTCAGGTTAATAACAGTCATACATGGAATAGGTAGAGCACTTACCCACAGGAGAAGGGGTGGGACTGCACCAGCGCTGACCTGGTAATCCTGAGCTGTGAGAAATATTTATAGTCACTGCAGGTCCCTCTGGTACAGGATCTCCAACAAATCATAGATTGCAGGCAACGTTATGAATTAACTTTGTATTGACTATTGGTGCAAACATGGGACACCAGTACATCATTAACGGATCTAAGTTATCCACAGTGAGTCACCAAACCTACCAAATGTGCAGGAAGAGACTCCCATGAGCGCCAGACACTGCCTTCATCAGGAGCTGTCCTGAATGTGCCCTAACCTTGTCAGGGTTAGGAGCACAGTTCTCTGAGTCTCTCGTTGATTCTTTGACTCTGCATCTAATGATAGAAATACCTGTGTGAATGTAAGTGTCAGTGTGGATTTATTTATAGAAGGATCTTTTTTATCGATCCCGTGCCTTGCCTTCATCCCCTGACCTAGCAGGATTTCTTACTTCTTAACCAGTGCGAGTGAACAGAGAAATCCCTGAACTGTGCTTCATTGCTGCCCTGTATGAGGTAAATTTCAAAGCACTTAGGAGTGTAATTTTGGCAGTTTAGTACTTAATCCAGCCCATGTGAAAACGGACCTATGAGTGTCTAAATTTAGGTTCCCAGTGAGTGGCTGGCTACAGGGGTGGATTTAGGGAGGGTAAAAGGTTCTGCACGTTGCACTGATTGTCAGCACCAGGCACCTAACTAAGGCCAGGATTCATCATTCATCGCATGAATGATGAATCCTGCGAAAATGGGGGCAGGGGGGCCTGTGAAAGCCGGCAGCCTTCGCACCACCGCAGTGTCTTCGCTGCCGGCTTTCGCACGTGAAAGGTGGTGCTATTCGGCGCACTACTGCCGACGATAATGTGGGTAACGTTATTGCCAGCAGTGAAAACACCGCCGACTCCGCCCCGACTCCGCCCCTCCCCCTCCTCCTAATTTGCATACTATTGCAAGCAAAAATGGCCTTTTCGCGTGCAATAAAGGCTTATTGCACGCATACAGACGTATCGCGTGCGATAACCCTTTGATAAATTACCCTATAAGACTCCTTAGTCTAGATAAATGAATTGCAGGCCTCACATTATGGCCCTATGTTTAAGAGAATTATTAGGGGAAAATTTAGGTGGCTAAGTTTGACTAAGAGTACGTACCTAAGTTAGGGGAGCAGCTCTGATTTAACATTCATAGACCAGCAAAGTGAGGAGGCAGATACAGGGAGGACAAATCTATATGTAGCGATTGAAGACTTCTCCCACAAGGTGGCACATTTTAGACAGATCCAACCATCTGATTTAGCCAGATAAGTAGCATTTTAAGAATTATTTGGCGAATGAAGGCTTTGCTGCTTCTTATTCTGATAAATCAGAACTTGCACAGATAAGTGGGGATTTCAACACTTAGCAGGAGAAATTGGATTTTATCTGGATAAGAATTGCTCAGCTGCTATACGCATGCATTTTTGCATCTAATTTAAAAAATATACGTGAGGATATTTTACCTGAGCATTTTCCACTCGTTTACCCACCTCGGGTTTTCTGTGTGTAAGTCGGGATATTTTGTAGCATGCATGCAGCAAAGAAATGACCAGTTGGACTGGTCTGACAGTTCACCCAGTCCATCTGTAGGTAATCAAAACCCTCCTGGTTCTTCAGCCTGAACTTGCACCCTCACCCACTCTGTGTTTGGCAATCAATGCCAGATAATCACTTACACCAGATAATTAGGAGGCATAAATATTACTCTGGGGGAACTTCTGTGCATAAAATGTTAAAATTCTACAAAATTCTGCAAAGTTTATATTGGTCAAAATAACACAAATATCAGTCTGAGAAATTAAATAACAGTGTAATACAGAAAAGTTATTATGCAAAGATGCAGAGTTTGAAATATTTTGAGCAGAATTCTCCTAAAAGGGCAGTGTAGGAGTGTCCCTTCCACACTCTTTCCCTATTCCCCTGGCCAGAGCATTTTCATTCTGCCCCTTCAGGACCTAACTCCTCTGCTCTCCACTATCTCTCCCCCTCCCTCTCCAGGCTCACCCCCTTGTACTATCTCCACCCCCTAGCCCTTCACTCCCAGAGTTCTTCACACAGTCTCTCTCTATCCCACTCTCTCACACCCCCTTCAATCACGCTCCCTCCCTCTTTCACAAATATACACACACACACACACACACCTTCATTCAGGCTCTCTCTCTCTCTCTCTCACTCACACACGCCCTCAAACAACATCCTCTGTATGTATCACTCACACACACACACACACACACACCCTCTTTATATAGGCTCTCTCTCACACATACACCCCCTCACAAAGGATCCTTCTATCCTTTTCTGTCTCACACAAAGGGGCCGACTTTAAATTTTACACGTGGGGGGTACATTTGTGCGTGCAACCCGGCGTGCACAAATGTACACCCGATTTTATAACATGCACGTGCTGTCGCGTGCATGTTATAAAATCCAGGGTCAACGCGCACAAGGGGGTGCACACTTGTGCACGCCGAGCCCAAGGGAAGCCCCGATGGCTTTCCCTGTTCCCTCCAAGGCCATTTTGAAATCCCCCCGGCCCTACCTAAATCCCCCCTACCTTATTCGATGGAGTTACGCTTGCCTCTGGCAGGCATAACTTGCGTGCGCTGGCAGCTGAACCTCTGGCACAGCTGATGTGCCGGAGGACTTGAGAACACCCCTGCCCTGCCCCTGGACCATTGCTACGCCTGGCCCTGCCCCCGATCTGCCCATTTTCGAAAGCCCCGGGACATACGCGTGTCCCGGGGCTTGTGTGCGCTGCCGAGCCTATGCAAAATAAGCTCGGCGCACGCAGGGGTACGTTTTCGGGGATTACGCACGTATCTTACATGCATAACCTTTTGAAAATCTACCCCAAAGGGTCTCTCTCATACATACATACTCATCCTAAGATAGGCTCTCTCTTTCTCTCGCACACATCCACCCCCCTCCCATAAGCTCACTCTAATTCTCGCACACCCACAGCCCCTCACAATCAGGCCGATACAGTACAGTGCGCTCCAATGGCGCGCACTATTAGCCGGCATTTGGATGTGCGTTTTGGATGCGCTAGTTTTACCCATTATTCAGTAAGGGGTAATAGCACGTCCAAAATGCACGTCCAACCCCCCCAAACCTAATAGCGCCCGCAACATGCAAATGCATGTTGATGGCCCTATTAGGCATTCCCGCATGAAGCAAAATATGCAGCCAAGCTGCACATTTTACTTTCAGAAATTAGCGCCTACCCAAAGGTAGGCGCAAATTTCTCCGGGCACTAGGAAAGTGCACAGAAAAGCAGTAAAAACTGCTTTTCTGTGCACCCTCCGACTTAATATAATGGCGATATTAAGTCAGAGGTCCCGAAAGTTTAAAAAAGTAAAAAATTAAAAAAAAAATTAAAATGGGCCCATGGCTGGCTGGTCGAAAACCGGATGCTCAATTTTGCCGGCGTCCAGTTTCTGAACCCGTGGATGTCAGCGAGCTCAAGAACCAATGCCGGCAAAATTGAACGTCAGCTGTCAAACCCGCTGACAGCCGCCGCTTCCATCAAAAAAGTGTCGCACTAGTGTCCCTAGTGCCTCTTTTTACCGCTGGGCCTAATTTAAATAAATTAAAATACTGTATCGCGCGCACAGGAGAGTGGCCTGACAGACTTTATCTCTCTCTCACAAACACTCTCACGCAGAATCCTTCTGTCTTTTGCACTCTCACACACCTGTGCACATAGGCTCTCTCTCATACACACATGCTTTCACACAGGCTCCCTCTCTCACACACAAACACACACTCTCACAAAATCCCTCTCTCTCTCATACACCGTCACTCGGCTGCAAGTGGGATGGGCTCCATTCATGGCCTACTGGGCATCTCCAAATTTTGTGCAAAAAAGAAACTTCTGCACAAATTGTGCTCTGTGCAGCAGTACAGAATTCCTCCAGGAGTAAAATCTTCACAAGTAACAGACATACATGAGTCACTTTTGCAGGATCTAAAATAGTAACTTCTAAATGTAATTGTTGGCCCTGCCTTGGAGCACCCTGGTCCTTTCCTTTTTCACACGTGCAAGTTTGCTAGTATATGCTCACTGACACGTGTACGTCTGAGTTTGTGACATACCACAAACCATACTACGTGCAGGATGTACACTGTGGAAGTCTTTCACCTCGGTGCTGTGTGTTCACACTGGCTTTGTCAAGCTACATTATAAAGCCAAATCAGTCAATATTGTAATCATAGGCCAGTTCATGATAAACTTATTTGATTTTTCATTGGAACTATTTTTTAATTTGCAGTTTTACTAGGCAATTAAAATCAGTGTTAACATTATACTTATCTTATAGGTAGTTCTTAAATTCCACGCAACTTAAATGGCATTAAATATTGTCACCAAGTATCCAACAACTGCTGAATATTTATTGGGTCCAACACAGACTTTGTTTCAATGTTAAATCTTCAACATCTGCATCAAGAGAAAGTTGTTTCATTGAAGTACATCCATCTTCACATGGACATCTACCATTTTCTCAGCATTTCTGGATTTACTGAGTTTTTAAAATACCATATACACAAGGACTTGCCATTTTATATGCAGAGCCTTTCGAAAATTCACCTTTAAGTCTGGGGAGTTTTAAAATAGAAAAGCATCGAACTCAGTCAACCTCACTCAACACTGACCTTTAACTCTCAGCCTGGGTTTTTTTTTTATCCTAGACTCTCAAATAACCATCAAACCCCAGATCCAAGCAGTGACCGATAAATAAATGTGACACATACTCACCACTTTAGATATAATTTTATTAAAGATGCTTGAATTATAAATGTACCTAAAAAATAAATGGACAATAACTAGGGCTGAAGCCTTGATAACTGTGTTTGCATCTTTGATTTCACATTCAGAGTTGTTAAAGAAAGAACATTCGCACACATAATTTGCTGAATAATGCACAGAGAATTTTCTTTCGAATTCAGGAAAACTGTTTTCTCTTAAAATTAAAAACTCCTTTCAGGGCTTCTTTTACCTCTTTGTTTTTCAGGCTGTAAATCACAGGATTAAGCATAGGAATGAAAACATTATACAGCAGGGCTAAAAGTTTGTTTTGCTCAAGTGACTGCATGGACGTTGGTCTCATATACAAACAGAGCAAAGTCCCATAGAAGAGAATAACGACTGTGAGGTGGGAGGAGCAGGTGGAGAAAGCTTTGCGTCTTCCTTCTGCGGATCGGATCCTCAGGATGGCAGAGATGATGTAGACATAAGATGCAAGAGTTAAGATAAAGCAAGGCAGGTCTACAAATGCACCCAAAATATAAGTCATATGATCAATGGTGGAGGTGCTGGAGCAGGAGAGTTTTAGCAATGCTGAGGGATCACAGAAGAAATGGTTAATCTCATTGGACCCACAATAAGAGAGATGAGAGAGAAGGACAGTGTGTGCCACAGGGTCCAGAAAACCCAAGATCCAGGTTCCTATGGCAATCAGTACACAGACTTTCTGATTCATGATCACCGTGTAACGCAGGGGGTGACAGACGGCCACATAGCGGTCATAACCCATTACCGTGAGCAGAAGAAATTCTTCACATACGGAAAACATGAAAAAATACACCTGAGTAAAACATCCAACTGCAGAAATACATTGTTTCTCCCTTAAGAAGATGTCCAGCAGTTTGGGGAGAGTGAGTGAGGTGTAAGAGATATCGAGGAAGGACAAGTTACAGAGGAAAAAGTACATGGGGGTGTGCAGGCGAGGGTCCAGGCACGTCAGGGCTATAATAGTGAGGTTCCCCATCAGGATCATCAGGTAAATCAGTAAGCACAGAAGGAAAAGGGGGATTTGGAGGTCTGGGAATTTAGGAATACCGATGAGAATGAATTCTGACACTGTGGTGAGATTTTCCTCTTCCATTGGACTCTGGCAGGAGTAAAGATGCAAAGAGAGAGGCAATGATGTCATTCCTTCAGCTCATACTGTGAATACGGGTGCTGCAGGCAGGAAATGTTTTGTCCGTTGAGGCTTACATTGGAATCTTCATTTTCAGATTTTATTTTATTTTCCCTGGGAATTTACCCATCTAAATTCACAAGGCAGCCACATTTCTCAAGTTGACAAAGAGACATCTTCTGAGGTGTTTGTGGGGAGGATTATGTCTTAGCTGGTTAGCATGGATTTTTAGCATCGTGTATTCATCCCAGTTGCACAAATAAATATAATCTGTCGAATTTTGACAAGCGAGATGTAAGTGGAATTTCACAGTAGTTAGGTTGAGCTGAAAATTCTGCTAAAAACAACTAAGAATCAGTTATTTATATCTCTCAGCTCCTTTCTTAAAACTGGCTGATTTGTGACTATGTTCCACTACTTCATGATAATGGAATTAAAGTATTTTATTTATTTATTTAAACAATATAGATATTCTTCACACATCCAAGTTGTTCATAACAGAGCACAAATAATATACATACCTAAAATAAGACTTACATAAAAAACAAAACGATCTGTCTCCATCACTATGCAACATGAGCCAATCCTGAATATTAAACAGAATATGTGGATACCATATTGAAAGCCTGTATAAGTACAAAAAAGGACTTTAAAGCCTTTTAAAAATGTTTAGTGGATATCAGTGAATGTGTCTGCTCAGGTAGGGAGTTCCAGAAAATGTACAATCATGAGATATGTCACCTTTGGCAAAGGGACATCCCGATATACTTTTATTTGCAGACCGCAATGAATATGATGGTTTATAGATTTGGAGCACTGCATTGATCCAATCACCGTGCAGTAATCTGTGTGTTAGCTTAGCCAACTTAAACTTAACACACTATTGCATGGGCAGCCAGTGAAGCACAGGCATTTTATGTACGCCAGGCAGCGGCATTCTGAACAAGCTGTAAGGCTCACAGAGAATTTGTTGGAAACTGATTCTAATTTAATCCATAACAATGAACACCTCCTAATACCCAAAATGTTCCTGAAATCCCTTCTTCTAGCTTTGTACCAAGTGCTGAAATCCTCAGTCCTACACCACCCAGCAAATCTTCCTCTTGCCTCACCTCACCCCACTACGCTCAGCCCTGAATGAGGATGCAGAATTAGCTCAAAATTAAAATGCTTTGTCTCTGCTTCCTCCCATGGCTCCCAATCTCTTGCTGAGTTTAATCTCAAACTTCTCTCAGCTCCTTCAAAGTCTCACACTCAGCCTCCTACATATTCCTCTAATCTCATCTATTCTGGTGAGCCTGGCTTCCTCTGTGCACACAGCATGGTTTATATGCCTGTCCACTTATATCCTCATTCCCTATCACCATCTCCTTTCTCCTCACCAGACTCTTCTCTCTCCCTCTGAAGAGCCTGAATCATTACACATTTCTCTTCAGAAAAACCTTTGCGCTCTCTTCTCTGCCTCCATTACACACTGCCCCCCCCCCCCCCAGAATTGCCCTCCCCTCACTGTGTGACTCCTCTGTCACTCGTGTCCGGTGCCCGTTACACTGTAATCTCATTGGTAAGGTTCCTAGAGCTTTCTTCATCTCTGACAGTCGTATAATTTTTATGCCTTATTTTATATCTCCTTGACATGCTCATCACAACAGACAGTGATGGCACATCAGATAAAACATTGACTCAGGTTAACATTCATAGAGTACTTACCTCCAGGACACGGGATGGGACTGCACCAGCTCTCGTGAGTTAATCCTAACCCATCAGCAGTATTTATCCTCATTGCAGGGGCCTCTGGGAATGGATCCCTGAGGTTGACATCACGAATCATAGCTCACGTGGAAAGATGAGCAGTAACTTTGCTTTGAGCATTTGGTCAGAATGTGTGTCAGCATTTCATCATCAAGATTAATGAGCCTAAGTTATACACACTGAGAGAGGCCAGACTTCCAAAATGTGCAGAAAGTGACTCCCATGAGTGACAGACACTGCCTCCTTCCCAATGCAAAGACGGACCTGCCCCCTAATTGTGATTTACCCTACTGTGCCCCTCATCTTGTCAGGATGATAGATGCATTGGGTTCTCTTCTTAGTGGTTTCGCTCTTTACATTTACCTTTACAAATGGATGTTTTATACATTCTGAAGGTTTCGCTGGTTGTGGAGAATATTTTGGATGGGGAATGATCCCTGTTTCCTGAGGCTCTCACTGCTCTTTGACTGTGCACCTAAAATGTAACTGAGCAGTGCAGAGTGAGAGTCATGTCTGCAATTTATGTGTAAAAAGGACCTTTGGATTAAATTAAGGGTAGTAGCCAAGGCCATCGGTCAGTCAGCTGCTTTCCACCCTGTATTATTTGGGTGTTCTTTCTTCTTTCACCTGTATGAGAAGACAGTGAATCCCAACCTCTACTTTACATCCATTGCTCCTACCATGTGACAGGGGCCGGCCAATGGCACTGATAGCCCCTGTCACATGGTAAGGGCAAAGGGCTATTATCAGCGCCATTTTGATTAGTGGCAGCCGACGGCCCGAGAGCGGGAGATTGCTCCCGGGACCCCCACTGGACCACCAGGTACTTTTAAAATGTTTGGGGGGGGGGGGGGAGTCGGGAGGTTGGGGGAAGGTAAAGGATATGTTTTAAAGGGTCGGGGTGGGACGGGTGCAGCCGATAAAAAAAAACAAAAAACTGATCGGACCACACACAAAAAATGTCCCAATAGTCCCCGAACCCGGAATCAGAATCAATTCCTATTCTGAATCACAGCTCTAATTTTCAGTATGTTCTTCAGTATTTTCTATGCCTTGTTATTAGTTACTCCTTTTATCCTATTCCTATTCCCCCCCCACCCCCGTTCTTTGGTTCCACGTTCGTTCCCTTGTTTCCCCCACCCTTGTTCTCTGTAATACGTTACGTTACCTGTAAACCGATGTGATGTCCCCACGAACTCCGGTATAGAAAGGTTCTTAAATAAATAAATAAATATCCAGCATCATTGAGCTGATTAACTGCCTGATTCACTAAGGGTTTTTCTCATAGACAAAAAATGGGAGAAAAGCCTTAATGAATGTGGCCCTAAGTTTGGAAGTTAAGCAGCCGCACTGCTGAATATCTTGACCAGGTTAGCCAGATATTCACACAGAGCACTGGGAGTGCGTGACTTCTGAAATAAAGGTAGGGGGGTTTTCTAGTTAGGGCTGGGGGGTGGGTTATATAGGGGAAGGGAGGGGAAGGTGGGGGAGAGCGGTAGAAAAGTTCCCTCTGAGGCCGCTCCGATTTCGGAGCGGCCTCGGAGGGAACAGAGGCAGTCTGTGCGGCTCGGCATGCGCAAGTTGCACAGTTGTGCACCTGATTCCTTGTACATAGTTTTGTTACATTTGTTACTTTATTATGTTGCTGTTTATGGGCTCTCAATGTTACCCCAAGCAGTCCCAAGTGCTTGTTCTCTCTTACTTCTTTGCCATCTTCTTTGTTCCTATGTAATCCCTCCCTATAGTTCTGCTGTAAACCGATATGATGTCTCCACTAATATCGGTATAGAAAAGTCTATAAATAAATAAATAACCAGGAGCTGCAGCTGAGATATCTGAGTTTGTCCCCATGTCAGTCACCAAATTCAAAGAATGCTTTTTTAAATAATAGAATAATTTATTTTCTATTAAGAACTTTTTTTAAGGCAGCTTTTACCTCTCTGTTTTTCAGGCTATAAATCACCGGGTTAAACATGGGAATTAAAACATTATAGAGCAGAGCAAAGAGTTTGTTAATATCCAGTGACTGCATGGATGTTGGCCTTGCATACAAAAATGTCACGGTCCCATAGAAGAGAATAACGACCGTGAGGTGGGAGGAGCAGGTGGAGAAGGCTTTGCGTCTCCCCTCCGTGGAACGGATCCTCAGGATGGTGGAGATGATGTAAACATAAGATGTCAGGGTTACAGTAAAGCAGGGCAGTCCTACAAACCCACCCAAAATGTACGTTGCACTTTCAATGGTGGAGGTGCTGGAGCAGGAGAGTTTCAACAATGCTGAGAGGTCACAGAAGAAATGGTTAATCTCATTGGATCCACAATAAGACAAATGAGACACAAGAAAAGGATAAGCCAGGGCTTCCAGAAGCCCAACGATCCAGGACTCTGCAGCCATCATCACACAGAGCCTCGGATTCATAATCACAGCGTAGCGCAGGGGGTGACAACGCCATCCTAGCAGCTGCATTTTCATTAAGCAGCGCACAAATAAATCAGTAAGAGCAGGAGGAAAAGGGGGATTTATAGCTCTGGATACTCAGCAAACCCCAGAATGATGAATTCTGTCACTGCTGTGAGATTTTTCTCTTCCATTGGGTTAGGGAGGAAAGGAAGGTCTGGAGAGAAAGAGGCAATAGCAATCCAGCTCATGCCATGCAGAGGAGGGGGTGAGGAAATGAAGTCCACTGTCTCTGTGACATTCACAGTTAGCTTAGCGTTTGGCTAAAAGGCAGCAGTGACTCTCATTCAGCCTTTGGGTAATTGTTGAGTTCATGGAATACAGGACAGATCTTCCACTTGCTGGCATTTGCACTTTCGCCCACTACAGAAATGCAAGAGGGGCGTTTACGTGCCCGGAAGCTTGTGCAATAGCTATGAAAGCTGAGGACCTCTAATTTACACACTTGGATCAATGTAATCTCCTCACACTTTATCTGAAATTCCTATCCTTCCTTACATTATACCCCTATCTATTCCCAGGTGACCTGCACACAACCTGGATCACAATGATTTGAAGGACCTGCACTGAGGAATTACAAAGGCATGTAATACAAACTTCTGTTTGATAAAGACAGGACTCCACACTGAATATACCCTTCATAATGATAACATTTACTGCGTTGGTGATAAGACAAAGAAAGGTCTTCGATACAACATAGTGTGTGGTAGCAAGCAGTGAGAGGAATAGTTTGATATTACTGTGTTTGAATTGAAACTGTGCTAAGGTTGCTGCTTTGATAGATAGTAAAAGACTTTTAACGCATTTAGTAGGCAATGCAACACACATAATTGACAGTAGCACTGTGGTCAAAAGCAAGAAGAGAGAGGCATAGTTTAAGTTTTAGAACTTTAAACATTTAATAGTTTTCATAAGTAAGTTAGAGTTCATTTAAGCAGGGGTTTCAGAATTAACTTCCATGCATCTGATTTTGCTTTTAGACAGAAGTTTATACATGGTTATGCTGAATTCATGCAAGCTGCTAATTAATAACAGGTGAAGTTTGAGACACTAAATTAGAAAATTGATGCACAAAGTAGAATCAGCAAAATAAGGCATTGATTTCTCTTCACCTAATACTATCCAGAGAGCCATGACAGGAAGTGTTGTGAACCATTTATTCCCCTAAGGATAGAAAAATTGGGACAGAGGATATTGGAAAAAGAGCAGGACAAAGACAATATAAGCCACAGAAACATCTGTGGAATCTACATGAAGTAACAGAGAAATGCATGGGACTCTGTACGGCACTTCTGTGTAATATTTACAAAGTATCCTTTTCTTTGTGGACTGTGGTTCAATTGTATCCTTTTAAATGATTGTGCCATTTTTGTGGTTTTTCATTATTTACAATGTAACTTTTTGAAGTCTAGCCTTACTGAATTTTTTTCATTGAAAATAATTTGTATACACTTTGGCAGTACACATGCTATGAATGCATAACACTGATGAGATTTTAGAACTGGTGAGAGAAATGATTGATTAGGGTATGCAATCAATATATGTTTGTGTTCTTTTAATAAATAGAAACATCTTTCTTCTATTAAAGACTTTTCTTATGGCAGATTTTACCTCTCTGTTTTTCAGGCTGTAAATAATAGGGTTAAACATGGGAATTAAAACATTGTACAGCAGAGCAAAGAGTTTGTTTTGATCCAGTGACTGCATGGACGTTGGTCTCATGTACAAACAGATCAGAGTCCCATAGAAGAGAATAACGACCGTGAGGTGGGAGGAGCAGGTGGAGAAGGCTTTGCGTCTTCCTTCTGCGGATCGGATCCTCAGGATGGAGGAGATGATGTAGCCATAAGATGTAATTGTTACAGTAAAGCAGGGCAGTCCTACAAACACACCAAAAATGTATGTTACACTTTCAACGGTGGAGGTACTGGAGCAGGAGAGCTTCAGCAGTGCTGAGGGGTCACAGAAAAAATGGTTAATCTCATTGGATCCACAATAGAAGAGATGGGAGAGAAGGATAGTGTGTGAGACTGGTTCCATAAATCCAAAGATCCAGGTCCCTGCAGCCATCAGCACACAGAGTCTCTGGTTCATAATCACAGCGTAACGCAGGGGGTAACATATCGCGACATAGCGGTCATAAGCCATGACTGAGATAATGATGAATTCTACACATACAAAACACATGAAAAAATGCATCTGTGTAAAGCACCCAACTGCAGAAATCTGATGTCTCTTTGTTAACAAAATATCCAGCAGTTTTGGGAGAGTGACTGAGGTAGAAGAAATATCAAGGAAAGACAAGTTACAGAGGAAAAAGTACATGGGGGTGTGCAGGCGAGGGTCCAGGCACGTCAGGGCTATAATAGTGAGGTTCCCCACCTGGATGGTCAGATGAATCAGCAAAAACAGAAGGAAAAGTGGAATTTGAAGCACTGAAAATTCAGGAAATCTCAGAATGATGAATTCAGACACTGTGGTGAGATTATTCTCTTCCATTGGATTCTGGGAGGAAAGGAAAGAGATGGAAACAAACAGCTCATTCCAGGCAAAGGAGGGGTGAAGCTATGAAGTCTTCTACCCCTTAGATGATATTAGGTCCCCCTCACTACCCAAATGCAATAGAGACAATTTGTAGCCCAGAGTCCTGGCCCTGCCGCTCTGAAAGGAGAAGGCCTATAATGCACATACTTGGATCTATGCAATCTCCTCTTTTGTTATTTGAAAGTCTTACACTGCCCTATCCTTCCTTACATTTTAGCCTCATCTATTCCCAGGTGCCCCCCCACACAGCACAGACCTCACACTCCTCTGCACTCTCTGGTTCCTAAATTCTTATCCCTTTCTGTTCCTCACCTCGGTTTCCTTCCTTATCTCTATTTCTCAATCTCCACATTTTGCCCCATAGTTCACTTTGCTGCCGACAGCCTTTCTCATGTAGATCCCCCGGCTCTCTGCCACCACAGACTCCCCCATCTCAGGCCTGTACTCCCCTCCTCTGTCACTTTAACCTCTCTGGGGAAGGTCTCTGCCCACCGCCTGTTTCTGATTCTCTTTGGGAAAGCTTTGATAACTCTTGTGCCCATGGTACATGTCCTTGCTGCAGATGATGACCCTTCAAATATGGTAAAGTCACTAGGAATTCATTTCAACATGTTCATGAGCATGTTGGAAAGGTTCACATAAAACTTGCTGATAGATACAAGTACTGTGATGTCAGGTAAATATTACTCATGTACAAATGACAGTTCTTGAAGAAAACAGTATGAGAAACTAAAGATGTGCTGTCAGGTTCATCCAAAAGTTGATACTGGTCACCCAGTCTTCCAACCTACACCTCCTGCTCAGGTTTACAGTCCCTTCAGCTCCCTGAGAGATCCCCTGTCTTCTTTATCCCGTGCTGTCCTGAATTCTGAAATTGTCCTTGACTCCACCACCTCCCTGGGAAAGCTCTGCCACGTATCCAGCACCATCTCTATAAAGATATATTTCCTTGGATTACTCCTGATTCTTCCACCTTTCGTGTCATCTCATAATCCCTCGATCTGCAGCCTTCTTTCCCTTGAATGAGGCCCTCCTTGGAGTGTCTGGCAGATAGTCCGGTCAGAAAGGGCTCTCATTTCTCTGGCAATGAATTATGCTCCAGGCTGTTACATTATGGGAATTGATGTGCACTGAGCATCTTAAGGCTGGAGAAGATATAACATTTAATTCAGGAAGCTCATGAGATGGTGATGAATATAGACATTTTGAGAAACATTCTGCACAGATTTATCTTGCCCCTGGCACAGTTAAGAAACCTGGTGTAGGGATCTTCTCTGTAAAATCTTTACCTGTGTAGTATAACAAGTGTATTACATAAAAAACTGATGACTGTAAATGTGTTTGGCCCAACCAAGACCAATTTGCTTCTGTGTCCTGGCTTTTCTCCCCGCTGTTTGCATGGTTGGTCCAATCTTAGGTGTAGGAGACTTTCATGTGCTCATTAATCCCTACGTGAATAAATCAGATTCTGGTGGAGGTGGTAGATGACATAATGACAGTGTAACACCCACTTTCCCTGGGGGTCACCTTCCCATCCTTAGGGAGTACTGTGACTCTCCAGCATGCTCTGCTCATCTCATCTAGTACAGCCTGCCCTGTCTATTCAGCCTGCTCTGTCTCATCAGTCCCTCTTGCCTTGCTTCTATCTTCTCTTTGGACTGACTTCTAGATCTGACCCTTGCTTGGACATTGACCATTCTTGCTTGCCACCTGGCCACTAACCCTTGCCTGGACACTGATTTTCCTCACCAGTCACCCACCTCTGACCTTTGTCTGACCCAGTACTCATTATTGCTCAATACCCTGAGAAACTCTCACCTAAAGCCTGCTGATTCCCAGCACCCAAAGGCTCAATCTGTGCGAGAGAGAGAGCTGGTAAAGGTGAAGCTCCTGACTATTCTTGCCCTACGGTACATCTGCCAGCTGTTGGTGTGGGTCTAGGACAGTGGTTCTCAACCCTGTCCTGGGGACCCCCCCAGCCAGTCGGGTTTTCAGGATATCCACAATGAATATGCATGAGAGAAAATTTGCATACACTGCCTCCATAACATGCAAATTTTCTGTCATGCATATTCATTGTGGATATCCTGAAAACCCGACTGGCTGGGGGGGGGGGGGGGGGGGTCCCCAGGACAGGGTTGAGAACCACTGGTCTAGGAGATTCACTTCCTAGGTTGTGCCAACCTAGGACATGAACAAGGGTCTACTTCCAATGCTCTCAATTCCAGGTTACTCCTGGTATCTCCAGGCCCTGAAGTCTGTTCACATTTCTCCACAAGGGTAGTCTTCTTCCTATAGACTTCAGGAGCATCTCTAGAGACTTTACATCTCTGGTCTATTGAGCCAGTGCAGGTCTCGAGCTCTGTGCTGTAATAACCTTCTGGTGCCTCTTCCCCTGGGCCCACCAAGTGCTGTTGTAAAACTTCCAAACACAAACTTCTCTTTCTCTGAACTTATGCAGCACTTTTCTCTCTTTCCAGGTATTCATACCTCACTCCTGCTCACCTTGGAGCTGTTGCAAGCACCCAAGTTCCTCTGCTCACTCTTGCTAGGTTCTCTCCACATGAACTCCTGGGGAATGGGTAGGTGGGGTGGAGAGCACCAAATCTAACACCGGCTCCTGACTTGGCTCCTCCAGGCTCCCAGATTCCTTTCCTTAGCAAGCAAGCAATTTCACAGAGGAAACACCCACTCTTTTATACCACAGAAACTCACACAGCCATTGGCCATCCACCACCAAGCCACTCATAGCACTAGCACACCAACAAGGGGTCTTCTCTTAAACCCAAAGTAGAACTTTCCCTCATGTTAAAGAGTAAGGTAAACTTTTAACCTTTACAGCCACCACCCTCCTAAGGGGAAGGGCTATTAAAGTGCTTCTTCCCTAGAAGCCATCTCCTTACTGTAACCTCAGGATAACCCTTTCAAACAAGGACCATCCTATGGTGGAAGATAGCACTGCACTCCTAAACTTTCAGAATTAAACATACACCCATAAAAAGCACCATTTGGTGGTATTTGGGCCACAAGAGTAAAGCTCACTGCAGGTCCCTTTGAGAAAGAATTTGTGAGGCCGAATACATGAAATCAAAGCTTGCACAGTAGAGAACCAAGTGAAATATACTCTGCCAATGGATCAACTGATGGACCTTAATTATTAACAGCAAATGATACACATTACAGTCTGAAAAAGCAGAGCAAAACCTTTTGTAGAAATGTGCCTGGGATATATTTCTGATTCTTAGTTCTAGGCCACTTAAAGGAAAATTTTCAAAAACTGTCCGCATAAAAATCAGCAAATACACCATAATAGTATAAATAGCCTATACTTGCATAAACCTTAAACCTACACACGTAAGTATGGGTTCACAAGTAAGATAAGAGCATTCCATGGCAGGGCCACCATTGACCTGAATAGGTTAATATTTTATTAAGCAAATTATGACTGTAGATGTGGCAGCTCACTCTCAAATATTTGCATCTCTCTGTATCTGGAGAAAGTGCCATCCTTTCCCTCCTTTCTCTCCCCCCTATCCAAGCTACTTAACCTTCCTACTTGTTTTAATGTAACCTGTATTAAAGTATTTATATTTATTTTATTCTTATTTTATTTTTTATTAATTCTGCGCTGAAGCTGCTTTCAGTTTGTAATTGTTCCTTGTTTCCAAATGTTTGAATGTTATAATACGCTAAAGTTCATTTTTTAATGTATCGCCTCCCAGCGAAAGTTCGGTTTCAATGTAAACCAGTGTGATCTGTATTCTTTACAGGAATGTCGCTTATATAGAAATTCAAAATAAATAATAAATAAATAAGTGATCATAAACATCTGAAAAGTGAACTACTGACCAGGTGGGGGCTCTGGGTGAAATATTGCGACTTGGCCTGACATGTCTTGAAAGCAGCACTTATTTGGGTAAGTAGCACTTGCCAGACATATCTGGATAGGGGCAATATGTAATTGAGCATTTTTTACACACTTGCTCATGTTGCAGAATACATTTGCACATATTTTTTTAACCTGTGCATATTGTATCTGTGCAGGTAATAAAATGCAGGCGTAGATTTTCCCTTTAAAAGCTTTGGGGCCAGTTTGTAAGCATGTGTGCATCATTCCTACAGGTTTAGCTTTATGTGTGGAGAATAGGGATGTGCATTCTTTGGAAATTAATTTGAAATCTGAAGCAAAAATGGCCATTTTCAATTAATTTTATTTCAGATGGAATTAATCCCTTAACAGGTCTGAAAAATCTGACAGCTTTTGGGTTTATGGTTTCTTCACTATTTGCTGAGAAACATGGGTCCTTCCACAGACCCTGCACCTCCCCCCCATGCCATCACTTTACCCCCTTAACCTCTCCGTAGCTGGTGAAAGGGGCAGGACTGAACCACCCACTGCTCCTGCTCCACCTGATCCTCTTTAAGGATGGTGCGGGTGGACACCAATCTTGTTTTACAGCCATAGAGCAATACATTTCATGATTCCTGGGGATTTGGGGAAATTAGTCAGCCTGATATCCCTATACCTTTCTCCAGCTTTACTACTTTCTTTTTGAGGGATGCATTTACCCTTTGTATGCATTTATGACTGATCTGCTGAAGTCCAGATCTTTCGTAGAGGTTTCTCCATCCATTTCTGTTACACTTCCAACTTCGTCTCCAGCTCCGTCTTACCCTCTCCTCTGCTCAGCACATCCTCAGAGATTCCCCATCACGTTGTGAATGGGATTTACATTTTCAATACATGCAGTACCTGAATGTAATCTGCTTTGAACGGTCTGAAAGGAGGAATATAAATCAAATCAAAGTAAAATAAATGTACAAAATATTAAGGTCTGTTGGCAGCCCAGTAGATTGTTTCTTTTTGGATCAGAATGTGTGTGTGTGTGTGTGTGTGGGATCTTCCTCTCCCTCTGCTGAGTCCAGAAGTTTCCTTGCCTGGGGTCTACTACCTAGGAGTGGATCAGCTGATCCCTGACAAGGACAGTGTGAATCAATGGAACACCCTGGATATATTTCTCTCTTGCCTATCAGTGAATTTTACTCTATTCTTAATTAAAAATTCAATGGAGGAAACCTATGGAGGTGACTTTAGTATAATTTTAGTTAATTATAAATTAAATTAAATGGAGAAACGTACAGGAGCTTTGAATGTGGTAGAAGTAGGCAATGCACTGTGTGCACAGAAGACATCTGATTTTGGAAATTCGTTTGCCTGGTATGTAAACCTGAATCTGTCTGTTTTGAGTTAGTAAAGATCCTGCAGTGCCCCACACCCCTCTGCACTTCCTAGCTCCAGGCTATCCTCCACTGCTCCAGCCTCTGCTGGGATTCACTGTGGCACCACCAGCTGGTGCTCAGCACATAGAGAGTGAGGCTGTGGCTGAGCATTTAAGCTTCAGCTGGAGTGCTGTTATTTTCAAGGGGTGGCATGAGAACTGTCTCAGATCTTATAAGGCATCTGGCTCTATGCCTGGCAGCTAAGAGGCATCCTTAGCAGTGGGAACAGGAATGAGTGCATGGCTTTTTCTGATGTCATCTACTGTGAGCATTGCTTTCTAAAAGGTTCAGCTAGGTAATGTCAGTGGTTAGCAAGTTAAAACTCTCATTCTCAAAATTATTCCTTCCCTCACCCCCAATTGCTTAATTTTATTCATCCAAATTCACAAGACATCCAAGTTTAGCTGGTGAAAGAAGGAGCAGCTGCAGAGGCAATTGTGGGGCAGGTTTATAACTGATCTACTTGGCATGGATTTTCAGCACTGATGGTTCACTTTAGTACTCGATCCCTATCACACAAATAATGCTCCTTTATAGCCGGGCCGGTTTTGACAAGCAAGATTCAGGTAAATGTTTACCTGAAAATAGAGCAGCCAGTTAGGTTGAGCTGAAAATCCAGCTAAAAGTAACCAGATAACAGAGGGCTATTTACACTAATTGGTGCCTTTCTTAAAATGGACCCATTTGTTTCTGTGTTACATTAGCACAAGATAATGCAATTAAACCGATTCTGATTTTATCCATATGAATGAACAGCCACTGATACCCAAAATTCCCTAAAATCCCTTCCTTTATCTGTGCCAAGGTCTGAGATCCTCAGCCCTACCTCACCCAGCAAATGACCCTCTGTCTCACCTCACCCCACTATGCTCAGCCCTGAATGAGGATGCAGAATTAGCACAAAATTCAAATGCTTTTTCTCGGCTTCCTCCTATGGGTCCCAATCTCTTACTGAGTTTAATTTCAAACTTCTCACAGCTCCTTCAAAGCCCCGCACTCAGCCTTTGAGCTCATCTATTCTTGCTTCCTTGCCCCTTGCTTCCTCTGTGCACACAGCATGGTTTATGCCTGTCCACTTATATCCTCATTCCCTATCACCATGTCCTCTCTGCACACAGGATCCTCTCTCTCCCTCTGAAAAGCCTGAATCATTACACATTTCTCTTCAGAAAAACCTATGCTCCCTCTTCTCTGCCTCCATTACACACTGCCCACCCCCACAGAATTGCCCTCCCCTCACTGAGTGACTCTTCTGTCACTCGTGTCCGCCCAGTGCCCATTACACTGTAATCTTGTTGGTAAGGTTCCTGGGACTTTCTTACAATAGCTATTTCTTCATCTCTGGCTGTCTTTGTATAACTGTCGTGTCCTGTTTTATATCTCCCTTATATGAACAGAACAGCCAGCACTGATGGCGCATCAGATAGGAAGGTAATTCAGGTTAATGCTAGTAATAAGAGGTGTACGAAGAGTGCTTACCTTCAGGGTAAGGATTGGTATTCTCCAGCTCTGATGTGGTAATCCTTCAGATCTAAGAAGTACTTATTGTCACTTCAGGATCCTCTGGGAAAGGATCCTTGAGATTGACATCAGCAAATCATAGCTTGCATGGAAAGATGTGAAGTAACTTTGTTTTAAGCATTGAACAGAACATGTGACACCATTTAATCAACAAGATTAATGAGTAAGGTAGCCACAGTGAGAAGCCAGACCACTAAAATGGGAAGAAAGAGTCTCTCATGAGCTGCAGCTCCTTCCCTTCTTCACGATGAAAAGATTGACCTGTCCCCTAAGTGTGCGCTACCCTACTGTGCCTCTGATCTTGTCGGGATAATCGTCGATGCCTTGAGTTTATGAAAGGTTTCATCCTGCTGGTTTCACTCTTTATATGTAAGACTGGTAAAGTTTTACAGATTCAGAAGGTTTGGTTGTTGTGGAGAGTCTTTTGGATGGGGGATGATCCCTGTTTGCTGAGGCTCTCACAGATCTTTGGCTGTGGATCTAAATTGTAGATAGATCTGGGCAGTGTGGCACGAGAGTTAATTGTAGCCCTGCTGCAATTGTGTAAAAAAAAAGAGCTTTCAGTTAAGTTAAGGATAGCAGGGAAGGCTATTGGTCACCCTTGCATTATTGGGGCACCTGTGTGAGAAGACAGTGAATCCCACCCTGAGCCCTCTGTTTTATATCTGGACTGAATGGGCTTGATTTTCAAAGCACTCTACATCCATGAAAATCCTGTTTTATATGTGCAAGTGGCAGTGTGGGAAAATCAGCCCAGAGGGTCATGCGTGTAACAGTACAAGTGAAACCAGATTTTCTGTGTTCTTTTACCCATGCCCCAAATAGGTGGGGAAAGGAATTAAACATACACATTCAGTTTCAAAAGTATAAATCTACCTGTCAAAAGTGATACCTGTTCCAAATAAGAGGTAACTTAGTCTGTGACATCTAAGCTGAACCCAGGGATCTGCAAAATGGACTCATGCTCCTAAGAGTCTGCTTTTCAAATGTTGGCAAAACTGAATTGGCTTACAGTGGGCTTTTCACTTTACTTGGTGCCTTTCCTAAAACTGACACATTTCATACAAGGTTGCTCTACTACATGACAATGCAATTAAAGTAAACTGATTCTAATGTTATCCCTATGAGTGAACAGCTCCTGATACCCACAATATTAAATACAATTATCACTTAGCTGTTTTGATTCCCTTTCATAATATTCTCTGTTTAAACAATTTCTCCTGATCTGAAGGACATTGTTCAAATGAAGATTATAAAAGGGAATCAAAAAAGCTAAGTGATAATTTCACTCAGAGAGGTTAGCAAGCTTATAAAAAGGCCCTCTACAGCAAACAAGAGTTGTTGACTGATGATGCTTTTAAGAAAGATGGACAGAGAGGGAGTGATGATAAAATGACTTGTACTTCATTGTTGTCCTATCAAATTTCAAAAAGAATTCAAAGAAATTGGTCATTATTATCTCTGTTACCTGTTTTTCAAAGTAAAGAACTTAGATTTGCATATTCAAGAGATAAGAACATGATATGAACTTGGGTGCCACAAATTCATAAAAGACAAATTTCAATTGATGGAGATAAACCAGCGAGTCATTCTAGTTGTGGACAATGTTCTGTTTGTAAGAATATGATTTCTGCCAATAAAAATTGTGATATTTCATTACATGCAAGAGCACTTTGTTTTATATTCAATTATTTGTCCATGCCCAAAGGTAAACCTGTTCTGAAATCTTCACTGATCAAGTTTCCCTCTGTCTCATCACACTCCACTATGCCTAGTCCTGATTGGAGCTACCAAAGTTAGCTTCAAATTCATATGCTTTGTCTCTGCTTCTTCCCATGACTCTCAATCTGTTTCTGAGATTAATTAATTTTTTTACGTATATATTTACACAAATTTATATTCTGCGCAATCCTAAAAATATAGTTCCTGGTGGATCACAAATCACTTCAAAGCATCTGATCCAATAAGACAAATGCAATATAATATCAGCCACATATCAAAGCACCAAAAAGAGAAACTAAATCATTTATAGTCCTTGTTAAAACAGAAAGCCTTGACCTTCTTTCTAAAACATTTTATGTCCCGTTCCACCCGTGAGCTCACCTGGGACTTTGTTGGTCCTATATAGATCTAACCCCAGTTTTGCGTGGCTTCTGTAAGCCACAGGGACCACAAACTAATTTGAAAGTTCTTGAGATTGGTGGATATCGTTCCTTAGGGCCTGAATCCTTTGTTGGGAGGGGAAGGTAATCTCCTTCTAGGCCTGGAGTGACAGGGGTGATACAAAACCCTTTTTACCCTGGGAAAGGTGTACTTTATTTGCTACTATGAGCCCTGGACGCTCAAAATCCAGGAGACCTGGATTTTGAGCGAAAACCAAACTTTAGTGAAGATGAATTAGACAAGTAAATGGCACAGTCCAAACAGTTCTTAGCACCAGAGGATTTTTTTTTACCTTTGCTGCTCACCTTCCTCTATCTGTGCATAGGTCTCTTACCTCCAGGGCAGGGGAAACATTCAGCCTACAGAGCATTGGACAAAATGAGGTTCCCTAGGGGACAAGGTGTCCTTGTCTAGGCATGAAAAATTCCTCCCCTGCTAGAAAAATGGGAACAGATTCTGTGCACAAAGTGTTCCAATTCCCTCACTAGATGCCTGGAAATGGGACTGTTGCCATAGGACAGAAGGCTGGAAACTACAGGCTGGTTAGCTCTGTGGTGGGAAATTGATGGAGATGCTGCTGAAGGAAAGGATGGTGACCTATCTATAGTCAGGAGGATTGCTGGACCCAAGGCAGCCTGGCGGGTCCGCTGTGTGACCTGTTTAATAGATCCCTAGAAACAGGAGTGGTGCCGAGTGATTGGAGAAGAGCGGTGGTGATCCCGCTTCACAAGAGTGGGAACAGAGAAGAGGCTGGTAACTACAGACCAGTCAGCCTCACCTCGGTGGTGGGAAAAGTAATGGAATCACTGTTGAAAGAAAGAATAGTGAACTATCTACAGTCATGAGAATTGCTGGACCAGAGGCAGCATGGATTCACCAGGGAAAGATCCTGTCAGACAAATCTGATTGACTTTTTTGACTGGGTAACTAAGGAATTGGATCAAGGAAGAGCGCTCAATGTCATCTACTTGGATTTCAGCAAGGCTTTTGATATGGTCCCGCACAGGAGACTGGTGAATAAAATAAGAAGCTTAGGAGTGAGTGCCGAGGTGGTGACCTGGATTGCAAACTGGTTGATGGACAGAAGGCAATGTGTGATGGTAAATGGAACTTATTCTGAAGAGAGAGTGGTGTTGAGTGGAGTGCCGCAGGGATCGGTGTTGGGACCGGTCCCGTTCAATATCTTTGTGAGCGACATTGCGGACGGGATAGAAGGCAAGGTTTGTCTGTTTGCGGATGACACTAAGATCTGCAACAGAGTGGACACGCCGGAAGGAGTGGAGAGAATGAGATGGGATTTAAGGAAGCTGGAAGAGTGGTCGAAGATATGGCAGCTGAGATTCAATGCGAAGAAGTGCAGAGTCATGCACATGGGGTGTGGAAATCCGAAAGAAGTGTATTTGATGGGGGAAGTAGGGCTGATATGTACGGAGCAGGAGAGAGACCTTGGGGTGATAGTCTCTAATGATCTGAAGTCGGCGAAACAATGTGACAAGGCTATAGCTAAAGCCAGAAGAATGCTGGGCTGCATAGAGAGAGGAATATCAAGTAAGAAAAGGGAAGTGAAAATCCCCTTTTACAGGTCCTTGGTGAGGCCTCACCTGGAGTACTGTGTTCAGTTCTGGAGACCGTATCTCCGAAGAGACAGAGACAAGATGGAGGTGGTCCAGAGAAGGGTGACCAAAAAGGTGGAGGGTCTTCATCAAATGACTTATGAGGAGAGACTGAAGAATCTAAATATGTACACCCTGGAGGAAAGGAGGAGCAGAGGTGATATGATACAGACTTTCAGATACTTGAAAGGTTTTAATGATCCAAAGACAACAACAAACCTTTTCCGTTGCAAAAAAATCAGCAGAACCAGGGGTCACGATTTAAAACTCCAGGGAGGAAGATTCAGAACCAAAGTCAGGAAGTATTTCTTCACGGAGAGGGTGGTGGATGCCTGGAATGCCCTTCTGGAGGAAGTGGTGAAGACCAAAACTGTGAAGGATTTCAAAGGAGTGTGGGATAAACACTGTGGATCCATAAAGTCTAGAGGATGTATATGAAGAGAAGAGGCAAGGGATGGCTTGCTTGCGGGAATGACGGCTATTACCTGGAGATTAATATCCTTATTCAATAAACATACACACAGTTAATGCGACTCCAATATTGCTCTATGCTTCAACGGCAAGAGGAAATGTGGAAAAAAGGATTTGCATCCACAAAAAAGCAGGGGAGTAGCTTGCTTGTTACGGCGGTTACTACCCCAAATCAAATAAACCTGATACTTCAATTTCAATGCACATCCAGCATAGCTCTCTCCTTCAACGGCAGGGAAAATGAAGAAAAGATGATTTATATTCAGCATCAACCAACAAGGAATGAATTACATAGTCTGGGTAAACAAATAAGCATGGGTGTAGCTGGCTTGTTTCGGTGGCTACTACCCCGAATCAATTAAGCCTGATACTTGACTTGGAATAAGTATCCAGCGCAGCTCACTGCTTCAGCAACAGAGGGAATTAAGTAAAGAGGATTTTTATTCAGACAACCAACAATGGCTGAATTGCACATGAAGGGTAAACAAATGGAAGTAGCTTGCTTATTATGGCAGTTACTACCCCAAACCAATTAGCTAGATACTTCACTTAGATGCAGTTCCAGCACTGCTGTCTGCATCGATGGTGGGGGTGGAAGGGAATTGGAACCAAAAAGTTACCAATAAGGGCCCTGAACTCAGTGGTCAGAGTAACAGATTATGAAAACAAATAAGTGTGAAGCTTGCTGGGCAGACTGGATGGGCCGTTTGGTCTTCTTCTGCCACCACTTCTATGTTTCTTTAAAAAAATAGAAACATGTATTTTCTCTTAAATACTTTTCTAAGTGTGGCTTTTACCTCTCTATTTTGCAAGCTGTAAATGAAAGGGTTAATCATGGGAATTAAAATATTATACAGCAGAGCAAAGAGCTTGTTTACATCCAGTGACTGCATGGACGTTGGTCTGATATACAAACATGACATCGTCCCATAGAAGAGAATAACGACCGTGAGGTGGGAGGAGCAGGTGGAGAAGGCTTTGCGTCTCCCCTCAGTGGATCGGATCCTCAGGATGGTGGAGATGATGTAGATATAAGATGTCAGAGTTAAGGTAAAGCAGGGCAGAACTACAATTACACCCAAAAGGTACGTCACAGTTTCAATGGTGGAGGTGCTGGTGCAGGAGAGCTTCAGCAGAGCTGAGAAATCACAGAAGAAATGGTTAATCTCATTGGATCCACAATAGGAAAAACATGACACAAGGACAGTGTGTGTCACTGGTTCCAGAAACCCAAAGATCCAGGTCCCTGCAGCCATCAGTGCACAGAGTCTCTGATTTATAATAACAGCATAGTGCAGGGGGTGACATACTGCGACGTAGCGGTCATAAGCCATGACTGAGATAATAACAAATTCTACACATGCAAAACACATGAAAAAGTACACCTGTATAAAACACCCAATTACAGAAATACGTTGTCCCTTCCTTAAGAAGATGTCCAGCAGTCTGGGGAGAGTGACAGAGGTGGAGGAGATATCGAGGAAGGACAAGTTACAGAGGAAAAAGTACATGGGGGTGTGCAGGTGAGGGTCCAGGCACGTCAGGGCTATAATAGTGAGGTTCCCCATCAGGATGATCAGGTAAATCAGTAAGAACAGAAGGAAAAGGGGGATTTGTAGCTCTGGATATTCAGGAAACCCCAGAATGATGAACTCTGTCACTGAGGTGAGATTTTCCTCTTCCATTGGATTCTAGGACAAAAAGGAAAGGGATGGTGAGAGAGAGATGATTAGAAATCCAGATCATTCTAGGCAGAGGAGGGGTGAAGATATGAGGTCTGAGACATAAGAACATAGGAATATAAGAACATGAAATATGCCACACTGGGGCAAACCAAGGGTCCATTAAGTCCAGTACCCTGTTTGCAATAGTGGACAAGCCAGGTCGCAAGTACCCAAACATTAAGCACTACTAATGCTGGAAACAGGCAGTGGCTTTCCCATATTGATTAAGGGCAGTTTATAGGCTGTTTATATCCAAATCTTTTTTAAAGGTAGCTACACCTACTGCCTTAACTACACCCTCTGACATTGTACTCCAGAGCTTAATTTTGAATTGATAGAAAAATAATTTTCTCCAAATTGTTTCTAAGAACATTATGGGAGATAAATTAAAAATAAACATTCTGCCCCTCCAATCTGTCCATCAACACCGCCTGCTCAGGTATACAGTCCCATCATCTCTCTCAGACATCCCTGGTCTTTATCCCATGATGTGCAGAATTCTCCACCTCCTCCACAGGAAGGCTCTGCCATGCATCTCCCACCCTCTCTGTAAAGAAATATTTCCTTGGCTCACTCCTGATTCTACCTCCTTTCATCTCTCCCATTACTGCTCCTTCTGCTGCCTTCTCACCATTGAAAGCAGCTCCCTCCTGTGCATGTATTCATTGTTCTTTCAAAACAGAAAAGCCTATGGGAACTGATGTGCACCGAGTGTCTTAAGGCTGAAGAAGACATCATATTTACTTCAGGAATCATGAGAAAGTGATTTATCTATTTGTCCATTTATGTATTTATTTATTTTAAAGCATTTCTATAATGCTTTATCCATGGATGTTCAATGCAGCTGACAGATACAACAATGTACATAATTCTATAAAATGATATATAATAGATAATAAGTAAAGGGAACATAAATAACTTACATAATAAAAAAACAGTGACCACAAACAAATTAGTGCTGGATATAGAATTTCAGAGAAATATTTTCTTTGCCCCTGGCACAATGAAGAAGCATGGAATAGAGAGCTTCTTTGTAGAACGTATTCGTGAGTGTAACAAGCTTGTTCTGTATAAACAAAGAAGAAAGGTGAGTGACTGTAAATGTGCTGTCCCCAACCAGTACCAAGCTGCTTATGTGTTGTTCCCGCTTTCCTCCCCTCTGTCTGCATGGCTGGTTTGATCGGAGGTGCAGGAGATGTTAATGTGGGTAAACTGGGTTCTGGGGGAGTTGGTAGATGATACAAAGACAGTAAAGCACCCAAAAAACAGGCAGTGCACATTTCACTTACACACCCACCAGTAATAACTATGATAACCATGTGTAGCACTCAATTTGTTCAGAGAAAAGTGACTGTGCATTACATTCCCTCTAAAGCAGGTTATCATTGACCTCTGAAGCTCCTGCACTCCAAAGATGAAATCCCACAGCCCTTACCTTCAGCATCTCTGGCAGATTGCACCGAGCTGATAATCCTCAGCTCTCAAGCTTTTTATCCTCACTGCAGGTCCCTTAGGGAAAGAATCCTTGTGAAATCACAGCATGCATGGCAGAGAGCCAAGAGAAATATCCTGTACCAATTGTTCACCTAACAGACCCTAATTATTAACAGTACATGGCAGATATCAAAACTAGAGAATCTGCAAAAGCAGAGCAAAACCTTTTGTGGAAAAGTGCCAGGGATATCTTTCTGATAGGTGGATGTACCCTTAGTTCTAGCCCGATTACTGGTTTTGCTTTGCCTGGTCAGTTTTTTACATTTCTACTGGATTGTTTACTTTGCAAGTAATGTCAGCTAATCTTTATATTTAATAGGTTTGGCTGGATGTGTGCTCTGTTTGTTGGCAGGGAGTGATTCGCTCGTGCACTCCTCGTCACTCACCACCTACCATGGTGTCTGTGTCACCAAAGAGTAAAGGAGACCAATGCAAACCCTTTCTTATTTATTTTTATTTATTTACAAAATCTTAATATTCCACACTCTTTCCAAAACAATTGTTCAAGACGGATTACATCAAAGTTAAAACAAATATAGTTTCAAATATTCTAAGCGTCAAACAAATCTCACAAATTGAAATCAAAACAAAACAAAATGAAAAGCATAAAAATGAACAATCTGTTGGCGAAGTGGACCCTGTGGCAGAGGGGGAGTTGCTGCAGGTCCCCACCATTGGCAGGTGGAGCTGGCTGAAGCAGAGGCCCAACTGGAGCTTCGCCAATACTGGCCCTATTTCCCCTTAGATTGAACCCTTGGGTTCCGGGACCAGCTGGTCTTAGGTGCAGGCCTCTATGAGGAGCTGTCATGGAAGTAGACTTGCAGGCCAGGTCAGAGAAGAAAGCCAGGTAGCTGTTGCTTTGGGTGGCAAGATCCAGGTAAATGATTGTGGCAGGCTGAGAGAAGAGATCCAGACAGAGGTTAGCGGCAAGAAACAAGATCCAGGTGAACTTTGGTGGCCCAACACAGAGGCATGATCCAGATGGAGGTCTGGGACAGGCAGAGATCCTCGGAGCCAGGTCCAGGCAATGGCCAGTAGGAGCCAGAGATGGTCAGAGTTGTGATCCAGACTGAGGTCAATGGCAGGCAGAAAACTCAGTGTTGAGGCCCAGGCTATGGTCAGTACTAGTCGGAGAGGCTCAGGGTATAAGTCCAGGCAGTGGTCAGTGGCAGGCAGAGATCAAGCAGTGTCAGTTCCAGAGCCAAGGTCAAAACAGATATCCAATGAAGAATTAAGGTTGAAATGTTACAAATAATTTTGGGGACATTGCATTAGTCAGAGAGGTGGGCAAGGACCTCATGGTAACAGGCACTAGAGGAAACAGAGTCTTCATTGCTAACTCAATGTGATGTAGAGAATTTCTAATAAAATATTCTAACAAGAACTGACACCAACTCTTGCACCGAACTGGAAGATTTGATCTATTTTTCTTTGGAGGTTATTACTGGTGTAGAGAAATCAGTAGAACTAGGGGTCATGAAATGAACCTCCAGGGAGGATGACTCTGAACCAACCTTAGGAAATATTTCTTCACGGAGAGGCTGGTGAATGCCTGGAATGCTCTTCAGGAGGAGGTGGTGAAGATAAAAACAATGAAGGAATTCAAAAGGGCATGAAATAAACATTGTGGATCCCTAAAGGCTAAAGCATAGAAATAAAGAAAAGCGTGCATGGGGGTAACTGGGGGTAACTTGCTGGTGTGACAGTTGTTACCCTTCACAAATAAGTCTTGATACTGTTAATGCAGCTCCATCACTGCTCTCTGCTTCAACAGCAGTGGTGACCCGAAGGTGGCCTGCCTCTTTAGAAGGGACGAACTGGATCTCCTCATTCGGGCAATACTCGGGGAATTAGGGATCCAGCTGCCTCAGGAAGAGTCCAGGCTACAGACCCAGTGGTGTTGGACCTGAGGGGTCCTCCTTCAGCTTTTCCCTTTCATTTTTCAGCGACAGATTTGCTCTTCAAGGAATAGGATACTCCAGACTTAGGCCTCAAGGTGGCTAAGGTGATGGACAAGCTCTATCCCCTGCCAGAGGAGGCCTTGGAGCTGCTAAGGGTCCCTAAGGTGGATGCGGCTGTGGCGGCTGTCATGAAGAAGACCACCATTCTGGTTACTGGGGGGGGACGACCCTTAAAGACTTGCAGGACAGTAAGCTGGAGATCCAGCTTAAGAAGATCTTCAAGGTCTCTGCACTAGGGATTCGTGCAGCTATCTGCGAGCAGGTCTTCATTGGGTGCAACAGCTACTAGCCAATGACTCGCTTTCCCAAGAGGAAGCGCGCCAGGTGGGACATTTGGAAGCGGTGATTGCTTACATTGCAGATGCCTTTTATGATTTGCTTTGCACATCGGCCAGATCCATGGTGTCAGCAGTTTCAGTGTGGTGCTTGTTGTGGCTCTGCCATTGGGCAGCGGATGTGTCCTCTAAATCGCGGCTGGGTTCATTGCCGTTTAAGGGCAAGCTGCTGTTTGGAAAAGAATTGGAGGATCTGATTGAGTCCCTAGGCAAGAACAAGGTGCATCGTTTGCCAGAGGTCAGGCCGAAGTCTTCCCATTCTCGATATAGGGGAGGTCGGAGGCCTCGGACTTCTCAGGAGTCAGTTTCTTCCTTTTGGCATAGCGCCAACAGACAGCAGATGTACTCTCAGTCCTTTCGCAGGCACTGTTTCGGTCGACCGGGTGCCGGTCAGAATGCGCAGGGTGGAAAACCCTCACAATGATGTGCGGCAGGTCCATTCCTCGGTGCCAGTGGTCAGAGGCAGGTTGTCTCGGTTTTACGAGGAGTGGACCAGAATCACATCGGATCAGTGGATCCTAGATGTGATAAGACATGATTACGCATTAGATTTTGTACGTCAGCCTCGCCAGTGCTTCCTAGTCTCACCCTGCGGTTTTGCATCCAAACGCCGGGCGGTAAGGGAGAATCTGAGATGTCTTATTGATCTTGGCGTGATTTTTCTGGTTCCCCCGGCCGAGCTTCCATTTACTTCATGGTACCAAAAAAAGAAGGAACCTTTTGACCCATTTTTGACCTAAAAAGGGTCAACAGATGTCTGCGAATACCTCATTTTTGTATGGAGACCCTGCAGTCCATGATTGCTTCGGTGTGACAGGGGGAATTTCTCACATCCCTGGACCTCACGGAAGCATATTTTCACATCGGGATCTGGACCGATCACCAGCGATTTCTAAGGTTCTCCGTGTTGGGTCAACATTACCAATTTCAGGCACTGCCATTCGGCCTTGCCACCGTGCCTTGGACTTTCACCAAGATTATGGTGGTGGTAGCAGCGCAGAGAAGGTTTTTTGGTGCACCCATACCTGGATGATAGGCTGATTCACGTGAAATCAGAGTTGCTCTGTCAGGAGGCAGTTCGCCGGATACTTCAATTGTTGCAAATTCTCGACTGGGTAGTCAATGCTTCCAAAAGCCGGCTAGTGCCTTCCCAGTCGCTGGAGTTTTTGGGAGCTTTATTCGACATTCGTCAGGGAACTGTGTCTCTCACAGTGGAATGCATGCACAAGTTACAAGGTCAGGTACGAGCCTTGTTATCCAAGCAAGTATCGATAGTCTGGGATTATCTTCAGGTGCTGGGGTCAATGACTTCGACATTGGAATTGGTTTCCTGGGCTTTCGCTCATATGCGGCCTTTACAGTCAGCGTTGCTTTCCCGATGGAATCTGGTGTCAGAACAATTCCATCTTCCTTTACCCCTGATGGATTCAGCTTGGACCAGCCTGGATTGGTGGTTGTGTCAGGGCAACTTACACCACGGAGTACCATTGGTAGTTCCGGCCTGGATGGTGGTCACTACGGATGCCAGCTTTTCCAGTTGGGGAGCGATTTGTCTGCGGAAGTTGGTGCAGGGCAATGGCCCCCACGGGAAGCTCGTTGGTCCATCAATTGTCTGGAGATCAGAATGGTTCAATTGGCACTGTAGGCATTTCTTCCACTTCTCTGGGGCAAGTCGGTCAGAGTTCTTTCAGACAATGTGACCATGGTGGCTTACATCAATCATCAGGGGGGAACCAAGAGTCAACCAGTGGCGTTGGAAGCTCGTCAGTTGATCGCATGGTCGGAAAAGAATTTGTGCAGCATAGCGGCCTCTCACATTGCCAGGGTAGAGAATGTTCATGTGGATTTCCTCAGTCACAATTGCCTAGACCCAGGAGAGTGGGAACTCGCGGACGCCGCATTTCAGTTCATTTGAGCCCAGTGGGGGACACCCGCTCTGGATCTAATGGCGATGTTCAAGAATTCCAAAGTTCCTCAGTTCTTCGCCCGATGCAGGGAAATGGGAGCGGAGGGCATGGACACTCTGGTGCTACCTTGGCCGACAGATGTTCTACTGTATGTGTTTCCTCCATGGCCCCTCATCAGCAGGGTCCTTCACTGCATAGAGTTGCATCCAACAGAGGTGGTGCTCATAGCTCCCGAATGGCCAAGATATCCCTGGTTTGTGGATCTGGTAAATCTGGCTGTAGAGGACCCCCTGTGGTTTCCGAATGTACAGGATCTACTGCATCAGGGGCCCGTTTGTTTCGACCAGGTCGAAAGCTTTTGTCTAGCGGCATGGCTTTTAGAGGCAGTGGCTAAAATCCAGAGGGTATTTGGATGCTGTGGTGACTACTCTCTTAAGGTCCCGCAAGGTTTCTACATCTTTATCTTATGTGCGGGTCTGGAAGGTTTTTGAGGCCTGATGCCTTGCTAGGGATGTTGTGCCCACTCGAGCAACTGTTCCGGATATTTTGCATTTTCTTCAGGATGGTTTGGCAAAGGGTCTGTCGTGTAGATCCTCTTGCGTACAAGTGGTGGTGCTAGGTTCTTTGCGTGGTCAAATCCACAGCGCGTCTTTGGTGTCTCACCCAGATGTTGCTCGTTTCCTTAAAGGGGCAAAACATTTATACCCGCCATTCTGTCAGATCTGTCCTTCGTGGAATCTGAATGTGGTTCTTAAGGCTTTGTGTGGGTCACCCTTTGAGCCTTTGTGCAGGGCCACCTTGAAGGATCTCACCCTGAAGGTAGTGTTTTTAGTGGCTATTGCATCAGCACAGCAGGTGTCAGAACTTCAAGCTCTGTCTTGTCGGGAGCCCTTTTTGCGGATCACGGAGTCTGGGGTGTCTCTACAAACAGTACCTTCATTTCTCCCTAAGGTTGTGTCTTCCTTCCATTTAAATCAGGCGGTGGAGCTTCCATCATTTTTGTATTTGGACAGCTCAGATCCTTTGTCTAAGGACTTGTGGAAATTAGATGTCCATAGGGTGTTGTTGCACTACCTGGAGGTTACCAACGGTTTCCGTGTATCAGATCACCTGTTCCTACTTTGGAGTGGACCTAGAAGAGGCAATGAGGCTTCAAAGACTATGATAGCTCGCTGGTTGAAGGAGACCATAAACTCTGTGTATCTATTACAAGGACGGTCCTTGCCGGTGGGTGTCCGGGCTCATTCTACATGGTCTCAGGCCGCATCCTGGGAGGAATACCAACAAATCTCTCCAGAGGAGATTTTCAGGGTGGCTACATGGACGTCCTTACATACTTTTGCCAGACATTATCATCTGGATGTTCGGGCTCCAGGGACTGGAGGATTTTGAGAAGGGGTGCTCAGAGCGGGCCTCTCTGGATCCCAACCCAATTAATGACAGCTCAGGTATTTCCCAGGAGTCTGACTGATCCGGGTACGTACAGTGAAATGAAAATTGGTTCTTACCTGATAATTTTCATTCCTGTATTACCACGGATCAGTCCAGAGTCCCACTCATCCCTGTTCTTCCAAGGAAAGGGAGAGTCCATACTGTTTGTTTTCTTTCATTCACAGATCAGTTGTGTATAATCCTGTTATCGGTAGCATGGGTACTGTACCCATTGGGGGTTTATTGAGCCGGTTCATGTTGTTAGGTTACTGTATATAGTTAATTTGGGTGTTTTGTAATCCATTCTGCTTTGACATTAGGTAGTACTGCAGACTATAGGTGGCACCAGCCTAGATAAGGTGGAGTTTTGTTTGTAAACTTCTGTCTCCATCTGCTAGAGGAGGGGCAAAACCCAGGAGTCTGGACTGATTCGGGTACGTACAGGGAAAAGAAAACTGGTTCTTACCCATGGGGTGAACGGTGATGACCCAAAGGGAAAAGGGGAATTGGATTCAGAGACAACCAATGAGAGCCCCGACTTCTATGATTTGGGGAACAAATAAACATGGGGGTAGCTTGCTGATGCGGCTTTTACCACCCTTAATCACTAAGCCTGATACTTTTGATGCAGCTCCAACATTGCTCTCTACTTTTAGGGCAAGGGTTAAGGAAAATTGGATTCCAACAGCTTCCGAGGGCCCTGATCTTTCTGGTCTGGGAAGCTGATAAGCACGGGGGTAACCTGCACAGGGCAGCAGATCTGCCAGATACTGGCATAAGCATAAGCTTCCCGGGCAGACCGATGGATCATTTGCTCCTTTTCTGCTGTCATCTCTATGTTTCTGTGCTGATTGTTTTAGGGGTTTGCTGTCCCTAAAATGTTTCTTTGCATAATTTAGACTCTCTGTTCCTGTAGAGTACAGGACATCACATGTTCAAACCAAACCCACTCAGTGGAGCTCACTTACACTTTCTTTGCTGTGCCCTCTGCACTGGTGCATTTTCTGCCTCAGGGCTCCTTTCCCAGAGGGATCTGCAGTGGGTATTAATACTTCTACCTGCTGAGGATCCCCTGATTAGAGCTGCTGCAGTCCATTGGTTGTCCTGAAGGTAAGGATGCAAGCAAACTTCTATAACTTTTGATAGCACAGTCATCATATATAAAGGGAACTGTCTCATCTAGAGCACTGTGGACAAACAAAGAATAATGCAAGACACAGGGGTTATACACAGAGAGTGGTAAAAAGGTGGCGGTAGCAGGTCCCCTCCCTAAAGAGCTTGCAGTGTCATGGACAACAGCAGTAAATGGGAGTCACATATGGAGGGGGATGCAGTTCTGAGGGCGGCAGTGTGTAATGGTTATTGAGACGAGGGAGCAGAGCTCAGTATCTGGTAAAGGACATCTGTGGAGAAGTCAGTAATAAAGAGGCAGGATTTGGATGTGAAGAGAAAGGAGCCTGGCTAGAGAGAGGTGATCCAGCGGCACAAGAGCAGAGAGGGAGATGGCAGAGAGGAAAGACTCAGGAATCAGAGGAGGCAGACGGGAATGAAGTCTGTGATGTGTGCAGGGCAGGGGGTGGGGAGTGGGGGAACAAGATAAACAGCAGTGAATAAGGGTGAGATTAGGGAGGGGCAGTGGAGCAGAAGGCTAAGAAGGACATTTGGGATGTTTGATTGTAACAGAAAAGAGGAACAGAGACTCTGAGCAGGAGCTCAGGCTGATCATGGTGGGGAGAGGGAGGATAAGGACAGCCTGGGGGAGGGACTGATGAGAGCAGGAATAAACTGATAGGGATGAGGATGAGGAGGCAGAAGTACAAGGACTGCTTTATGTGTGCTGGTAAAGCTCTATTGATAGCCGTAACGTCAGCATTTCCAATCCCAGTCTGCCCCAGCACTCTGAGTCCCAGCCTAGCCTGGAGGCTGCAGGCTGAAGGAATTCAATGAAAAGAATCCAGGGACGCATTTCTGGGCAGAGTTTGTATTGAAACATTTAGGTTGTTTTAGGATTTTTCTCATCTCGTACCTGGTAGTCTATAGCACACAGTACATAAACCACCTCAGTCAGCAATGTCCCCACAGACAACGCCCTTTCTACTGCTGCAATCTCTCATCTAAAAGCTGAAAAACTAAACTTCATGGAAGTGATCCCACCAAGCTCCATTTCCACCTTCCTTCCTTGCTCATCAGCCCCTCACTGCTTAAATTCTGGGTAACCGAATGAAGACCTTTGATGCTCCCCATTTTCTCCTTTGCCATACTGCAATGTCCATCGTGTTCCCCTAGGCTTTGTCCTCTACACTTTCAGCTGTATCTGCCCTTCACAGCATCTTGCAAAGAATGTACTAATTGGTTATCCAAATGTCCATCTTTTCAAGAGGTTTTAATTTGGTGAGCTGTTCTCATTATTCATATGCTTAACTAATTGAGAACATTTATTTATTTAGTTATTTAGTTGCACTTATTTGTATACTGCCCCTCCAGGCAAAGCAGATCAGGGTGGTTTACAATAAAACATCCATAATACATCAATAGGAAAATAAAGCATAAAAGCATACAACATGAGTACTCTAGGTGTAGTATCAAATGCTGTCCTGAAGAGCTAAGCCTTCATGGATTTTTGAACAGTTTAAGTCTTTCATTACTCTTAAAGGCTCAGCATGGAGTTCCATAATCTTGGGACAATGATGGGAAATGGCTCTGCCTCTTACTTCACCTCGATGGGTGCGATGAATGGAGGGGCCTTCGAGTAACCTTTTATCAGCAGATCTCAGGATTCTTGGGGCACCTTCATATGAAGCGATGCACCTGGCCAAACTCTACCTGGATGTATCAGTGTTTTGTGTATTAAAGTCAACATTTTGAATTGGACATGGTATTGGATAGGAAGCCAAGGTAGGGAAGAAAGAATGGGGGTAACATAGTCATATTTTCTTTTCCCAGTTAATACCCATGCAGCAGCGTTCTGTAACATCTGCAAAGGTCTTGGGCTACTCACTGGGAGTCCCAAGAAGAGGGAATTGCATTAGTCAATATTGGAGAATATCAATGTGTGTAGTACAGTTCTAAAATCATTCACGTTTAATAGAGGTTATAGGAGTTTGATTATCCAGAGCTTATTGTAGCCTGCTACAATGATGACTGATTGTATGTAAGGTTGCATGGACAGTTTGCTATCCAGGAGGACACCGAGATAGCAAGCAGAATAGTGATAGGAATATCATGAGAGCCTACTATGAAACAGAGCAGATGTTCTGAAGGGGTTTTCTGAGTGATGTAGACTATTTCTGTTCTGCCAATATTTAATGTAAGCTTATTGTGGAATAACCAGCACTTTACAATATTTAATTATGTTTCTAGAAATTTAAGGGTATGTGTAAGTGAATTTTCAATTGGGATAAAAAGTTGGACATTGTCCACATATATTCTGTGATTGATATTTAGGCCTGCTAGTAGATTGCAAAGTGGAATTAAATAAATATCAAACAGTGTTGTAGACAGGGCAGGTTCTTGAGAAACACCAGTTTTAATGGAGCCTCCAGTTTTAATGGAGCCTCAATCCAAATTGGATGTGATCTATTAATAAAAAATGAGTTTAACCAACTGAGTATGTGACCAGCAATGCCAATTTCTTGTGCTTTTTTTTTTTTGTAAGAATGGGTTGGTCTGTTGTACTGATGGCTGAAGAACTATCCAACCAACACCACAAAGAGATAACTATGTCCACTATCTAACCCATGCCAGAAAATATTGCATACAGATAAGTAAGGTCTCAGTGCTTCTGTGTTTTCTAAACCCAAATTGATCTGGGTACAGGAAATTCACCTATATATTATTCTGTAGGTGTCAGGGAGTAAAAGAACTTCATAGATTCACTCCTTTTGTGCTCAGAATGAACTGGAGTTCCAGTAATGACTCTTAATTCTCAATTCCAGAATCCCATGGAAGAGGAAAATCTCACCACAGTGACAGAATTCATCATTCTGGGCTTTCCTGAGTATCCAGACCTGCAAATTCCCCTTTTCCTTCTGTTCTTACTGATTTACCTGATCGTCCTGATGGGGAACCTCACTATTATAGCCCTGACGTGCCTGGACCCTCGCCTGCACACCCCCATGTACTTTTTCCTTTGTAACTTGTCCTTCCTCGATATCTCCTCCACCTCACTCACTCTCCCCAGACTGCTGGACATCTTCATAAGGAAGAAGCAACATATTTCTGCAGTTGGGTGTTTTACACAGATGTATCTATTCTGGCCCTGGCATCTGTAGAATTTTTCCTTCTTGCAGCCATGGCTTATGACCGCTATGTGGCGATCTGTCACCCCCTGCGCTATGCTGTTATTATAAATCAGAGACTCTGTGTACTAATGGCTGCAGGGACCTGGATCTTTGGGTTTCTAGATCCAGTGATACATACTGTCCTTATATCACATTTCTCTTATTGTAGATCAAATGAGATTAACCATTTCTTCTGTGATCCCTTAGCTATGCTGACACTGTCTTGCAGCAGGACACAAACTTTTGAAAGTATGAGCTATATTTTGGGTTCTTTTGTTCCATTTCCTTGTTTTATCACAACCCTGACATCTTATGTCTACATCATCTCCGCCATCTTAAGGATAAGCTCCACCGAGGGGAGACGCAAAGCCTTCTCCACCTGCTCCTCCCACCTCACGGTCGTTATTCTCTTCTATGGGACTCTGATCTGTTTGTATATGAGACCAAAATCCATGCAGTCACTGGATCAGAACAAGCTCTTTGCTCTGCTGTATAATGTTTTCATTCCCATGTTTAACCCCATGATTTACAGCCTGAAAAACAGAGAGGTGAAAGGAGCCCTAAGAAAGGTTTTTAATAGAAAACTGGATTGCTAAGGATCAAAGGAATATGTTCTGTGTTTATGAATGTAGAAAGTCTTGGATGGCAATGAGATAAAGTGGACCAGGTTTTAATTCATTGCCCAAGCATTAAATCTCTGTTTTATTAAGCCACATGGAAATGAGAATCTTCATCCACCAGTGAGCCACATCATATTCTTTATTTCAATGATATGGGGAAGCTGAGATTTTGAGATACTTTCCCGTCACCATGGATGCCACAGAGAGGTCAGTGGGTTCCATGGTGAAGGGAAAGTGACCATCAGGATTCCGTAGGATTCAAGCTTGTTCTAGTCTCCTTCAATGTCTTCATTAGTGAGGCTCATCGAATTTCCCATTACAAATTATGGTGTATAATTTATTCATTGAAACTTCAATTTGTGGCTTGGTCCTTTGGCTCAGTGGCATTCCTGTGCCATGTGGATATTTCCTAATTTGTTCTTCAAGTATGCTGTTCTGCTGCCTGGATGGGTTTCGGCTGGGGTTACTATTAGAGGCAGCATTTCCAGCTCCCTGGGGGAAGGAGTCAGGTCACTGTTTGCCACCTGGTGTTGGCTTCAAGGAAGTCCATGATTCAGGGTTCTGGATGGAGTGCTGCTGCATGGCTTCCAGGTCAAGCTGACACTGCAGTGACCAATCTAGCTATGTATGGGAATATAATATTGTTTATGTCTGCACTTGTAGCTTAGTTTATTTCAGTATTTTTTTACTGTTCCATCGACCTTCTATCCTGGTAAGATATTGTCTTTAGCATCTCTGTAACGTGTTCTCTCACCTAAGCAGTGCATGGAGAGTAGTAATAGACAAGCAGTCTCAGAGTCACTAATCGCCTGTTCATCTGCCTAGCATCTTACTTTGCATCAGGCGCTATGCTAATTTTTAGTCTTTCATTTTATGTGGTGATGCATTTAATTTTTGCATAGGTTTCAGCTTGTCCCCTGCCTCACATTTCTGTGAGGTTGGTGTGGCTGTGATCAATTAACAGAGTTAATGGATTGGACTGGACACCACTGGAGAGTATTTACCCAACTGTGTTTCATGTGCATCTACGAGGCAGACTTGCACCACCCGAGACTCAACATTTTTGCATAGGACTTGTCCTGGACATTGTGGGGTGAATTGTCAAAGACATTCATCTGGGTGGGAACAAATTTACTGTGATACTGATAACAGGGCTTAGCTTAAACTCACCCTCCTTTCTCTGCTTACAAACACACGCCGGCTTCCTCAGTGCTCTCACTTATAACTGGATTATATAGAAGAGTTGCTGGAGGTGGGTTTAGGTCAAGGGAGGAACACAGCACATGGAATTGGCATTTTCAAATGTTTGCATGCAATTTTGCACCACCTTCTCCTCTGCTGCCCCAACAGTGATAATTAAGCAGTCATTCTTAGCGATCATACTTTGCAACTGAAAATGGGGAAAGGGAAATGATAGCCATGCTTTCTTTCTTAAAATTGTTGCCAGCACCATGTTCCTGCATACATTTTAAAAGCAGGTGATTCAAAATCACCTCCCTAATTCCTCACATTCATCACTGGCTATGACTCTGCATCTGCAGTTGGAACTTCTCAACCTTTTTGCAATTACACTGATGCATACACTACACTATTGTTTGTTAAATATCTATCTCAAAATAAAGCAAGCACCAGGGAAACAGCCAGCCTGGTGTGGAAGTCAAGAGCTGCACTGTCCATCTACCAGAGGTCCAGTTCCTTAAAGTTTCTTGGATGGAAGCGACATGTCACAGTGGTGGAGCGCCAACTAGCTGTGTCATTCAGTGGGCTGCAGGAGTGCCAGCAGGAGGACGTTCACATCCCTCCTGCTAGTGGGGTCAACATATGGAGCAATTGTCTTAAGGGGGATTTTAACTACTGAGAGGAGTTTTGGGGGCAACATGGGAAAGGTCTGGGTTGGGCTGCCATGAGAGATTAAGTGACTTTTATTGAAGGGTTCTAACCTGCAAGTGAAGTTTGGGAAGGTTGAAATCCACCTGCCTAACTAGCTTTTCATGTTAGGTCACTTTATGTGGGATTTTGAGAGACAGATATTCAAAATCCATTTAGACGGCTAAATGAAAAATTATCCATCTAAACGGCTTAGCTATGATATTTGCTGACTTATCCAGCTAAATTCTAGCCAGATAAAGAGTTATCCCTACTACTGTTTTCATCCTATAGCCTCAATTCTTTGGTGTGAACATGCTAAATATTAGCGCATAGACAGTTAAATGGCTTTTAGCATTGAAGTACATGCAATAAGTTTTATTAACATGGAGCACAGGATCTATTATTGAACAGTATAGAAGTCTTCATATGCTGCAACATATTCTATATTTCTGTTTCTATCACACATGGAGTCCTTTGCTGGAATGTGTCGTCTGCTTAATTTCTCTAGTGTAATACCTTTGTGTATTGAATTAGCCTCATTATCTGTGCCAGGCTTTAAACAGAAGAAAGTCTGAATAATTCTTCTTAGATTTTATTGATAACAATAAAATTATTACTTTGTTGAATAATGCTATTTCTGTCTTCTCTGAATATTTATTTATTTATTTTTAATTTTTATATACCGATGTTCCTGTAAAGAATACATATCGCACCGGTTTACAAGGAACTGAACAGTCGCCTCCAGAGTGGAAATACATTAAAACAGTCGCCTCAAGGCAGAATACATTAACACAAGTATACAGGAAAACTATTAAAGAGAATAGAATAGTAACATAGTAATGGTGGCAGAAAAAGACCAAAATGGTCCATCCAGTTTGCCCAGCAAGCTTCCCAAGGTAGTAATTGCTGCTCCATGCAGGTTACCCCCATGTTTCTCTTAAGGGTAGTAACTGCCGCTCCGTGCAGGTTACCCCCATGTTTCTCTTAAGGGTAGTAACTGCCGCTCCGTGCAGGTTACCCCCATGTTTCTCTTAAGGGTAGTAACTGCCTCTCTGTGCAGGTTACCCCCATGTTTCTGTTAAGGGTAGTAACTGCCGCTCTGTGCAGGTTACCCCATGTTTCTGTTAAGGGTAGTAACTGCTACTCTGTGCAGGTTACCCCATGTTTCTCTTAACGGTAGTAACTGCTGCTCTGTGCAGGTTACCCCATGTTTCTGTTAAGGGTAGTAACTGCTGCTCCGTGCAGGTTACCCCCATGTTTCTCTTATAGGTAGTAACTGCTGCTCTGTGCAGGTTACCCCATGTTTCTCTTAAGGATAGTAACTGCTGCTCCATGCAGGTTACCCCCATGTTTCTGTTAAGGGTAGTAACTGCCACTCCGTGCAGATTACCCCATGTTTCTGTTAAGGGTAGTAACTGCTGCTCCGTGCAGGTTACCCCCATGTTTCTCTTAAAGGTAGTAACTGTTGCTCTGTGCAGGTTACCCCATGTTTCTCTTAAGGATAGTAACTGCTGCTCCATGCAGGTTACCCCCATGTTTCTGTTAAGGGTAGTAACTGCTGCTCCGTGCAGTTTACCCCCATGTTTCTGTTAAGGGTAGTAACTGCCGCTCCATGCAGGTTACCCCCATGTTTCTGTTAAGGGTAGTAACTGCCGCTCCGTGCAGGTTACCCCCATGTTTCTGTTACGGGTAGTAACTGCCGCTCCGTGCAGGTTACCCCCATGTTTCTGTTAAGGGTAGTAACTGCCGCTCCGAGCTGGTTTAGCTTTTTTATTTATTCCCATCCTCTAGCCTTTTAGGGATCCACAGTGTTTATCTCATGCCCCTTTGAAATCCTTCACAGTTTTAGTCTTCACCACTTCCTCCGGAAGGGCGTTCCAGGCATCCACCACCCTCTCCGTGAAGAAATATTTCCTGACATAGAAAGTGTAGATTATATATTTATTTAGATGAATGAATGAATGAATGAATAAATAAATAAATATATAGCCTTCCAATACAATGAGGTGATAAAGTAAGTACAACATATTTCTAAAAGGTCCTCCATCGGGATAAAAGTATTATTGAATATCTCCATATACTTACAAAAGCAATCATGTTTTCAGGTTTTTCCAGAACTTTAATAATTGGTATCTTTCTTGATATCTATTTGGATGTCAAGGTCTGGCCATTTGACCCCCGCAGAAGCAGCGCAGGGCCGCACAGAAGGACTGTAGGTGGTCTTCTGCCTATCCAGCCCCCTCCTTCAAAGGTTGAGCCCTTCTGAACAGCATCGCGGCTGCTGCTGGCACAGGCTGGGAGCTGGATACAGAGAGGGGGCTGGGGCTGGAACTGGTACAGACTGGGGGCTGGAGGCAAGGCTGGAACTAAGGGCAGAGACAAGGGCAAGGCCTGGGAGAGCATACAATGAACTACACTATTTACACTTTCGAACAATAGAAGGACTAGGGGGCACTCCATGAAGTTAGCAAGTAGCACATTTAAGACTAATCGGAGAAAATTCTTATTCACTCAACGCACAATAAAGCTCTGGAATTTGTTGCCAGAGGATGTGGTTACTGCAGTTAGTGTAGTTGGGTACAAAAAAGGTTTGGATAAGTTCTTGGAGGAGAAGTCCATTAATGGCTATTAATCAATTATACTTAGGGAATAGCCACTGCTATTAATTGCATCAGTAGCATGGGATCTTCTTAGTGTTTGGGTAATTGCCAGGTTCTTATGGCCTGGATTGGCCTCTGTTGAAAACAGGATACTGGGCTTGATGGACCCTTGGTCTGACCCAGTATGGCAAGTTCTTATGTTCTTAACAGAAAACAAGAAAGACTAAATAGGACTGGCTAGGCGAATCTAGATGATCTGAAGGCCACAAAGTAGGACAGGGAAACCCAAGAGTGCACTAAGCATGTAAGGTAGGTGAGAAAAGCCTGAGAATCTATCTGCCTGGAAGAACCATAGCAAGGCAGTAGGCCTTTAAGGCTGCATAATAAGGCCAGGAGTCCTGGAAGGGCCCAGAACATGGCAGGTAGACATAGAATGCCGCAAGGCAAGGCAAGAGGCAGGGGAGGCCACAAGGCAAGGCAGAATAGCAAGACAAGGATGGCCATATCAAGGAACCAGGGTGACTCGATGCAGAAGCACTGAGCGACTGGATATGATGGGTTAAGTAGGACAGGGCTGAGGCATCAGGTGATCAGTGAGGAGGTAACTTGCACAACAGGAAGTGGGGATCATTGGGGATCCCTGGTAAAGGGGAGGCTGCACAACAGGTGGAACCATAACATGGAAGGACCATTCCACATTGATGGAGCAAGGCGTTGAAGCTGCCTAATTGTACACCTTTGATAAAAGACATTATAATAAAGCAAGTTTTAATGAATGAACCAAAGACTCAAGATCTTTCTTGCCAAGTAAACAACGTAGTTGACGAAGAAATAGTACAAAGAAAAAAAATGTCCAAACTTCATTTGAGATTTCTTCATTCACAGGGATCAAGTTTAGTGTCAGGTTTTACAATAATCAAGTCTTTCAGATTAATCCACTAATATAGGACAATTCTGTAAGGGGTGAGTAGCCTTGCTGATCCACAAAGTTTCTGTGTTTGAAGGGTTAGGATTCAATCCATGTTCTTTTAAACCAGAGCCAGTTGCAGCTAGAGGTCAAGCCCCTCCTTCTGGTCATCCAATGAAAACCCAAAATAGGACTGGAGTGGCCTTGGTGATAAGAACCCAAAAGATCCATGATTTAAATAAGGGGAACTCCCTATTGGTGAGTGTCCCTCTGTCTTAAAAGGGTCTTGGTTATTTGCAGACAATGCCTGGTCTGTGAACAATCCCTCTACAGAATAATCTTCCAACCTCCCTCCCCAAATCCTCATGAAACTGCGAGGGACAGGAAGAAGCTCCTTTACTGCAGTCCTGCGTTCTATTCATAGATGAAGGTTGCCATAGTTGTAATGTTTTCACAGCATTACCTGTGATGAATATTGTCATCCTCTGACATTACATCTCAGACTCCAGGCTCTTCTGAACATCAGTAATAAAAAGGTGCCACGTACTAGAGCAGGGCTAGGCAACTCTGATCCTGGAGTGCCACAAACAGGTCGGGGTTTCAGGATACCCACAACTAATATGTATACAATGGCAGAAGAGCATGCAAATATACCTCATGCATATTCATTCTGGATATCCTGAAAACCAGTGCTCCAGAACTGGAGGTAGCTCTCCCTATCCTAGATGGTACAATGGGTTATTTAGATTCCTGTCAGCCCTTTCTCTTGGTATTTCACTTGTGCCCCCCTGGGCATCATAGACACAGGACTACAGAATATAATACATCAGGCAAAACACTAGTCTGCATTGAAATTATCCTTAAAATTGAGCAATATTTAATAAGCAGGGGCTGTATGGGAGCTGTGTCACTTTTTACCCATGCAGTCAAACACAGATAAATGTTCTGAAACATAGAAAAATGCATTTCCTATAAAAACAGTTTTCTTATGGAAACTTTAACCTCTTTATTTTTCAGGCTGTAAATAACAGGGTTGAACATGGGAATTAAAACACTATACAACAGAGAAAAGAGCTTGTTTAGATCCAGTGACTGCATGGACGTTGGTCTCATATACAAACACATTATGGTCCCATAGAAGAGAATAACGACCGTGAGGTGGGAGGAGCAGGTGGAGAAGGCTTTGCGTCTTCCCTCTGCGGATCGGATCCTCAGGATGGCAGAGATGATGTAGATGTAAGATATAAGAGTTGCAGTAAAGCAGGGCAGTCCTAGAAATACCCCTACAATGTATGTAATGTGATCAATGGTGGAGGTGCTAGTGCAGGAGAGTTTCAGCAGTGCTGAGATATCACAGAAGAAATGGTTAATCTCATTGGATCCACAAAAAGAGAAACGTGATACCAGGACAGTGTGTGTCACAGTTTCTAGAAACCCTGACATCCAGGCCCCGATGGCCATCAGCATGCAGATTCTCTGATTCATAATTACAGTGTAACGCAGGGGGTGACATATTGCCACATAGCGGTCATAAGCCATAACAGAAATTATAATAAATTCTACGCATGCAAAACCCAGAAAAAAATACATCTGTACAAGACACCCCTTTAGGGAAATATTTTGATTCTTTCTTAACAAGATATCCAACAGTTTTGGAAGAGTGACTGATGTGTAAGAAATATCAATGAAAGACAAGTTACAGAGGAAAAAGTACATGGGGGTGTGCAGGCGAGGGTCCAGGCACGTCAGGGCTATAATAGTGAGGTTCCCCATCAGGATGAGCAGGTAACTCAGTAAGAACAGAAGGAAAAGGGGGATTTGCAGCTTTGAAAACTGAGGGAACCCCAAAATCATGAATTCTGTCACTGTGGTGAGGTTTTCCATTTTCATTGGATTCTGGAAATAAAGGGAAGACATCATTAGAAATCCAGCTATTTCCATGCAGGGGGTGAAGCTCTGAAAACTGCTGCTCCCAGAGACGTTCACAGTATCTTTAGTATTTGCGAAGGAGGCATCAATGCATCAGACTTCAATGTAATAAGGTGTATTTTAGGAGTGTGCAGTTTTTTAAAAATCTGTACAGTAACATTTTTTAAACTCTCAGTGCAGTAAAGTAAAAGTGTGTTAATGCATAGGGAGTAGAAAAAAGCATGCTAACCACAAAATGCACTTAAACAAAGGCATAAAACATGTATAAATCATTTTTGTATACATAAGTCAGGCAAAAAGCATATTTTAATGCATAAAATATGATTTATGTGCACAACTAATATTTTCTATGCAAAAAAAAAAATCATGTGTATAAATCACATTTTATTTGAAGATTTGCATACGTAAACCACGATTTCTGCTCAGCACTGGGGATTCCTTCAGGTTCCCCTCCAGAACTCTGACCCTGCAGCAGGTCCTTAGGCACAATCTGCAGCTCCAGAAATCAGCTTCTTCTTTGTATGGCTGCACCTCAGCTCCTGCTCCTGCACATCTGGAGGGCATGCAGGCTCAGATCCACAATAACTCCTGGTGGGAGGGGAGGAGGACTTGTACCTTATCCTCTCCTGCTGCTGCTCGGACCTGTGAGTAAGAAGGGAGAGCGGTAAGGATGCAGCTGTCGGTGCTGTCCCGAACCTGAGACTAAAAGTCATTTGCAGGAAAGAAACAAGGGGAGAACTGATACAAAACATAACCGAGGCAGAGAGGGATAAAAACGGGCAATATGATGAGATGCAAGGAAAAGCAAAATACAGCAGAAAGGAGAAGTAAGAAGGAACAAGTGGTAGCCAAAAAGGAAAATAATCTAAAATGACAAGAAAGTGAGTCTGGTGCCGACCTGTCCTACCGCTCCCTGGCACAATTTTGGGTCCATGAGGAGGGGGTAGGAAGGGAAGCAGATGAATACCATTCAGCCTGGTGGAAGGAAGGGGAAGAAAGTCAGATCCAATGGTTCAGAAACAGATCGGGAGCCTGGAGCAGTGCCGATATGTTGTGTGCACCGAAAACAGAGTTGCACACGTAAAACATCTGTGATGCACTCACAACCTGATTTCCAAATTAAGAATTCACAGGTTTGGAAGTGTAAGCTGGGTTAGAGATTGAAATGAGCTAACGTTAGTCCACCTCTGACCAGGCATTAAATCTCCAGCATTAAGACATCAGACGTAAAACCTGTGCATCTCTCTGCAAGGGGGAATGGGGTAACAGCTATGCATTTCATTTGCATAGGATTTCCATGCCAGAGTGCTAAGCAATAGGCACATTTTCATGTGCAATTTTTGTGAAAAAAATCCTTGAAAAGACTAAGGAAAGAAAATATGTGTGCACAACCGCAGGACAAACTGTGCACAGCCCAGTAAACATTAGCACATCAGCCCCTACATTTGGATGATTGTGTGCACAACCGCAGGACAAACTGTGCACAGCCCAGTAAACATTAGCACATCAGCCCCTACATTTGGATGATTGTGTGCACAACCGCAGGGCAAACTGTGCACAGCCCAGTAAACATTAGCACATCAGCCCCTACATTTGGTTGATTGTGTGCACAACCGCAGGGCAAACTGTACAAAGCCCAGTAAACATTAGCACATCAGCCCCTACATTTGGATGATTGTGTGCACAATCGCAGGACAAACTGTACAAAGCCCAGTAAACATTAGCACATCAGCCCCTACATTTGGTTGATTGTGTGCACAACCGCAGGGCAAACTGTGCACAGCCCAGTAAACATTAACACATCAGCCCCTACATTTGGATGATTGTGTGCACAATCGCAGGACAAACTGTGCACAGCCCAGTAAACATTAACACATCAGCCCCTACATTTGGATGATTGTGTGCACAATCGCAGGACAAACTGTGCACAGCCCAGTAAACATTAGCACATCAGCCCCTACATTTGGATGATTGTGTGCACAATCGCAGGACAAACTGTACAAAGCCCAGTAAACATTAACACATCAGCCCCTACATTTGGGTGATTGTGAGTAGATGGATTACATTAGAAGCCCTCCCTCAATTACAGAAATTCAATAGAGGTCACTTCTTTCTTAAGGGTTTTGCCACAGTCTCTGAACAGTGACAGCCTTCAAGGTATCTGCATCTGACGAAGTGAACTCTGTCCTTGAAAGCTCCTGCCTCAATAAAGTGATTAGTATGTAAGGTGCCTCCTGCCTCCAGGTTGTACATTGTCAGGCCAGGTCCTTGTCTCTCCCTCTCTTAATCTGTCTCCACCTCCATATCCTGCCTTAAGCCCCACTTATCTCCCGAGAACCTTTCCCATGTTGACCCTTCTGCCTTCCAATATCACAGACAGCCCAGTGATCCTGCACTGCACTCCCCTTCCTATGTGATTCCCCTGTCAGGGCTGTCTCCCACCCTTGCACTGCACTCCCCTTCCTATGTAATTCCCCTGTCAGGGCTGTCTCCCACCCTTGCACCGCACTCCCCTTCCTATGTAATTCCCCTGTCAGGGCTGTCTCCCACCCTTGCACCGCACTCCCCTTCCTATGTAATTCCCCTGTCAGGGCTGTCTCCCACCCCTGCACTGCACTCCCCTTCCTATGTAATTCCCCTGTCAGGGCTGTCTCCCACCCCTGCACTACACTCCCCTTCCTATGTGATTCCCCTGTCAGGGCTGTCTCCCACCCCTGCACTGCACTCCCCTTCCTATGTGATTCCCCTGTCAGGGCTGTCTCCCACCCTTGCACCGCACTCCCCTTCCTATGTAATTCCCCTGTCAGGGCTGTCTCCCACCCCTGCACTGCAGTTCTCTTCCTATGTAATTCCCCTGTCAGTGCTGTCTCCCACCCCTGCACTGCACTCCCCTTCCTATGTGATTCCCCTGTCAGGGCTGTCTCCCACCCCTGCACTGCACTCCCCTTCCTATGTAATTCCCCTGTCAGGGCTGTCTCCCACCCCTGCACTGCACTCCCCTTCCTATGTAATTCCCCTGTCAGGGCTGTCTCCCACTCCTGCACTGCACTCCCCTTCCTATGTGATTCCCCTGTCAGGGCTGTCTCCCACCCCTGCACTGCACTCCCCTTCCTATGTGATTCCCCTGTCAGGGCTGTCTCCCACCCTTGCACCGCACTCCCCTTCCTATGTAATTCCCCTGTCAGGGCTGTCTCCCACCCCTGCACTGCAGTTCTCTTCCTATGTAATTCCCCTGTCAGTGCTGTCTCCCACCCCTGCACTGCACTCCCCTTCCTATGTGATTCCCCTGTCAGGGCTGTCTCCCACCCCTGCACTGCACTCCCCTTCCTATGTAATTCCCCTGTCAGGGCTGTCTCCCACCCCTGCACTGCACTCCCCTTCCTATGTGATTCCCCTGTCAGGGCTGTCTCCCACCCTTGCACCGCACTCCCCTTCCTATGTAATTCCCCTGTCAGGGCTGTCTCCCACCCCTGCACTGCACTCCCCTTCCTATGTAATTCCCCTGTCAGGGCTGTCTCCCACCCCTGCACTGCACTCCCCTTCCTATGTAATTCCCCTGTCAGGGCTGTCTCCCACCCCTGCACTGCACTCCCCTTCCTATGTGATTCCCCTGTCAGGGCTGTCTCCCACCCCTGCACTGCACTCCCCTTCCTATGTGATTCCCCTGTCAGGGCTGTCTCCCACCCCTGCACTGCACTCCCCTTCCTATGTGATCCCTGTCAGGGCTGTCTCCCACCCTGCACTGCACTCCCCTTCTATGTGATTCCACCTGTCAGGGATGTCTCCCCACCCCTTGCACCGCACTCCCCTTCCTATGTAATTCCCCTGTCAGGGCTGTCTCCCACCCCTGCACTGCCACTACCCTTCCTATGTAATTCCCCTGTCAAGGGCTGTCTCCCACCCTGCACTGCACTTCCCCTTTCCTATGTTAATTCCCCCTGTCAGGGCTGTCTCCCAACCCTGCACTGCACTCCCCTTCCTATGTAATTCCCCCTGTCAGGGCTGTCTCCCACCCCTGCACTGCACTCCCCTTCCTATGTAATTCCCCTGTCAGGGCTGTCTCCCACCCCTGCACTGCACTCCCCTTCCTATGTAATTCCCCCTGTCAGGGCTGTCTCCCACCCCTGCACTGCACTCCCCTTCCTATGTACTCCCCCCTGTCAGGGCTGTCTCCACCCATGCACTGCAGTTCTCTTCCTATGTAATTCCCCTGTCAGTGCTGTCTCCCACCCCTGCACTGCACTCCCCTTCCTATGTAATTCCCCTGTCAGGGCTGTCTCCCACCCCTGCACTGCACTCCCCTTCCTATGTGATTCCCCTGTCAGGGCTGTCTCCCACCCCTGCACTGCACTCCCCTTCCTATGTAATTCCCCTGTCAGGGCTGTCTCCCACCCCTGCACTGCACTCCCCTTCCTATGTGATTCCCCTGTCAGGGCTGTCTCCCACCCTTGCACTGCACTCCCCTTCCTATGTAATTCCCCTGTCAGGGCTGTCTCCCACCCCTGCACTGCACTCCCCTTCCTATGTAATTCCCCTGTCAGTGCTGTCTCCCACCCCTGCACTGCACTCCCCTTCCTATGTAATTCCCCTGTCAGGGCTGTCTCCCACCCCTGCACTGCACTCCCCTTCCTATGTGATTCCCCTGTCAGGGCTGTCTCCCATTTCACTATCAGCTCTTTGGGAGCAGGTCCAAACCTGCAGCCTTCATCTACACCTCCTTGGCTACGCTTTGAAGGACTTTTGTACCTGTGTTTTGTGTCCTTTCTATGTGCAGCTCTGATGCTTCTGACGGGGCTTCACGTGTCATGAAGGCACTGGGAATAGAGAATACAAAAATGATCCTCTCTGTAATAATCATGTTAAAGAAAAAAATGGAAAATACATTGTACTGCATTGAAAGTAACATTGTTACTTTCAATGTTCCTTGTAATAAGCCCAGGTCGGACCGCCCCAACCAGGGTAACTTATTGTTTATTGTAAACCGGATTGATTTGTATTGTATACAGGAATTCCGGTATATAAAAATTAAAAATAAATAAATAAATAAATGGGACTGATTGATTTTTCATAATTTCTAAACTGCCTGATTAGTGGATTCAAGGCAGTATACAGAATAAAACCATTCACAGTAATTAAAATCTGATTTATTAAAAGCATGAAAACAATACTAAAACAAACTAACCTGCTCTATATTCTCTTAATACAGATGATGACATATGACAGCACTGTGTTGTGATGCAATTAAGAATCTACTGGAAAGCCAGGTTAAACAGGTGTTTTTTAGTGGTTCCCTGAAACTCTTTGTGCAGGATCTGGTTCTGTAAGACTCAGGGAGAGTTGCAAAGGATGGAACCAGCAACAGAAAACGCCCACTCTCTGGGGACAGCTAAACGGGCTGGTTACAATGGAGGAACCATTTTATAAGGCACTGGTCCATAATTGTTGAGTGTTTTTGAGAAGTTTATGAATAATCAAGGCAATATTATATTGAACCTGCCAAGAAATTGACAGCCAATGTAAGGCATACAAAACTGGCATGATGTGCTGTCTTTTATTTAAAGCTGTTAAGATGCAGGCAGCAGAAGAGAGACGAATGCTACAATAAGAATAAAGAACTTCCAAGTTCTTTATTCCCTGTTGATTGTAACTTTGACTTATTCTTATCTATTGTTATCTATGGTTTTATTGAATTTGTTACTCCAGTTATTCCCTTGTTAAATGTAAACCGATCCGATATGGTTATTTACTATGAAGGTCGGTATAAAAAACTGTTAAATAAATAAATAAATAAATAAATAAATAAGGAAAACTGCTGAATATAAAACCTGAAGTATGCGTTTAACATTAGTTGTGACAAGTAAGGGACTGAAATGCCTGAGATGTTGGATTTGAAAAAGGCTGCTTCAGTTATTGCACTGACTGTGCATGCATGGAAAGAGCAGAGTCTCAGTCTAGGGTAACAGGGAAGTTCTGTGGTGAACAATTAATGTCAGTAAATGCAACATCCCAAACCAAGACCAAGCTAGATCTCAGCCCCTACTCTCCTCTTCTCCTGTGCATTATTGGCCTTCTCTTAAGTGGAAGAGATCTTAATGTAGTCATTGAATCCTGTGTAAATACAATAAATCAGGTTTTGGGAGAAAAAGCAAAGGCAAGAAAGCTTTTATTCAACTTCTCAGGAGCAAAGAATCAAAGCAAAAGGGACTACACAACATTGCACCTGCATTTCCAGTATAAAGATATCCACCCAACCAAAAAATGAACTTGGATAATACTGGATTCCTCATCAACCCCAGAAACTCCTCTACCCCAGAGCCCTTACCTCCAGGATCACTGCTGAAACAGGGACAGCACCGTCTCCCATCAGGTAATCCTCAGCTCTCAGACGTTTTTATACTCTCTGCAGGTCCCTGTGGGAAAGGATCCCTGAGGCTGAAAATATCAAATGAAAGCGTGCATGCAGAGAACCAAGTATCTCCGCTTTCCTTGCAGTATGGTTTAACCAACTGAACAATGCATGGATCCTAATTATTCACAACAAAGCATGTACATCAAAACATTAGAATCTATAAAAAAAATAGTAAATTTAAAACTGCCAGCAAGAGCGTGCAAAATGATAGAGATATTCTTTCTGATTGGTGGATTTCACTCTTAGTTCTTCCCCACTTACTGTATTTTCACCCCAAGCATATATTATTATTTTGATGGGGCAGAGTGGCCTAGGGATCAGTGAAGGCTCTGATGGAAGATTTTATAAGAAGAGTCTTAGCCTCAAATAATGAAGATTGCGGGAGATAATTCCTCAGATGCCACCATCACCATACACACTGCAGACAGTGTGAACAGATGGAGTAGGCCATCTAATTTAGTAAAGCTCCACCAAGCCAGATATCAAGGGGGAGATGGTGTACAGGAATGGGATTCAGGGCTCCGGCTGCTAAGCTCTGCTTTCCTTTCAATGCTTTGTTTGTTCAGAGAGATGCCCCCAACAATTTCCATTCCACTGCTTGTAAAAATGATATTGTTCTCATTTCAGACCTGAACATCTCTTACATCAAGTAATTTAAAAGTTTCATTTCATGTCTCTCCATCTTGCTTCTTTAAAACCAAATCATTCAATATTATAGACTTCAATGGTATCTCCCTCCTAACCACATCATTCCCCTCCATAGACTTCAATGGTATCTCCCTCCTAACCACATCATTCCCCTCCATAGACTTCAATGGTATCTCCCTCCTAACCACATCATTCCCCTCCATAGACTTCAATGGTATCACCCTCCTAACCACATCATTCTCCTCCATAGATTTCAATGGTATCTCCCTCCTAACCACATCATTCAACTCCTTAGACTTCAATAGCATCACTCTCCTAATCACATCGTTCAACTCCATAGGCTTCAATGGTATCTCCCTCCTAACTACATCATTTACCTCCAAAGACTTCAATGGTATTTTCCTCCTAACCACATCATTCCCCTCCATAGATTTCAATGGTATCTCCCTCCTAACTACATCATTTACCTCCAAAGACTTCAATGGTATTTTCCTCCTAACCACATCATTCCCCTCCATAGATTTCAATGGTATCTCCCTCCTAACCACATCATTCAACTCCTTAGACTTCAATAGCATCACTCTCCTAATCACATCATTCAACTCCATAGGCTTCAATGGTATCTCCCTCCTAACCACATCATTCCCCTCCATAGGCTTCAATGATATCACTTTCCTAACTTTCTCATTGATTCCATAGCCTTTCTGGTGCGTATATTACATCATGATTAAGAGGGGCAGCCGTAGTTGCTCAGCAGCAGTACATGTTCCAGAGATGGGTATCTTCAAAGTGGGGAAATTAATATTTTCTGGTAGTGAGGATAAGGAAAAAGCTAAGGTAACTCAGGAAGATTTAAACAATGAATGGAAAAAATATTAATTCTTCCAAATTACCTGATTCCACTGCTAATAAGTGGATTATGAAAAGGAAAATATAGATAATATGTAGGAGTCTATATGGGAAAGTCTGAAGTCCAAAAATTAAGATTTGAAAATGAGACTGTATCTCACTAAAAGAAGATATAGACATAACAATAATATAAATATAATAATAAAAAGAGATATTAATGATAATATAAAATAATAATATGAAGATACTGACATACTATAGACAGTCATAATAATTAAAAAATAAGAGGATTTACAGTTAGACAACTACCAACAAGGACTGAACTGCATAGTCTGGGTAAACAAATAAGAGTGGAAGTAGCTTGCTTGTTGCGGCGGTTACTACCCCTAACCAATTAAGCCTGATACATCACTTTGAATACATATACAGTGTAGCTCACTGCTTCAACAAAGGGGGATGAAGAAAATAGGATTTACATTCAGTCAACAACCAATAAGGACTAAATTCCACAGGCTGGGTAAACAAATAAGTGTGAGAGTAGCTTGCTTGTTGCGGTGGTTACTACCCCTAACCAATTAAGCCTGATACATCACTTTGAATACATATACAGCACAGCTCACTGATTCAATGGCAGGGGGATTAAGAAAAGATGATTTACATTCAGTCAACAACCAACAAGGACTAAATTCCACAGGCTGGGTAAACAAATAAACGTGGGAGTAGCTTGCTTATTGCGGCAGTTACTACCCCTAACCAATTAAGCTAGATATTTCACTTAGATGCAGCTCCAGCACTGCTCTCTACTTCAATGGAGGGGGTGGAAGGAAATTAGAACCAAAAAATTACCAATAAGTAGTCAGAGTAACAGATAAGAATGAGAAAAATAAGTGTGAAAGCTTGCTGGGCAGACTGGATGGGCCATTTGGTCTTCTTCTGCCGTCATTTCTATGTTTCTATTTTTCTATATATCAGAGACATAGTGAAAAAGGATAATGGGACATGGTGAGATCAGGTTACAAAATATACTGAAATGACAGAGCAGATGGAAGCAGTGGTAGCATGGCACTATATGTTAATGATTCCATAGAGTCATATAGGATTCCAGTTCTGCAGGATGCTAGCTGTGCTCTGGAATCTTTGTGGCTAGAAATCCCATGTGTGATGGGGAGGAATATTGGTAAAAGCCAGAAAGCTGCTCGGCTGCATAGGGAGAGGACTGGTCAGCAGAAAAAGGGAGGTGATATTACTCCTGTATAAGACCCTGGTGAGACCTCACTTTGAATACTGAGTACAATTCTGGAGACCCCACCTCCAAAAGAATATAGGCAGGATGAAGGTGGTTTAGAGGGTGTTTACTAAATGGTCTATGTATGGTCTTTATTCTAAAGCATATTGAGACAGACTTAAAGATCTAAACAAGTACACCTTAGGAGAAAAGCAAAATGATGGATACATTCAAACATCGAAAGGTTTCCATGCATAGTAGGTGAGCCTCTTTCAATAGAAAGGAGGCTCTAGAGTGAATGGTTATGAGATAAGGGTGAAAGGGGGCAGACTCAGGAGTAACCTTAGGAAATCTCTCTTTACAGAGAGGGAGGTGGATGCATGGAACGGCCCCCAGTGCAGGTGCTGGAGACAAGGACAGGATCTGAATTCAGGAAAGCATGGGAGAGAATGGTAGGGATCGTAGAGCTGAGGGGGGCAGATTAGATAGGTTGGATGGTCTTTTTCTGCCAGAATTTCTCTGTTATCTGGAAAAGCCTGGCCATGCCACAGACCAGACCTAAAGTTATCCAGGTACATGTGTCCGGACTCATTTAAATCTGCCCAGATCTATTCAAAACGGAGCCTGGTAATTTAAACTTCACAGCCGACAATCAGGACCCTCAGACACCCATCCCTTAAAGTACTTTAAAATATGTTTGGCCTAGAGCCCACCCTCCTCAAATTAAAAAAAAGATGCAGGCCGTAGCGGTCTGACACCCCCCGCACGTGAGATTGGGGTGAGATGGGTTGGCGCATTGTGCCTGCTGGCCTGTGAGATTTTTTTCTTTTTAAGTTACCTGCCTATACTCTGAATATACTGGGTAGGTTCAAAGTTATCCGGATAACTTTAGCCAAGTACTCAGTGGGAGACTTCTCGCACAGATTAGTCATTTAAATGTATCTGGGTAACTTAGCTGTCTGCTTGCTGGCTTACAGATCAGAGAGAGACCTCAATGTGTTCAACGTTGTCTCAGCATTACACGAGACGAAATTTGTCTTCCTCAGAAAATCCCTATCATTAATAATTACTTACTAGCACTTAGGGACCTTCACTTCCAGTTTTTATTTTATTTTTTTCCCTATAATCAGCAAAAAAATGTGAGAAAATCACTAGGAAAAAGATGCCTGAAAAGTAAGGTCCCTACGAATGGTGGATACAAGGTCATTTATTTATTTATTTGAAAGCTTTCTTATACCGGTATTCGTGGGTGCATCATATTGGCTCACAGATAACTTGAAACATTGTACAAGGAGTCATACGAGGGGGAGATCTGAATTCCTGCCAGCCTGTTTCCTGGCTCAGCCGCACGCACCCCTGGTCATCACAGCAATAAGACCGTGGAAAATGAGGCACCAGGCAGAGGCATGACTCCGAGTCCACCCTTGATAATCAGACATATTTAATAGTCAGGGGCTCTACTGGAGCTGTTCCAAGTTTATCCCTGTACCAGTTCACTGATACACAGAGAAATGTTCTTTTGATAAACAGGAAATTTTATCTTCTATGCAAAGGTTTCTTAGGGCTCCTTTTACCTCTCTGTTTCTTAGACTGTAAATGAGGGGATTAAACATGGGAATTAAAATCTTGTACAGGAGAGCAAAAACCTTGTTTTGATCCAGTGACTGCATGGACGCTGGTCTCACACACAAACGTGATCACAAGTCCTAGATGGTAGGGCCCTCCGCTGATGGAATGTGCATTTTATCTCAACAATTACTTTTAGCATCTCATTTCATACCATAGTCATGTTTCCCTTGCTGTAGAACATCTGTACAGATACTAAGCAGACATTTACCATCACTCTCTGGAGTTTGTTCTTTTCATTTTCTATTTTTCCTCAACTTGTTTCTAATTGTATCTACTATGCTTTTTCAATCTTATATACCTTGAATAAAATTTAGAGAGTCTTGAAAGCAGTCTCCACAGGGGCTGTACTTGCTAAATAATAAATCCAACTCAAATTCAAAGACTGGAGATGTAGTTGATCAAGTTGAGAATTATAGTCAATTACATTTAGAGAAGAATAATACATCTCAGGAGAGAAGAAATACCACAATATTTATTAATCTGATCTATGCAAGTCAGAAAAGGACTTGTAGATCCAGAGAGTAAAGTAAAGAATATACCACTGATCACATAAGTTAATGAGTCAGTTAAAGTAAATAAATAGGTAGAAAAGACCATAGAAATCTATTAAAGTAATGTCAAGGTTATAAAAGTGATACCATTGAATTCTATGGAGGTGAATGATGTGGTTAGGAGGGAGATACCATTGAAGTCTATGGAGGTGGATGATGTGGTTAGAAGGGTGATACCATTGAAGTCTATGGATGTGAATGTGGTTAGGAGGGTGATACCATTGAAGTCTATGGAGGGGAATGATGTGGTTAGCAGGGAGATACCACTGAAGTCTATGGAGGTGAATGATGTGGTTAGGACTAAGATACCACTGATGTCTATGGAGGTGAATGATGTGGTTAAGAGGGTGATACCACTGAAGTCTATGGAGGTGAATGATGTGGTTAGGACTAAGATACCACTGAAGTCTATGGAGGTGAATGCTGTGATTAGGAGAGTGATACCATTGAAGTCTATGGATGTGAATGTGGTTAGGAGGGTGATGCCATTGAAGTCTATGGAGGGGAATGATGTGGTTAGCAGGGAGATACCACTGAAGTCTATGGAGGTGAATGATGTGGTTAGGACTAAGATACCACTGAAGTCTATGGAGGTGAATGCTGTGATTAGGAGAGTGATACCATTGAAGTCTATGGAGGTGGATGATGTGGTTAGAAGGATGATACCATTGAAGTCTATGGATGTGAATGTGGTTAGGAGGGTGATACCATTGAAGTCTATGGAGGTGAATGATGTGGTTAGGACTAAGATACCACTGAAGTCTATGGAGGTGAATGCTGTGATTAGGAGAGTGATACCATTGAAGTCTATGGAGGTGGATGATGTGGTTAGAAGGATGATACCATTGAAGTCTATGGATGTGAATGTGGTTAGCAGGGAGATACCACTGAGGTCTATGGAGGTGAATGATGTGGTTAGGACTAAGATACCACTGATGTCTATGGAGGTGAATGATGTGGTTAAGAGAGTGATACCATTGAAGCCTATGGAGGTGAATGATGTGGCTAGGAGGATGATACCATTGATGTCTATTGAGGTGAATGATGTGGTTAGGAGGGAGATACCATTGAAGTCTATGGAGGTGAATACTGTGGTTAGGAGGATGATACCATTGAAGTCTAAGGAGGTGAATAATGTGATTAGGAGGGAGATACCATTGAGTTTTATGGAGGGGAATGATGTGATTAGGAGGGTGGTACCATTGAAGTCTATGGAGGTGAATGATGTGGTTAGGAGGGAGATATCATTGAAGTTTATGGAGGTAAAGATGTGGTTAGGAGGGTGATACCATTGAAATCTATGGAGGTGAATGATGTGGTTAGGAGAGAGATATCATTGAAGTCTATGGAGGGGAATGATGTGGTTATTAAGGTGATACCATTGAAGTCTATGGAGGTGAATGATGTGGTTAGGAGGGAGATATCATTGAAGTCTATGGAGGTGGATGATGTGGTTAGGAGGGAGATGCCATTGAAGTCTAATGAGGGGAATGATGTGGTTAGGAGGGAGATACCATTGAAGTCTATGGAGGTGAATGATGTGGTTAGGACTAAGATACCACTGATGTCTATGGAGGTGAATGATGTGGTTAAGAGGGTGATACCACTGAAGTCTATGGAGGTGAATGATGTGGTTAGGACTAAGATACCACTGAAGTCTATGGAGGTGAATGCTGTGATTAGGAGAGTGATACCATTGAAGTCTATGGAGGAGGATGATGTAGTTAGAAGGGTGATACCATTGAAGTCTATGGATGTGAATGTGGTTAGGAGGGTGATACCATTGAAGTCTATAGAGGGGAATGATGTGGTTAGCAGGGAGATACCATTGAAGTGTATGGAGGTGAATGATGTGGTTAGGAGGATGATACCATTGAAGTCTATGGAGGGGAATGATGTGGTTAGGAGGGAGATACCATTGAAGTCTATGGAGGTTGATGATGTGGTTAGGAGGGAGATACCATTGTAGTCTATGGAGGTGAATGATGTGGTTAGGAGAGTGATACCATTGAAGTCTATGGAGGAGAATGATGTGGTTAGGAGGGAGATACCATTGAAGTCTATGAAGGTGAGTGATGAGGTTAGGAGGGTGATACCATTGAAGTCTATGGAGGTGAATGACATGGTTAGGAGGGAGATACCATTGAAATCTATGAAGATGAGTGATGAGGTTAGGAAGGTGATACCATTGAAGTCTATGGAGGTGAATGATGTGGGTAGGAGGGAGATACCATTGATGTCTATGGAGGGGAATGATGTGGTTAGGAGGGAGATACCATTGAAGTTTATAGAAGGAAATGACAGATTTTAATGATGATATAATTGAATTATATGCAGCTAAATAATATATTAGGAGTGTCATCTCATTATGATAAAGAATGATAGTGATTTATGAAATAAAATAGCAGTGAGAGCTATAGGTATCCTCTCGGCAGCCCACCCAGCCCTTCAGTCTATAAATTACTGGTCCTCATTCGCATGCAGTTGCAGCAGTTCTTCCTTTAAATCAAATCTGGGCCGCTTCAGTCCTCGTGAGCTGAAAACCAGTGAGGTGTTCAGGATATCCCTAATCAATATTATGACATTTGCAAGCTCACGGCCTCAGTCATATGCAAATCAGTTTCATGCATATTCTTTTGGAATATCCTGAATATCTGACCAATTTCCAGTCCTTTAGGAGAGGAATTGTCTCCTTCTTCTTTAAAACATAACTTCTATTGCAGAACTAAAGCTTGAATTAGCTGGGGATATGGTATCTGGTAGAAAAGAGGGAGGGGATGACCGCATGACAATGGAAATCTGAGGAAACAGAGTCTTCATGATGGCCCATAATATGTTGGAAAGAGTTTTCTAATAACATATTCGATCATGAGCTGACACCAATCCCTGCACTGGAAATGTGATCGCTTTATATTATGAGGTACTCTATTCCTATTTCATTTAGAGGTTTGCTATCCTCTAAATTTTGCTGTGGATAATTTGGACTCTATTGTTGCAAACTACAGGACATCACATATTCAAACCAAACCCACTCAGGAGAGCTCACTTGCACTTTATTTGCTGTGTCCTCGGCACTGTGGCATTTTCAACCTCAGGGATCCGATCCCAGAGGGACCTGCATTGAGTATTAATATTTCTACGTGCCAAGGATCTCCAGATCAGAGTTGCTGCAGTCTATTCATTGCTTGAAGGTAAGGATGTGAGCAGACTTTTAGAATTTGTGTTAATAGTGTTAACATATTTGCAGGAAATACTGACATGTAGAGCATGCTTTGAAAAAGAAGGAATAATGCCAGATGCAAGGGTAACATAGAGACTGCACATATGGAGGGGAATGCAGGACTGAAGGGAGAGAAGAAAAAGCAAAGGATTTCTGAAGAGGTGGAGAGAAAAGTGCACTGTGAGGCGAGAAGGTCCGGAGGCCAGGAGCACGGAGGGGAGAAGGCCATAGAGAGAATGAATAGGAGTGATTCATGTGCTATGAGCAGGGCATGACAGTGACACAAAACAGGAGTGGATGAGGCCTGAGACTAAGGAGGGACAGTGGAAGACAAGGCCAAGAAGGATATTTGGGATGCACTGAGAGGAGAGGATAACCTTGCTGGTGGCTGAAAGGAATCAGTAAGTTTTTGCTTGGGACATTGTCTTTTTTAAAAGTACTGGGGCAAAGTTAACCATTTGGGAATATTATTTAGTGTGTTTGTGCTTTTAATAGTCAGTAGGTAGCGAATAAACAAGTTAGACTGTATTTTTAAATAGTCAGTCAGTAAGGCAGATAGAAAGCAGTAGTTAGTGTGTTTATTTTAAAAGTCTGTAAGGCAGCTAGTAAGCAGAACTGAGTGTTTGTATTTAAAAAAAAAAGTAGCCAGAAGCTAGAAATAAGCTAGGAGCAGTGTATAGCTCAGTAAAAAGGTTGAAAAGTTCCGTTCAGTTCCTCACCTTGGAAAGGGGTTGCGGTAGTGTGATTTGGTTTGATTAGGCACCAACATTTGTTAATCAGGAGAGCAGTGAGTCACTCTGGCTGACTAACTGAAGTTAGACTGTTTGTAGGATGTGGTGCTGCTCACAATGGAGGGAGATGACAAACATTGAAAATGCTCATCCTGCAACAGTTGTACTCCTCTGAACATTTCCATTGATGCATTTCTTTATAAATATCTCAGCATATGCAAATATTCTTGATGTCCAGCTATTGTTAAAAAAAAATGATTGGACATATGTACATTATATTTGCATGTCAACTTGGAGGAGTCGGGTATGTGAGTGTTGTGTGCTATGTATGTGCGATTTAAGTGTTATGTAATTTTTAATGGTAAATGTGTGTTGGCATGGTGTTTTAGTTTTCATATATTCTAATATTGTGTAGGGTTTATTTGAGTTTATGGATAAGTTAGATGGATGAAGACATGGGACATGCCTTACAAACTTTGTGGTAATTTATATTTTTCAACAACATAGTTAAAAATTTAAATAAAGGTTTTTGTGATACTTTTGGTTATTCTCTTTTTATGACTTCAGGGAGTAAAAGCCTTCATAGAGTCACCCCTTGCAGGCTCAGAATGTGCTGGATTTCCAGGAATGTCTTTTAATTCTCTGTCTGCCAGAAACTAATGGAAGAGGAAAATCTCACCACAGTGACAGAGTTCATCATTCTGGGGTTTCCTGAATTTCCAGAGCTGCAGATCCCCCTTTTCCTTCTGTTCTTACTGATTTACCTGATCATCCTGATGGGGAACCTCACTATTATAGTCCTGACGTGCCTGGACCCTCACCTGCACACCCCCATGTACTTTTTCCTCTGTAACTTGTCCTTCCTCGATATCTCCTCCACCTCAGTCACCCTCCCCAAACTGCTGGATATCCTTCTAAGGAACAGTAAGTGCATTTCAATAAACGAGTGCCTGTCACAGATGTATTTATTTATGGCCTTGGCTTCTGTAGAATTTTTCCTTCTTGCAGCCATGGCTTATGACCGCTATGTGGCGATCTGTCATCCCCTGCGCTATGCTGTTATTATAAATCAGAGGCTCTGTGTACTAATGGCCTCTGGCTCCTGGATCTTTGGGATTGTGGATCCAGTGACACACATTGTTCTTATATCACATTTCTCTTATTGTGGATTGAATGAGATTAACCATTTCTTCTGTGATCCATCAGCACTGCTAACATTGTCTTGCAGCAAAACACAGGCTGTTGAAGGTATGAGCTACATTGTGGGTGCATTTGTAGCAATTCCCTGCTTTATCACAACTCTGACATCTTACGTCTGCATCATCTCCACCATCCTGAGGATCCGTTCCACCGAGGGGAGACGCAAAGCCTTCTCCACCTGCTCCTCCCACCTCACGGTCGTTATTCTCTTCTATGGGACTCTGATCTGTTTGTATGTGAGACCAACATCCACGCAGTCATTGGAGCTAAATAAACCTTTTGCTCTGGTCTATAATGTCTTAATTCCCATGTTTAACCCCATCATTTACAGCCTGAAAAACAGAGAGGTGAAAGGAGCCCTGAGAAAAATTTTGAATTGGAAACTGGTTTTCTAAGGATTAGGTAAACATGTGCTGAGTTTATAAATATAGGCAGTCATGTTAGACAATGAGACATTACCCATGCATTAAATTCCCCTCTTATTAAGGCCATATGTAAATGAGAATCCTTATCAGCCAGTGAGCCACATCATATTGTATGTTTCTATCATAGGCAGAATTTGAGGCATAAAAATCTTGTAACTTACAGAAAGGTACTCAAAGAAGTCCATGCTGACCAGCCGGGTATCAGGTAGGATCCACATTCAATCCAGCTCTCTTCAAACTCTTTATATGTGAGGTTAGTTGAAATACACATGGAAAAGTCGGGTTGTAATTTATTCATTAAAACTTCAATTTCCAGGTTTGCCCACTGGCTGAGAGGCAGTTCTGGGCCTTGTGGATAATTCTCAGTTTGATTTCTATGTTGGCTCTGGCCTCCGATCGAGGACCGTCATTGCAATAACAAGACTAACTATGAATGTGATCTCACCTAAGCACTGTGTTGAGCGCAGTAGTAGACGAGCAGTCTGGTTACCCATCACCATACACTCAACAACAGATGCTGATTAGCAGTGAAAGAGCCAAGTCTGTAGACCAAACACTGCAGTGGAGGCTGGCTGGAGGGAGGGGGGTGGTACCCTTTGGGCTTGTTACGGAGTGTTGGGACTGGTCCCGCCTGTCTGAATTTGGCCTCTGTCAGAATCTCCCCCTTAGGATGTCATCAGTTGAGCTTGTCACTGGGTAAATAGAGGAGGACTAAATCCCAGTAATGCAATTTTGTGTGTTCAGTAATTGTGAACTGAAATGGTCACTGTTGGAAGCAGGATACTGAACTTGATGGACCTTGGTCTGACACAGTATGGCAAATCTTATGTTCTTATGCCTATGCACATCTCAGTGTTAAATCTGGCCCTGAATGTGTCATTTATTTAATTTCCACAGTATAATACACCTATCTATAAAATTAGCTTGAATATTATGCCATGTTTTAATCAGAAAAAAGTCTAGATAATTCTTATTACATATCATTGAAAACAATTACAAGCATAGAGAAGGGCGACCAAACTGATAAAGGGCATGGAATGGCTGCCCTATGAGGAAAGGCTAAAGAGGTTAGGGCTGTTCAGCTTAAGAACATAAGAAATTGCCATGTTGGGTCAGACCAAGGGTCCATCAAGCCCAGCATCCTGTTTCCAACAGAGGCCAAACCAGGCCACAAGAACCTGGCAAGTACCCAAAAATTAAGTCTATTCCATGTAACCATTGCTAATGGAAGTGGCTATTCTCTACGTGAACTTAATTAATAGCAGGTAATGGACTTCTCCTCCAAGAACTTATCCAAACCTTTTTTAAACACAGCTACACTAACTGCACTAACCACATCCTCTGGCAACAAATTCCAGAGTTTAATTGTGCATTGAGTGAAAAAGCATTTTCTACGATTAGTTTGAAGAGAAGAGACAGCTGAGGTGGGATATTATAGAGGTCTGCAAAGTCATGAAAGGACTAAAACAGGTGAATGTGAATTGGTTATTTATACTCTCAGATAATAGAAGGGCAAGGAAGCACTCAATGAATTTAGCAAGTAGCACATTTAAAACAAAGCAGAGAAAATCCAGAGGATGTGGTTAAGGCAGCTAGTGTAGCTGGGTTTAAAAAATGTTTGGATAAGTTCCTGGAGAAGTCCATAAACTGCTATTAATCAATAGGGTATAGCCACTGCTTGTTGCCGGCATTAGCAGCATGGGATCTATTTAATGTTTGGGTACTTGCCAGGTACTTGTGACTTGGATTGGCCACTGTTGGAGACAGGATACTGAGCATGATAGACACTTGGTCTGACCCAGCATGGCATACCATAAGTTCTTATGTTATGATCTTATGAAATTAAAGTTAATTTAATAATGCTAATTCTGCATACCCTGCTTAGAATAATAGATAATGCAGGTTATACATATTGTGTAAAAATAAATAAATAACCTTCCAATGTATTGAAGTGAAATGAACTTAGTGTCTCCTTCTTGACCTTGCAACTATAAGAATGTTATATTGCAGTGCTGTAGAGATGCAATATAGGTAGAGTCCTGAGGAACGTAATTGAAAGGGGTGTGGAATTCATCATATCCAGAGGTCATTCCTCTCTCTATCAGGGGAATACCTGCCTGTGGGTTACTGGCAATGGAACTTAAAAACACAGAATCTGCATAAATGGCACATAATCTCAGACTGTGTGACAATGAGTCACCCCGTGATTGTGCGGTAATGAGTTGATAAGAGAAATAGAACCAAAGAGCTAAGAGAAACAGATAAGTATGAGAAAAAAATTTGAAGCTTGCTGGGCAGACTGGATGGGCCGTTTGGTCTTCTTCTGCCGTCATTTCTATGTTTCTATGTTTCTATATGTTTCTTCCACTAGCATACGGTATAGTAAAGGAGAATTATTTATGTTGCAGAAGTGGACCCTTGGGCTGAGGTGGAGTTGGCATTCTCTTTGTAATAATCATGTTAAAGATAAAAATGGAAAATACATTATACTGCATGGGGCTGTCTGATTTATTTTTAATAATTTCTATACTGCCTGGTCAGTAGATTCAAGGCTCTTTACAGAATAAAACCATTCACAATAATCTGATTTATTAAAAGCATGAAAACAATACTAAAATAAACTAACCTGCTCTATATTCTCTTAATAACAGACAGCAACTTATGACGGCACTGCTGTGATGTAATTAAGTATCTACCCCTGCAGAGTGGTTTAAGGGTCAGTGAGGGCTTGATGGAAAAATCAGACTTTCATAAGAAGTGTCTTAGGGTCAAATAATGGAGAGTGCAGGAGATAATTCCTGAGATTCTTCCATCACTATGCCCACTGTAGAGATTGTGAGCAGATGGAGTAGTTATTTAATTTAATAAAGCTCCATATAGCCATATATAAAGTGGGAGAAGGTGTACAGGAATGGGATTCAGGGCTCCGGCTGCTAAGCTCTGCTTCCCTTGCAATGCTTTGTTTGTTCAGAGAGATACCTCCAACATTTTCCATTCCATTGCTCATAAAAATCTTGTTTTTTTCATTTCAGACCTGAACATCTCTTGCATCAAGAACTTTAAAAGGTAAATTTCATGTATCCCTGTCTTATATTTTTAATACTGTATCATTCAATTTTATAGATTTCAAAGGTGTCACTCTCATAATCCAGTCATTCACCTCCACAGACGTCATAGAATTGGTTACTGGATAAAGCAGAACATAAGTAACTTTTAAAGGAATTAATAACCATGCTAATCAACTTCATAGAGTTCAAAGGTATCTCCCTCCTAACCCCATCATTCACCCTCATAGACTTCAATGGTATCACCCTCCTAATCACATCATTCATCTCCATAGACTTCAATGGTATCACTCTCCTAACCACTTCATTCCCCTCCTTAGACTTCAATGGTATCACCCTCCTAACCAAATCATTCACCTCCATAGAGTTTAATGGTATCTCCCTCTTAACCCCATCATTCATCTTTCATCTCCATAGACTTTAATGGAATCTCCCTCCTAACTATATCATTCTCCTCCATAGACGTCAATGGAATCTCCCTCCTAACCCCATCATTCATCTTCATAGACATCAATGGTATCTCCCTCCTAACTACATCATTCTCCTCCATAGACTTCAATGGAATCTCTCTCCTAACTACAACATTCTCCTCTATAGACTTCAATGGAATCTCTCTCCTAACTACATCATTCTCCTCCATAGACTTCAATGGAATCTCCCTCCTAACTACATCATTCACCGCCATAGACTTCAATGGTATTTCCCTCCTAACTACATCATTCTCCTCCATAGACGTCAATGGAATCTCCCTCCTAACCCCATCATTCATCTCCATAGACATCAATGGTATCTCCCTCCTAACTACATCATTCTCCTCCATAGACTTCAATGGAATCTCCCTCCTAACTACATCATTCACCGCCATAGACTTCAATGGTATCACACTCCTAACCACATCATTCCCCTCCATAGAGTTTAATGGTATCTCCCTCTTAACCCCATCATTCATCTTTCATCTCCATAGACTTTAATGGAATCTTCCTCCTAACTATATCATTCCCCTCCATAGACTTCAATGGAATCTCCCTCCTAACCCCGTCATTCATCTCCATAGACTTCAATGGTATCTCCCTCCTAACCACATCATACATCTTCATAGACTTCAGTGGTATCTCCCTCCTAACCACATCATTCACCTCATAGACTTCAATGATATTTTATTTTATTTATTTATTTACTTCTTTTTACTATACCGATCTTCAAGACAAAGTCTTATCACACCAGTTTATATCAAACCAAACCTGGGAAAGTTACATATAACAAGGGAATAATCAATATAAAAACAAGATAGAATCAGGATAACCTAGTAAGGGTAACTTACAACTTAACTTAGAACTTGACTCAGAACTTAAAGAGGGACTGGGCTGCCTGAGGTAGAAGAGCAAGGAAAGGTTGGGAGGGAGCGTAAACAACTAATTGATGAAGGTGAAGGAGAGGTAGTGCTTAAGCGCAAAGGAGAAGAGGAGGTAGTGCTTAAGCGCAAAATGATTTATTAAGAGAGGGAGACGGGGGCTAGAGGGTGAGGTGAGGGAAAAAGGGGGGTGGGGGTTCAGGGAAAAGGGAGTGGGACAGGAATAATGGAAGAGATGTCTCCCTCCTAACCACATCATTCTCCTCCATAGACTTCAATTCTATCTCCCTCCTAACCACATCATTCACCTCCATAGACTTCAATGGTATCTCCCTCCTAACCACATCATTCTCCTCCATAGACTTCAATGGTATCTCCCTCCTAACCACATCATTCACCTCCATAGACTTTAATGGTATCTCCCTCCTAACCACATCATTCACATCCATAGACTTTAATGGTATCTCCCTCCTAACCATATCATCTCAGATTGCAGGCTCCTCTAAAAATCATTAATCAATAATTAAATACACAAGGTATTGATACAATCGGTTAAACAGATACTTGCCTGCACTTTCTTTGGTTAAACATATGTGCTCCCAGTCACTTATTTATTTATAGATTTTATTAGAAAGGATTTTTTACACGTTATCCAATGTTTGGAGTTAGGAACATCAAAAACATTCATAATCTAATAAATGTACAAAACCATAAATCATCAGTCATTAAGTATAAACATACATGACCTGCGTTATAATTAAAAAATGTGAAAAGAAACTCTGTCTTCATCATAGAAACAGCAGCACAGAAAATGAGGTACCAGGGAAAATGCTGCTCCAAATATTTCTTTACAAAAACAATATTGGATATGTAGTGGCTACTTTATTTTTTCCCCAATGTTAGTTACCAAAGGGTAAATGATGTTCTGTTAAATAGCAAGATTTATTTTCGATTGAAAACTTTTCTCAAAGCTGCTTTTACCTCTCTGTTTTTCAGGCTGTAAATCATGGGGTTAAACATGGGGATTAAAACATTGTACAGCACAGCAATGAGCTTGTTCTGATCCAGTGATTGCATGGACGTTGGTCTCATATACAAAGAGAGCATAGTCCCATAGAAGAGAATAACGACCGTGAGGTGGGAGGAGCAGGTGGAGAAGGCTTTGCGTCTCCCCTCTGTGGAACGGATCCTCAGGATGGTGGAGATGATGTAGACATAAGATGTCAGAGTTGCAGTAAAGCAGGGCAGTCCTAAAATCACACCCACAATATACGTTATACTATCAATGGTGGAGGTGCTGGTGCAGGAGAGTTTTAGCAGTGCTGAGAGGTCACAGAAGAAATGGTTAATCTCATTGGACCCACAATAAGAGAAATGAGAGAGAAGGACAGTGTGTATAACTGGGTCCAGAAAGCCAAGGATCCAGGATCCAATGGCCATCAGCACACAGAGTCTCTGATTCATAATCACACCATAGTGCAGGGGGTGACAGACTGCGACATAGCGGTCAAAAGCCATGACAGAAATAATAACAAATTCTACATATGAAAAACAGAGAAAAAAATACATCTGTGTAAGACATCCTTGTAGAGAAATTCTCTGACTCTTCCTTAAGAAGATGTCCAGCAGTCTGGGGAGAGTGACAGAGGTGTAAGAGATATCGAGGAAGGACAAGTTAGAGAGGAAAAAGTACATGGGGGTGTGCAGGCAAGGGTCCAGGCACCTCAGGGCTATAATAGTGAGGTTCCCCATCAGGATGATCAGGTAAATCAGTAAGAACAGAAGGAAAAGGGGAATTTGTAGATGTGGATATTCAGGAAACCCCAGAATGATGAATTCTGTCACTGTGGTGAGATTTTCCTCTTCCATTGAGTTCTGGGAGGAGAGGAAAGGGATGAGAGAAAGATATGATTAGAAATCCAGCTCTTTCCTTGCACAGGAGGGGTGAAGTTATGACGTCTGCTGCTACCTGAGGCATTCATTGTAACTTTAGTGTTTGGGTGGAAGACAGGAGTGAATCTGGCTTGGCCTTCCTCAGACTCCCCAAATATGGGTAATACTTGAGAACATGAATTATATGGCACTTTGGAAGAATTCCAACCTTGTGATTTTAGCCTCCTCCCCCTTTCCCCAAATATAGAAATTCAATTGAGGCCATTAGTTGCCCTGAATGTTTGCCACTGTCTATGAAATTTGACTCTTTGGATTCTGGGAACCTTGTGTAGCTCTCTACTCCTTATATGTTACCATAAGAACATAAGAACTTGCCATACTGGGTCAGACCAAGGGTCCATCAAGCCCAGCATCCTGTTTCCAGCAGTGGCCAATTCAAGCTACAGATACTTGGCAAGTGTCCAAACACCAAGAAGATCCCATGCTACTGATACAATTAATAGCAGTGTCTATTTTCTAAGTCAGCTTGATTAATTGCAAGTAATGGACTTCTCCATAATTTATCCAAACCCTTTTTAAACACAGTTACACTAACTGCACTAACCACATCCCCTGGCAACAAATTCCAGAGCTTTATTGTGCGTTGAGAGAAAAAGAATTTTCTCCGATTAGTCTTAAATGTGCTGCTTGTTAACGTCATGAAATGCCCCCTAGTCCTTCTATTATTCGAAAGTGTAAATAACCGAGTCACATCTACTCATTCAAGACCTCTCATGATCTTAAAGACCTCTGTCATATCCCCCCTCAGCCGTCTCTTCTCCAAGCTGAAAAGTCCTAACCTCTTCAGTCTTTCCTCATAGGGGACCTGTTCCATTCCCCTTATCATTTTGGTTGCCCTTCTCTGTACCTTCTCCATTGCAATTATATCTTTTTTGAGATGCGGTGACCAGAATTGTACACAGTATTCAAGGTGTACCATGGAGCGATACAGAGGCATTATGGCATTTTCCGTTCTATTAACCATTCCCTTCCTAATAATTCACAACATTCCATTTGCGTTTTGATCGCCACAGCACACTGAGCTGATGATTTCAATGTATTATCCAGTATGACATCTAGATCCTTTTCCTGGGTGGTAATTCCTAAGATAGAAGCTAACATTGTGTAACTATAGCATGGGTTATTTTTCCCTATATGCATCACCTTGCATCCATCCACATTAAATTTCACGATAGGTATAATGCAATCTCCTCCCATTTTCTTTGACAATTCCACTCTCCACTGCAATTCTTTATATTTTAGTTCTCATCGATACCCATGTCCCCAGTTACCTCCTGCTTGCAGCATAGATGTCTCATCAATTCACCACCTCTTCATCCTAAGTGCAATCCTTCCTTTTTGCTTTATCCCTTTCTGCTCTTCAATTTGGGTCTCCTCTGTGTCTCTCTCTCCATTTTGATAAATCTAAATTGTCCACGTTGTCCCTTGAGCTCTCTGTTTCACAACTGCATACTCTGTATCAGCGCTCTACTCCGCTGCCCATATTCAATTTCTACTGCAGGTGTCTTCCATTTCACTGTAAGCTCTTTGGGAGAAGATCCGAGACTCCAGCCTTCATCCGCGCATCTCTGGCTAACGTTTAAATGACCTTTGTGCCCCGTGCTACATGACCTTTCTTTGTGCAGCCTTGATGACACTTCAGATACGGTGCAGCTGCTAGGAATAGACCTTGTCTATAATAATCATGGTAAGGATAAAACTGAAGATACCTTACGCCAAGACCAAGCTGCAGCACTGGATTTGTCAATAGGCACCCAATGTGTTTGTGCCTAGGGTGGCAAACATTTTAGGGCGGCAGGCTGGCTAAGATTTGTTGCCTTGCAGCTCTGCTGAAACTCATTCAGCAGAGAACAGACCTCCGCTTATCTGTAACAGATCCTTTCAGGAGATGGGGGAGTGAAACACAAAAAGTGCCTAGAAGCAGCAAAATCCTAAACCGTACCTGCCCTCTGGCTTTGAGTGCCAGCCTCCCCTTCTCCTGTCTTATCTTAGGTGGAGGAGTCTTTATGGTCATTAAATCCTATGTGGATATCATAAATCAGGTACAGGGAGCAGGAAAGACAGCAAAGCTCTTATTCAGTTTATCAGGAATTTTATTCTCTCTGAAAACGATCTTACTATTGACCTGCAAAGGCTCCTGTGCTAGTAATAAACAGCATTCCTACAGCCCTTACCTTCAGGATACGTGAGGGAGCAGGGACAGCACCATCTCTGATGAGATAATCCGCAGGTCTCAGAAGTATTTATTATCCTCTCCGCAGGTCCCTTTGGGAAAGGATCCCTGAGGTTGAACGTGCGGAAACAAAGCCTGCATGGCAGAGAATCAAGTGAGCTCTGCTTTGGCTGCAGTGAGCTATACCAACTGATCAATGACTGGGTCTTATTATTCACAGCAAAAGGTACACACCACTGCTTCATGCAAGTGAGAAAGAGAGATGAAAATGCCATGGATCATTAGTTCTAGCCCACATACTATACTGTAGAGAACATGAGCAGATGGAGTTCCCCATCTTATTCTGTAACGCTAGTCCTCAGTATAGGCAGCTCCTCCCTAGAAGAGTCTGTTATAAAGGAGGAGATCTGTAGCGCAATGAGCAGATGGAGTTCCCCATCTTATTCTGTAACGCTAGTCCTCAGTATAGGCAGCTCCTCCCTAGAAGAGTCTGTTATAAAGGAGGAGATCTGTAGCGCAATGAGCAGATGGAGTTCCCCATCTTATTCTGTAACGCTAGTCCTCAGTATAGGCAACTCCTCCCTAGAAGAGTCTGTTATAAAGGAGGAGATCTGTAGAGCAATGAGCAGATGGAGTTCCCCATCTTATTCTGTAACGCTAGTCCTCAGTATAGGCAACTCCTCCCTAGAAGAGTCTGTTATAAAGGAGGAGATCTGTAGCGCAATCATTAGATGGAGTTCCTCATCTTATTCTGTAACGCTAGTCCTCAGTATAGGCAGCTCCTCCCTAGAAGAGTCTGTTATAGAGGTGGAGATCTGTAGCGCAATCAGCAGATGGAGTTCCTCATCTTATTCTGTAACGCTAGTCCTCAGTATAGGCAGCTCCTCCCTAGAAGAGTCTGTTATAGAGGTGGAGATCTGTAGCGCAATGAGCAGATGGAGTTCCTCATCTTATTCTGTAACGCTAGTCCTCAGTATAGGCAGATCCTCCCTAGAAGAGTCTGTTATAAAGGTGCAGATCTGTAGCGCAATCAGCAGATGGAGTTCCTCATCTTATTCAGTAACTCTAGTCCTCAGTATAGGCAGCTCCTCCCTAGAAGAGTCTGTTATAGAGGTGCAGATCTGTAGCGCAATCAGCAGATGGAGTTCCTCATCTTATTCTGTAACGCTAGTCCTCAGTATAGGCAGCTCCTCCCAGAAGAGTCTGTTATAGAGGTGGAGATCTGTAGCGCAATGAGACTCAGGTCTCTGCTTCCTGTGCCTCCAACACTTCCCATTCCACTATTCAGTAAAAATCTTTTTTTTTCTCATTTCGGACCTGAACATCTCTTCCATCCATTACTTTAACATTTTAAAGTGATCCTCAATGTGATACAAGAGGTTAATCAGATTCCTGCCAGCACTTTCTTTGCTAAAACACATATGCACCCAGTTACTTATTTATATTGTTTAAAATATTTTACTCACTGTATCCCACATTCAGAGCAGGGAACATAAAAAAAACATGCATAACCCCAAAAAAATCCCCATACAAAACCTTACATCAGACATTAAATTTAAAAAAAAAAATCTACATGATCATTAACAAAGTAAAAAAGAAACTCTGCCATTATCATATAAACAGGAAGGCAGAGCACGAGGAACCACATCAATTATTTTCTTTAGAAATGAGCTATGTTTGATACGCAGGGGTTGCACTGGAGCTCTTTATATTTTTCCTTATATCAGTTATCAAACAGAGAAAATTGTTTTCTAATAAATAGCAAAAATTATTTCCTATGAAAGCTTTCCATAGGGCAGCTTTAACATCTCTGTTTCTTAGGCTATAAAATCATGAGAGGTCTAAAACGGGTAGATGTGAATCGGTTATTTACTCTTTCGGATAATAGAAGGACTAGGGGACACTCCATGAAGTTAGCATGGGGCACATTTAAAACTAATCAGAGAAAGTTCTTTTTTACTCAACGCACAATTAAACTCTGGAATTTGTTACCAGAGGATGTGGTTAGTGCAGTTAGTATAGCTGTGTTTAAAAAAGGATTGGATAAGTTCTTGGAGAAGTCCATTACCTGCTATTAAGTTCACTTAGAGAATAGCCACTGCCATTAGCAATGGATACATGGAATAGACTTAGTTTTTGGGTACTTGCCAGGTTCTTATGGCCTGGATTGGCCACTGTTGGAAACAGGATGCTGGGCTTGATGGACCCTTGGTCTGACCTAGTATGGCATTTTCTTATGTTCTTATTCTTCTTATGTTGCCTTTTTCTTAAGAAGATGTCCAGCAGTCTGGGGAGAGTGACAGAGGTGTAAGAGATATTGAGGAAGGACAAGTTACAGAGGGAAAAGTACATGGAGGTGTGCAGGCGAGGGTCCAGGCACGTCAGGGCTATAATAGTGAGGTTCCCCATCAGGATGATCAGGTAAATCAGTAAGAACAGAAGGAAAAGGGGGATTTGTAACTCTGGGAATTCAGGAAACCCCAGAATGATGAACTCTGTCACTGTGGTGAGATTTTCCTCTTCCATTGGGTTCTGGGAGGAAAGGAAAGGGGTCGAGACAAAAAGATGATTAGAAATCCAGCTCATTCCATGAAGAGGAGGGATGAAGTTATGATGTTCACTGCCTCCATCCCCCTGACACATTTACATTGACTTTAGCATCTGGAAAGGGAATCACAGCAGTGAATCTAGTTCAGCCCTCTTCAGACTCCCGATGTTTGTGTAATGTTTGAGTAGATGGATCACATGGAGCTTGGGAATGATATTACAGCCCATATTCACTATTCAAATTCAGTAGATCAATGGATAGGCCCAGTGCTACCTGGTATGCAAACCATGCAATTGGACAAGGCGGCACCCCCAGGAGGGCGGTGGAAGGGGACCACTAAAGGGATGTGATGTACAAAATATTGAAATAATTATTTGGGATTTGTCAGTCCTCTGCTTTCATTTGGAAGAAAGATACAATTTGGGGAACCTTGAGCCTGCTGTGTTGACTGGATGTTTCCAACCAGGAAGCTGAACTGGGATGTCCCCTCCAGCAGGCCCCTAAAAAATGTGTTTCCATACTGTGAAAAGAACCCTTGTGCCTATCTCAGGTCCCTGCTATCTAGCATACTACACAAAAGACACCTACCCGTTTGTGTTAAGCCATGTCAAACTGCCTGAATCCAGGCACATAGGACCCCAAGTTTACCATTCCTGCAGTGTCAGGAAGTAGATCCTGTCAGGTAGTAAGATAATTTATTCATTTTACTTGATAGCAGTGGGATGAATACCCAGTATTACTATTATGTACTGAATTTCACAGTCTGCTGGCATAGAAAGAGAATCCAGGAAAATTCAATCCCACAGTCTAAACATTTGGAAGGCAATGTGGATTACAGATCAAAGTGCATCTGATGTATGTAGGACAGTAAGATTACATTTGTCCTTTAGTTTCTTAACATCATAGCAACAAAGAAAAAATGCAAAATAAAAAGCACAAAATATGAAATGAGCTGAGAGAGAGCGCGGGAGCAAGAGACTCTTTATAAGGTCCTCCTAGTAGTTGACTATTTATATCACTATAGGAGGGTCAGCTAATAGCCCCAGGGTGAGCTGTTGGTGGTGGTTTAGGGTTTAGGGGCCAGTTTTACATGCAGAGTGAGACATACATGCAGAGAGTTTCCCTCCCTATGAAAGCTGGTCATTGTTGTTTGCAGATAGCCATGGGACTATGAAAAATCCATGCACATAGTAACTTCAAACCTTCCCTTTCTCCCCTGATCACGTTGAAAGTCAATGAGGCAGATTGGGCTCATTAGTCATGGCCATACATTCTGATCACAAAATAAAATGCAATGTTTTAAATATAGTTCTCAAGCCACAGTAGCTGGTTATTGGTAACCCCCAGGGCAGGAGCAGCCTGGACCCACAAAAAGGACTGGCAGGATCAGGATGAGTCTGGTCAGGTATGGAATCTTCACCTGTACTGGCCAACTCTCCCCAGGTTGGGTGCTGGTGGCCAGCAGGACTTAACAGTTGGTGAACAGAAACAGGACAGGGGCACCCACAAAAGCAAAGCAAGGCTACAAATAAAACAGACAAGAACAGAAAGGTGCCCACAGAGAATCACAAGACAAGGGAGTGCCCCAACAGAGCAGGACAGATGAAACACTACAACAAAATAAGGACAGGCAATCAGAAAGCCACTATACTGGGGCCAGTACAAGTAACAAAACAAACAAGACTAAATCTAAAACAGGAGAAAACAAACAGATGAGCCTAAAACACAAACAGAGACTAGAAAAGTCACTAAACTGGGGTCTAAGCAGGATACACAACAAGGCAGAAAACAAGACCAGGGTGACCATAACAAGGAGAAGAGGGACTCCAAGCTGAGACAGGGTGCTGAGAGCAAGGCAGGCTTAAATGGCTGTGGCAGTGCTGATTCATGTTGCAAACATGGCCTCCAGTGTCCTCCAAACCAGCAGCAGGACCATAGTTCACTGAGGGCTCCTGCTGGTGGGAGGGCAGCACTGCAGCTCATTCTCTTAGAAAAGTTGGGTAATGAACATTGTCATCCTCAAACATTTCATCTGAGACACTTTGCACATCTCAAACTCACAAATGTATTTATTTATACGTTATATTCTGTGATTTCATTTATTCAACATGGATCACACTACCTAAATAATAATACATTATTTATGGGGCATACTAGGTTATCCAAATAGGGCATTCAGAGTCCTTTCTCTTTTGGTAATTCAAATGTGCCCCTGTCACCATAAAAAAAAGGAACATAGAATATGAGGCACCTGATAAAGAACTATCATGCATGGAGTCTGTGCTTAATAATATGATATGTCAGTCACCAAACATTGAAAAATCATCATCTGATAAACTGGAATATTTATTTTCTATTAAAAACTTTTCTGAAGGCAGCTTTTACTTCTCTGTTTTTCAGACTGTAAATGAAAGGGTTAATCATGGGAATTAAAACATTATACAGCAGAGCAAAGATCTTGTTCAGATCCAGTGACTGCATGGACACTGGTCTCATATACAAACACATTATGGTCCCATAGAAGAGAATAACGACCGTGAGGTGGGAGGAGCAGGTGGAGAAGGCTTTGCGTCTCCCCTCGGTGGATCGGATCCTCAGGATGGTGGAGATGATGTAGACGTAAGATGTCAGGGTTGTGATAAAGCAGGGAAGAGCTACAAATGCACCCAAAATGAGTGTTACACTTTCACTGGTGGAGGTGCTGGTGCAGGAGAGTTTAAGCAGTGCCGAGAGGTCACAGAAGAAATGATTAATCTCATTGGATCCACAGTAAGAGAAATGAGAAAGAAGTACAGTGTTTATCGTTGTGTCAAGAAAGCCCAAGATCCAGGTCCCTGTGGCCATTAACACACAAAGCCTCTGATTCATAATCACAGCGTAACGCAGGGGGTGACAGACTGCCACATAGCGGTCATAAGCCATGACTGAGATAATAACAAATTCTATAGATGCAAAACATAGAAAAAAATACATCTGTGTAATACAGCATTTTAGAGAAATAAGCCGCCCTTTCCTTAAGAGGATGTCCAGGAGTTTGGGGAGAGTGACTGAGGTGGAGGAGATATCGAGGAAGGACAAGTTACAGAGGAAAAAGTACATGGGGGTGTGCAGGTGAGGGTCCAGGCACGTCAGGGCTATAATAGTGAGGTTCCCCATCAGGATGATCAGGTAAATCAGTAAGAACAGAAGGAAAAGGGGGATTTGCAGGTCTGTAAATTCAGGAAAGCCCAGAATGATGAACTCTGTCACATTGGAAATATTTCTGTTCTCCATTGGATTCTGGGAGGAGAGGAAAGGGAGAGACAGAGATACAGTATTTAGAAATCCAGCTCATTCCATGCAGAGGCAGGGTAAAGATACAAAGTCTGCTGCCCTTGACAAATTCTCATTGACCTTGGTATTTGGGTAAAAGGCATCAGTGAATCCGGTCCCACCTTCCTCAGGCTCTGCACATTTGGGTAAGGATTACAAAGAGGCTTGGAAACAGCTCCCACCTGATGACATGAGCTCTCCTCACCTATGTGCCATATGGTCAGAGTGTCTCTTTAGTTTCACAGATCCTCAATGTTGGTCTGTACTCTTGATGTAGACACACTTTCGGGTTTATGCAATCTCTTTACACGCTCTGTGAGAATGTCTCCCCCCCCCCCTTCATACACACACACACACACACACACACACACACACTCACACATAATGAGTTGCACAGAAGTGCAAGCATGTGCACGCATTTATATGCTGAGTTACTCACACACACACACACACACACACTCACACACACACACACACATACACACAGACACACACACACTCCCCACTGCTCTTCCTTACCTTTCAGCAGTTATCTGTTCATAATTCCTCAGCTTCTCCTGCATAGACATTATTACTACTTCTGTCTACTCTTTCTGACTCCTAGGCACATTCTTTGCAATGGATCTTATCTCTTTACGCACCTCCAAATCCTGCCACCGATTCCACTGCTCTCGTGAGATCCTTCTGCTCTTTGTTATCACAGACTGCCCACCTCAGGACTGAGCTCTCACCTCGATGTCACCCCTCTGTCACTGGGGTCCTCTTTTGGGGTAGATCCTGGCGTAGAGCTGCCATTAGTACCTTCCTGGCTAAGCCCTGTTTTATGTGTTCTTTCTGTGTGCAGGTCTGTTGCTTCACTTATTATAAAAACACTAGGAATACATTAAAAACATTTGTGAGCAAGGTGGAAGGGATGAAAAGAAGTGGGCTGAAGGAGCGGGTGCCAGACAGGAATGACTCTCATTTCTCAGAGGGCAGGCTATGAGTTGAGCAGACTCATTAGAATGCCATGGAGAATATTTTTGATTCCTGGATGCAATCTATCTTTTGGGTTGGGCTCTATATTATATCTTTACCTGGGCAGGGAAGAGTCAGGGTCAGTGATGGAATTGATGTACCCGCAGTGTCATGGTAAGAGTGGACATGCATTTAATTCAGAAAGCGTGAGACAAGAATTTAACACAGACCTTCCCCACCACTTCCAGAGTAAAAAGCAAGGTGCAGGGATCCTGTTTTCAAAATATGTTAGCTTTGTCTGACATAAAGAGTTTAGATATAAAAATGGTACATTTAAGCCTAATCCCTTCTGGCATTGCAGATGTGGAGCAGTAAATGACAGTAAATGTTTACTTCCAGATCAAGACAATTCTGCCTTTGTGTCCCAGCTCTCCTCTTGCCCGTCTGTATGGCTGATTCACTCTTAGGTGCAGGAGACTTTAAAGTAATCACTGATAAATCAGGTTCTGGAGAGATGGCAGAAGACACAACGGCGGGAAGACCAGTATTCAGTCTATATCTTTATCTATATCTTTCCAATCCCAGGCATTTGAACCTATAAGGAGAGCCGTGCACCCACATTCCCCTCTCACCTGCAGTACATAAAAACATCCAATCACATGAAAAGCACCAGTAATAATTACGATAAGCTTGCAAGGCACTCACTCAGTCTGTTCAGAAGATACTTGAGTTCTGTTCTTTCAACTACCATCCATTATCTTCTCTGTAAAGCTTGCCACCATAGAGCCCCTATATCCCTTCTATTCTAGAGCTGAAAGTGCTAGCAATAAACAGCCCTTACCCTCAGTATGAGTGATGAGACGGCAGCAGCTGTGATCTGCTGCTCCTCAGCTCTCAGAAGTATTCATACCCCCTGCAGCTCCCTTTGGGACAAGATCCCAGAGGCTGAAAATGTGAAGCCAGCGTGCACATCAGGGCATCAGGTGAGCTTTGCTTTAGGTGCCATATGCTGTACCACTTAAATATTGTCTACATACTCTGGGGTGCGCTTTCTCTCTCTGGGGGATGATGAAATTCAGGGTCATCCCTAAACATTCCTCTTGCATTGCAGGCACTGACTTATAGCAAGGGGAAGGCAGTAGCCCAAATGGGCCAGAGGCTGGAGGAAGCAGCTTGGCTGTGTGTGTCAGAGAAGGGATGAGGAAGGAGAGGGGGTGATTGCTGGTGAGATGGTAGGAGAGAGGGAGTGAGTGCTGGAATCAGCTTGGGGAGGAGAAGGGGTAGAGAAGTCTGCTAAGGGGAGGGATGCTTAGTGTGTATGTGTTCATATAGGTGAGGGGGGGAGGGATACACAGAGAGAGGTTAAGGGGTGAGATGAAAGGGAGGGGATAAGGAACAGGGAATGGAATAAGGGGGAAAGCAAGCTGGTGAGGATTGATAGAATTCCCATTACCAATTTGACTGCAGTGTTGTAAGGGGTTAAACCAGCTATGATAAATTGTTTTTCTCCAGCATCTTTCCTAGTGGAAATACTAGGATTTTATTTTATTTTTTTCCAGTTTGGGGGTTTTTCAAATAAAGCTGGCACAAACATTTTGATAAATCAAGCCCATTGATGTCTTGTTTCTCAGTACTGATTGTTAGAGTCCAATACAAGCTACAGTGAGCAGATTCAGCAGTGTGAAGTGACTGATGCATATTTATTCCCTTTGCACTTTACTTTCAGTATGAAATGCTTGAGAAAAGGTTTTCCTTCTCTTGGTGCTATTTCTTTTAATGGTAATTCTAAATGTGTGTTGGCGTCCCTACACTGGCTCCCAATACAGCACGGATAAAATATAATCCATAAATTAAGTGCTAGCACCTGTACCCGTTCTGCGCCCGGGCGGCGAGCCTTTTTATTGGCACATCTGTTCTTGTATGGAAGCGTTAGCTGAAAAGGAAAAACAAAATTGTTTTCAGCCAGGGCAAGGGTCGTGGAGGCAGATTTGCTAAAGCCAGGGCTGGCAAAGTTTATTTACCAAGGGGGAAAGCCGACAGTCACTCAGCAGTGCATGGTTCGGAGAAATGTATCCTTGAAGGATACTAATGAAACAGGAGAGTTAGGGCATCCCAACAGAGAGGTTCCAATAAAAGCAAACATAGTTCATGTGCCTATATGTAAAAAATCACCAAAGCTAATGATTTCTGAATTATCCCAAACAACTGAAAAGCAGGTTGTTAAAACAAACAAAAAACACACTTTGAAATGTCTGTATGCCAATGCCAGAAGTCTAAGTAGTAAGATGGGAGAGATAGAGTGTATAGCAGCAAATGATGAGATTGACATAATTGGCATCACAGAGACCTGGTGAAGGAGGATAACCAATGGGGCAGTGCTATATCAGGGTACAAATTATATTGCAATGATAGGGAGGAACAACTTGGTGGGGATGTGGCACTTTATGTCCAGGAGGGTATAGAGTCCAACAGCATAAAGATCATACAAGAGAGTAAATGCTCAGTAGAATCTATATGGATAGAAATCCTATGTGTGTTGGGTAAGAGTATAGTGATAGGAGTATACTACCATCCACCTGGACAAAATGGTCAGACAGATGATGAAATGCTAAGAGAAATCAGGGAAGCAAATCAATTTGGCAGTGCAGTAATAGTGGGAGATTTCAATTACCCCAATATTGACTGGGTATATGTAACATCAGAACTTGCTAGAGACATAAAGTTCCTGGATGTAATAAATGACTGCTTCATGGAGCAATTGATTCAGGAACCAAATAGAGGGAGCTATTTTAGATTTAATTCTTAGTGGAACGCAGGATTTGGTGAGAGAAGTAACGGTGGAGGGGCCATTTCGCAACAGTGATCATAACATGATCAAATTTAAACTAATAACTGGAAGGGGACAATAAGTAAAATCTGCAGCTCTAACACTAAACTTTCAAAAGGGAAACTTTGATAAAATGAGGAAAATAGTTAGAAAAAAACTGAAAGGTGCAGCTGCAAAGGTTAAAAGTGTTCAACAGGCATGGAATTGTTCAAAAATACAATCCTAGAGGCACAGTCCATATGTATTCTACACATTAAGAAAGGTGGAAGGAAGGCAAAAAGATTACCGTCATGGTTAAAAGGTGAGGTGAAGGAGGCTATATTAGCCAAAAAAAATCCTTCAAAAATTGGAAGAAGGATCCATCAGAAGAAAATAGGATAAAACATAAGCATTGCCAAGTTAAGTCTAAAACATTGATAAGACAGGCGAAGAGAGAATTTGAAATGAAGTTGGCTGTAGAGGCAAAAACTCATAAAATTGTTTTTTAAATATATCCGAAGCAAGAAACCTGTGAGGGAGTCGGTTGGACTATTAGATGACCGAGGGGTTAAAGGGGCTCTTAGGGAAGATAAGGCCATTGCAGAAAGACTAAATGAATTCTTTGCTTCCGAGTTTACTAATGAGGATGTTGGGGAGATACCAGTTCCTGAGATGGTTTTCAGGGGTGATGACTCAGACGAACTGAACGAAATCACTGTGAACCTGGAAGATGTAGTAGGCCAGATTGACAAACTAAAGAGTGGCAAATCACCTGGACTGGATGGGATGCATCCTAGGGTACTGAAGGAACTCAAAAATGAAATTTCTGATCTATTAGTTAAAATTTGTAACCTATCATTAAAATCATCCATTCTACCTGAAGACTGGTGGCCAATGTAACCCCAATATTTAAAAAAGGCACCAGGGGCGATCCGGGTAACTATAGACCAGTGAGCCTGACTTCAGTGCTGGGAAAAATAGTGGAAACTATTCTCAAGATCAAAATCAGTGGAAGGGAGTGGGCAGTGGAGTGCCTCAGGGATCTGTATTGGGACCCTTACTTTTCAATATATTTATAAATGATCTGGAAAGAAATACAATGAGTGAGGTAATCAAATTTGCAGATAATACAAAATTGTTCTGAGTAGTTAAATCACAAGTGGATTGTGATAAATTGCAGGAAGACCTTGTGAGACTGGAAAATTGGGCATCCAAATGGCAGATGAAATTTAATGTGGATAAGCGCAAGGTGATGCATATAGGGAAAAATAACCCATGCTATAGTTACACAATGTTAGGTTCCATATTAGGTGCTACCACCCAAGAAAGAGATCTAGGCATCATAGTAGATAACACATTGAAATCGTCAGTTCAGTGTGCTGCGGCAGTCAAAAAAGCAAACAGAATATAAGGAATTATTAGAAAGGGAAAGGTGAATAAATTGGAAAATGTCATAATGCCTCTGTATTGCTCAATGGTGAGATTGCACCTTGAATACTGTGTACAATTTTGGTTGCCGCATCTCAAAAAAGATATAGTTGTGATGGAGAAGGTACAGAGAAGGGCTACCAAAATGATAAGGGGAATGGAACAGCTCCCTATGAGGAAAGACTAAAGAGGTTAGGACTTTTCAGCTTGGAGAAGAGATGGCTGGGATATGACAGAGGTGTTTAAAATCATGAGAGGTCTAGAATGGGTAAATGTGAATCGGTTATTTACTCTTTCAGATAATAGAAAGACTAGTGGACACTCCATGAAGTTATCAAATAGAACATTTAAAACTAATTGGAGAAAGTTCTTTTTCACTCAACGCACAATTAAACTCTGGAATTTGTTGCCAGGGGATGTGGTTAGTGCAGTTAGTGTAGCTGGGTTTAAAAAAGGATTGGATAAGTTCTTGGAGAAGAAGTCCATTACCTGCTATTAATGAAGTTGACTTAGAAAATAGATACTGCTATTATCAGAAACTATAACATGGAATAGACTTAGTTTTTGGGAACTTGCCAGGTACTTGTAGCTTGGATTGGCCATTGTTGGAGACAAGATGCTGGGCTTGATGGACCCTTGGTGTGACCCAGTATGACATGTTCTTATTTTAAACGATTTCTTTGCTTCTATGTTTACTGAAGAGGATGTTGGGAGATACCCATTCTGGAGACATTTTTAAAGGGTGATGATTCAGATGAACTGAACCATACCACAGTGAACCTGGAAGATGTGGTAGGCCAGTTTGACAAACTGACGAGTAGTAAATTTTGCCTCTACAGCCAACTTCTTTTCAAATTTTCTCTTAGTCTGTCTTATCACTGTCTTACATTTCACTCCAATGCTTATGCTTTATCCTATTTTCTTCTGATGGATCCTTCTTCCAATTTTTGAATGAAGATTTTTTGACTAAAATATCCTTTTTCACCTCACTTTTTAGCCATGTTGGCAATTGTTTGACCTTCCTTCCACCTTTTTTAATGTGTGGAATACATATGGACTGTTCTTCTAGGATGGTATTCTTCTAACAATGACCACGCCTCTTGCACACTTTTTACCTTTGTAGCTGCACCTTTGAATTTTTTAAAACTATTTTTCTCATTTTATCAAAGTTTGCCTTTTGAAAGTTTAGTGCTAGAGCTGTGTATATATTTACTGTCCCCCTTCCTGTGATTAATTCAAATTTGATCATATTATGATCACTATTGCCAAGCGGCCCCCACCACCTTTACCTCTCTCAAGAAATCATGCGCTGCACTGAGAATTAGATCTAAAATTGTTCTCTCTCTCATAGCTTCCTGAACCAATTGCTCCATAAAGCTGTCATTTATTCCATCCAGGAACTTTATCTCTCTAGCATGTCCTGATGTTTCACTTACCAAGTTAATTTTGGGGTAGTTGAAATCTCCCATTATTACTGCACTTCCAATTTGGTTAGCTTCCCTAATTTCTCTTAGCATTTCACTGTCCATCTCACCATCTTGACCAGGTGGACGGTAGTATACCCCTATCACTATAGTCTTCCCTGACACACAAGGGATTTCTACCCATAAAGATTCAATTTTGTATTTAGTCTCATGCAGGATGTTTATCCTGTTGGACTCTATGCCATCCTGGACATAAAGTGCCACACCTCCTCCCGAGTGCTCCTCTCTGTCATTGCGATATAATTTGTACCCCGGTATAGCACTGTCCCATTGGTTATCCTCTTTCCACCATGTCTGTGAGATGCCAATTAAGTCTATGTCATCATTCACTGCTATACATTCTAATTCTCCCATCTTACTTCTTAGACTTCTGGCATTAGCATACAAACATTTCAGATTGCGTTCTTTGTTTAAATTAACATTCTGCTTTTCAGTTGACAGGGATAAACTGGAATCTTTTAGCTCAGGTAATTTTTTAATTATAGTCACTTGGACGGCATTTCTTATTGTCAGAACCTCTCTGTTGGGAGGCCCTAAAGCATCTTTAGTATCTTTCAAAGATACCTCCCTCCGAACCATGCACAGTTGAGTGACTGTTGGCTTTCCATTTTGATTTAGTTTAAAAGCTGCTCTATCTCCTTTTTAAATATCCAAGAATTGTTCAGATTTTAGTGGCACAGATGTCCTTGCTGTCAGAGCTTTTGTACCAGTAGACTATGCATTTTATTTTACCAATGTGCCAAAGCAGGAGCCTGTGTGGTAAGCCCACAGGTTAATATTGACTTCGAAGCCATTGTTAGGTTTATTTGATTACACTGCTGTTGATGCTTTGATGGCTTTAGCCCTGATAAGCACTTTGGGGCAGATTTTAAAAGCCCTACACACGCCGGGCCTAAAGCCCTGGGATGCATGTAAGTCCCGGGGCTTTTCTGAATGGGCGGGCAGGGGACAGAGGCGGGACGGAGGTGGGGCGGATGGTCCGGGGGGGTTGTGCCAGGGGATCATGCGCCAGCAGTTGGAAATCGTAGCGGCCTCGGAGGGAATGGGGTAGGCCAGCTCATCTCCCCGAGGGCTCGGCGCACGCAAGGTTGCGCGCGCATGTTATAAAATCGGGCGAACATTTGTGCACGCCTACCTTTTAAAATCTGCCCCTTTATATGGAACAGACAATTAATAGCCAAAATGTATAATGTCGTGAAGGAACCACCTCAACCATTGGATTTGATGTTCTGGAGGATCATAGTCCATTGGATGATGATGATTATGTGGTTGGATAGACAAAGAAGTGGGTTTGAAGAAGATCCAAACTTTTTAGAGTATCTGGAATATGATTTTTGTCTGTCAAGGCCAGATTTTAGAAAGATAATTACTAAAATCAGTGGAAGTTGAAAGAGCAAAGTGTAAAGCTAGTTTGGAGATAAAGAGCTATGTGTGCTTTTACTTTAAGTGTGGTTTAATGTTGAATGTAGCAGATGCGGCTGTACAGGGAAAGGGGATTGGGTGGAGACAAGGGATTATAGGTGAGAGGGAATTGAGGAAATCGGTTATGGTGAATGTTTGATGAGCTTACATCCTTCATAGAAATATATTTAAGATTTTCATGATTTAATCTTTCATTTAAAAATACAAATATGCATTACAACGGTGAGAGGTGGTAGATTTGTAGTTTAGTTTAAAAACTTTAATAAAATATAATTAAGTAGAAAACATTTCATAGTAAGAATATTTCTCTTTCCCATAAAAATCTCTCTCTTAATAACTAGTCAAATTGTACTTTGTTTTGTTAAACATGTGATTATCTTATTCCATAACTGTTTGATTTCTGGAAAGGACAAAATCTGTGTAGACATGTGCCTCACTCTGTATTGCATTTAATACAAATATCAGATTATAAAATTTGGGCATTAAAAGCCCAAATATCAATCTTTTTGTCAAACAATATGGTATCTTTGTGAGATATTTCTTGTAGATAATGAGATTCATATATTCAATGGTATTTATCCAAATAACATAAGTTGTCTGGGTAAATACGGACTTCTGATATTAGAGCCATTTATCTAGCTAGATTTCCCTGGATAACTCAGGGTCATTTCAGGAGTTTTCCCAAGTGGAGTTATCTGGTTATTTCTGATATTCAGAGCTAGCTGGGAACATATCTGGTTAATTCTGGTCATGCCATAGGGGAAATCTTAAAATAAGCTGGATAACTCATTATGAAACTCAGTGATGTAGAATAAGTTAATTTGTCGTGGTCATACTTTCTATTCACAGATGAGAATTGCAATGATTTTTATATTGTCAGAGCCTTACATGTAATGAATTATGTCCTACGCAAACCATGCTCTTCTGAAAATCGTTACTTAACAATGTCATACACAAAGTCCTACAAGATGTCAGATTCCTGCCCATTCTTTCTTTGGTAAAACACATATGCAAGCAGACGGTCATTGATGTATTTGTTATTGTATTTTAAATGTTTTACCCACTGTATACAATGTTCAGAGTGGGGAACATCTACAAAACAAATAAAAGAAAAAAATCAGACATTAAATAACATAAAATACATGGCCTGCATGCTCATTAACAAATTGAAAAAGAAACTCCACCATCATCACAGAAAAAGGAATGGAGAACATGAGGAACCAGGTAAAATGCTGCTTCATATCAATTATACCCTTAAAAATGAGCTCTGTTTGATATTCAGGAGCTGCACTGCAACTGATTATGCCAATCACCAAACAGAAATGTTCTTCTAATAAATAGCAAAATCTATTTTCTATAAAACACTTTCCTTAGGGCAGCTTTTACCTCTCTGTTTTTCAGGCTGTAAATGATGGGATTAAACAAAGGAAGTAAAACATTGTACAGCAAAGCAATGAGCTTGTTCTGATCCAGTGACTGCATGGATGTTGGTCTCATATACAAACAGATCAGAGTCCCATAAAAGAGAATAACGACCGTGAGGTGGGAGGAGCAGGTGGAGAAGGCTTTGCGTCTCCCCTCTGTGGAACGGATCCTCAGGATGGTGGAGATGATGTAGACATAAGAAGTAAGAGTTGCAGTAAAGCAGGGCAGAGCTACAAACACACCCATGATGTATGTTATACTATCAATGGTGGAGGTGCTGGTGCAGGAGAGTTTTAGCAGTGCTGAGAGGTCACAGAAGAAATGGTTAATCTCATTGGACCCACAATAAGAGAAATGAGATACAAGATAAGTGTGTGTTGCTGGTTCCAGAAAGCCAAGGATCCATGACACAGCGGCCATCAGAATGCAGAGTTTCTGATTCATAATCACACCATAGCGCAGGGGATGACAAATTGCGATGTAGCGGTCAAAAGCCATAACAGAAATAATAACAAATTCCACATATGCAAAGCACAGAAAAAAATACATCTGTGTAAGACATCCTTGTACAGAAATACTCTTACCCTTCCTTAAGATGATGTCTAGTAGTTTGGGAAGAGTGACTGAGGTGGAGGAGATATCGAGGAAGGACAAGTTACAGAGGAAAAAGTACATGGGGGTGTGCAGGTGAGGGTCCAGGCACGTCAGGGCTATAATAGTGAGGTTCCCCATCAGGATGATCAGGTAAATCAGTAAGAACAGAAGGAAAAGGGGAATTTGTAGGTTTGGGAATTCAGGAAATCCCAGAATGATGAATTCTGTCACTGTGGAGATATTTTTCTTTTCCATAGGAGTCTGGGAGAAATGGGAAGGGATGGAGAGAAAGAGATGATTAGAAATCCAGCTCATTCCAGGCAGTGAAAGGGTGCGGCTGTGAAGTTTGCTGCCCTCTGAGACATTCACTGTAACTTGGGTTATTAAATAGATGACAGCAGTGAATGTGATTCAGCCTTCCTGAAACTCCTCACAGTTGGGTAATTGTTGAGTAGATGACGTGTACAGGAGTTGGGAAGAGATCTCATCCAGTCTACCAGAGTTAAAAAAAAAGTTAAAAACCTGGCTCTTCAGGCAAGCGTTCCAATCTCCAGAATGTAACTAAGCGTCTTATCCTGATTGAACTTGGGAATACTCTGTATTACAGTTAATAATATGCAATTCTATGCAAAATTAAATTTCAATTTAATCTTATGTTTAATTTAAGTTCAACACGCTAATTGGCCTAATTTTAAGTTAATTTATGAAAATATTTAAGGATTTATTGTTATTGTTCAATGTTCTTTGTAAAAAAAAAAACCCGGTCTGACCTCCCTGACCAGGGCAATCTTTTCATTCCATGTAAACCGGACTGATTTGTATTGTATACAGGAATTCCGGTATATAAAAATTAAAAATAAATAAATAAATAAATAAATCTTGTGACATTAGCTCGATCCCACCCCACAATACAAAGGCTATAGTGTTCATGGATTGCACAGTAGGTTTGGCAGTGACCATACACAAGGTTTAATGCACTCTCCTCATGCTTTATTTGAAAGTCCCGAACTCCACTGCCCTTTCTTTCATTTTAACCCTCATTTACTCCTAGGTCCCTGGATGCCCCTGCATATAACATGGAAATCGAGCACCTCTGCTCTCTCTGCTTCCTTAGTGCTTTCCTTTCTTTACTCCAGAGCTTGGACCCCTCTCTATCATTCTCTCCACCTTCCAATTCTGCCTTCAATCTGACTTGTCTCCTATGAACCCTTCCCATGTTGACTCATCTGCTCTCTGTTACAACAGACTGCCTATACCTGTGCTCTCCTCTCCTCTCTTCCCTGTACCTTCTCTGTCACTGTAAGTTCTTTGGGGGCAGGTCCGAACCTGCCTCTTTGGTTAAGCTTAATAAACCTTGTGCCCCTTATCCTTTCTTTGTGCAGCCCGGATGCTTCTGCTGTCACCTCCCCTATTTTCTGGATAAATTATTTCCCAGTGAATTGCTGCCTGGATGAAATGTACTCACATAAGAAGAGGCAGGGTTGGAAGTACTCTGGGAGGAGGGAAAGATTTAACTGGACAGCTCTGATCTTCAGCTAAAGGTATCTGGGCAGGTGGTCAAGATGAAGGTCAATCCTAGAAATCACTAGATAACTCTGTTCAGATATATTCAGTTGCTCTTTCCACAATGTTAGTGTCACTGAACATCCAGGGAAAGTCAACCAAATAATGCCAGCTGGTTAATTTTGCTGTGCCATTGAATATGATCTCATAGTAACTGTAAAACAGTGAATCCAGACGTCTGCACATTTCATTCACAGCCCTACAATAGAAAAATGCAGCCAACCAGACAAAAACCACCAGTGATACTTATGACAAATGTAACAGGCACTCAGTCTGCTCAGAAGATTCTTGGGTTCTGCTCTTGCTGCCCATAAAGCCCCTCCAGTCCCAAGATGAAAGTGATAATGATATGCAGCATCCCTACAGCTCTTACCTTCAGGATCACTGACGGGCAGACCCTGGTTCTGCAGTTAGTCCTGTGCAGTTACTCACTTTTATCTTCACTGGCGATCCCTTTGGGGAAGGATCCCTGAGGATGAACTTGTCAAGTCACAGAGAAGGAAGGGAGCTCTGCTTTGGGGGAGACTGCAGTACGTACTGATTGAAGAAAGGGTCTTAACTATCCACAGCCAATGAAAATCATCAAAATGTCAATATATGGACATACGTAAGAAAGAGAGACAGAATGCAAAATCCTTGGGAAAAGATGCCATGGATAATATGTTTCATTGTTGATAAAGTCTTTGCAGGTAATTTTGTAGCATCATGATGTGAGCTATCAGACACAGAATAATTTTTAAAGTGTGTCCTTGGCATTCATGGCTATGAGGCCTCATGTTTTTTAATTTAGCTTTTATTTTTGGAGATATTGACGAGCACAGTTTATTTTGAATTTAAGTAAGCAGTCTTGTGCATATGAGTTCCCTTTGAAAACTATGCAAGCAAAAATGCAGCCACTTTCACCTGCTATTTGGTGCACTTTATTTTGCCGAGAGAATTTACATGCATACTCGTTTTAGATGCGAATTCTATAACAGCGAGCTGAGGCTTTCTGTGCAGCAGTCAGCTTAGAAAATGTAGGGGATTTCGTGCACATTCAGGCACCATCGGCAGGCCCATTTCAGCATTGCTAGGGAGCAGACAATTATGTGCAAGCTCCTGAAAATAGAAAGAGATGCACAAAAATTATTTTCCTGTCCCAGAGAATGCTTCTTTCCTTTTACCATAAAAGTAAGCAAGAAATCTCTGCCACATGCACTTTTACACGCACAGACCCTGGCCCCAACTTTCAAAAGAACTTTTAGGAGTCTTAAATTCAGTTTTATGTGCATAAATGCATTTGAAAATTCAGCCTTAAAATAAAAAGATATGCGCATGAGTCTCGATCTCACCCAGTCTTCACCTCCGGAACACCTCTTCTATATGCACATAAAAATATGCCTTCACAGTCTGTATGCACATTAAGTCCCAACCTCATCCAGATGCAATCCCAGAACACCTCTCCCCAATAAGAAGATAAAAACATAAGATACTGGGTCAGACCAGGGGTCCATCAAGCCCAGCATTTATTTATTTATTTATTTATTTATTTTTAATTTTTATATACCGAAGTTCTAGTAGAGACTACAAATCACTCCGGTTTACATAAAACGAAGAACTGCTCAACAGATAGCGGAGCTTTACATGGAACCGTATAACATATGGAACAGTATAACTGGTTGAGAATTTAACATAGTGCTAAATAAAGTGATAATATTTTAACTGGTAATAAATAAAGAAATATAATATTTTATATAAGAAGTATAACTATTTAACGTAGCAATAAATATAAATATAAGCAATGCCTAATATATAAATGAAATAAAGTGAATTTTTGAGCTCAAAGATAATTGTCCAGTTGCAGATTCTTAAAAGTAGTACTTTATACAGTGTCCATAGTTAAGGGATGGAAGTCTGTCAGTCATAGTAAGATTAAGCGTCTGGGAAAGCTTGTTGGAAGAGAAAAGTTTTCAGTCTTTTTTTGAATTCTTGATAACTGGGTTCTAGTCTAAGATCTGGGGGAAGCGTGTTCCACTGGTGTGGGCCTGCTGAAGATAGCGCACGTTTGCTCAATGATGATTTAATTTGCGGAGCATGCAGTGTTCCTCTGTATGCGCTTCTGATTGGTCTGGAGGAAGTGTGCGGTTGGAGTTGAGAGCTTAATGTGATGGGGGCTAGATTGTTTGTCGCTTTGTGGATGATAGTGAATACCTTATAGAGTATCCTTTGTTTAATGGGGAGCCAATGTAAGCTCCGAAGGATTGGGGTGATATGGTCTTTTTTGTTAGTGCTAGTTAGAATTCTAGCTGCTGAATTCTGAACCATCTGTAATGGCTTGATAGTGTTGGCGGGAATACCTAGTAGCAGGGAGTTGCAGTAGTCGAGCTTGGAAAGAATGATGGATTGCAGTACTAGCCTGAAGTCGGAGAAGTGAAGGAGAAGAAGTGAAGGAAGTGAAGTGAAGTGAAGTGAAGTGAAGTGAAGGAAGTGAAGTGAGAAGAAGTGAGAAGTGAAGTCGGAGAAGTGAAGGAGGGGTTTAAGTTTTTTAAGGACTTGCATCCTGTTTCCAACAGTGGCCGATCCAAGTCACAAGTACCTGGCAAGTACCCAAACGTTAAATAAGCCTCAAACTACTATTGCTTATTAATTACTAGCAGGATATGAATTTTTCCTCTAGGAACTTATCCAAACCTTTCTCAAAGCCAGTTACACTAACTGCTGTAACCACATCCTCTGGCAATGAATTCCAGCACTTACGTATGCACTGACTAAAAAAGAATTTTCTTTGATTTGTTTTAAACGAGCTACTTGCTACCTTCATCGAGTACCCCTGGTCCTTCTATTATCTGAGACAGTAAATAACTGATTTACATTAACCTGTTCAAGTCCTTTCATGAATTTGGAGCCCTCTATCATATCCCCCGTCAGCCGTCTCTTCTCCAAGCTGAAAAGTCCTAACCTCTTTAGTCTTTCCTCATAGGGGAGCTGTTCCATTTCCCTTATCATTTTGGTTGCCCTTTCCATCGCAATTATATCTTTTTTGAGATGTGGCGACCAGAATTGTACACAGTATTCAAGGTGCAGTCTCACCATGGAGCGATACAGAAGCATTATGACATTTTCTGTTTTATTCACCATTCCCTTTCTAATAATTCCTAACATTCTGTTTGCTTTTTTGACTGCCGCAGCACACTGAACTGACAATTTCAATGTGTTATTTACTATGATGCCTAGATCTCTTTCTTGGGTGGTAGCTCCTAATATGGAATCCAACATTGTGTAACTACAGCAAGGGTTATTTTTCCCTATATGCATCACCTTGCACTTATCCACATTAAATTTCATCTGCCATTTGGACGCCCAATCTCCCGGTCTCACAATGTCCTCTTGCAATTTATCACAATCCACTTGAGATTTAACTACTTTGCATAATTTTATGTCATTGGCAAATGTTATCACATATGCACATAATAATATGCCCTCACAGTCTGTATGCAAGTTTTATTTGCACAATTTTCTAATGAGCCATTTCTGCGATTGAAGAGCTACTTTACTCCAGAACTCCCTCTTAAAAGTACTATCTAAGGTTTAGCCCCACCCTCACTGCTCTCTGTCCCTGTGTCTATATTTTCACTGTACCTGGGAAGGGCAGTTTAGGGGTCAATCAGGCTCCTACTGGAATGTTTTGCAAAAAAGATGGAGAATGATGAGAATAATTAATTAGATGTTCCCATCATTGTCCCCACAGCAGTCAGTGTGGGCAGATGTTCCCCATCTTATTTTATAAAGGTAGCCCTCAGTGTAACCAGATTCTCACAAGAATCTCCTAACATAAAAGGGCAGAGGTTCACATAATTTTCTACATATTTTTCCCCTAAACTATCTTCATACCTGGGATTATTCTGTAGTGCAGTATCTTTTATAGTATAGTGGATTATGATGCTGTGGACTAACAAATAGTGGAAAAATACTATATTTTATATTATATATGATAATTCTTTAACTTGAGAACTGAAGAAAATATTAAAACGGAATATTATTAAACCGATACGATGTGCAAACGGTTGTCGGTATATAAAAATGCTAAATAAATAAATAATAATAAATAAATTATGACTTAGAATGGTGTGCTATGGAAAGGTGAGGTAAGGTAGGTTGTTTATTAGAGGACAGAAATATCTAGAAGAAGATGGTGGCTACTAAAATGGTCACTGATCTTTGTTCTAAACCATATGGTGACAGACCTAAAGATCTAAACATGTAAACCCTAGAGGAAAATGAGATTGGGGAGATATGATACAAACATTTGAATACCTTCAAGGTTTTCATGCATAGGAGCCAAGCCTCTTTTAAAGGAAAGGAGGCTCTAGAAAGAGGAGTCATGAAATGAGGTTGAAAGGGAGAAGACTCAGAAGTAATCTTAGGAAATATTTCTTTAGAGAGATAAAACCCACCTCCAAGAGAGCTATGAAACCAAGCAAAGGAAAACCCTCCTACCAAGAAAGAAAAGCCTAATGATAGTGGTGGATCTGGAGTTAGATTCTGCAGGAGGGCACGGACCATGAAGCAGGTCCCCAGGAGGACATGGACCCCAGTGGCAAACCAGGAGGTGGTAAGGTCCCCCAGAAAGGTATGGACTCCAGTGGCAAACCAGGAGGTTTCACAGAAGGGTATGGACTCCAGTGGCAGACCGGGAGTCAGAGTCATCCCCTAAGAAGGGCACAGACCTGTCAGCAGAGTGGAAGTGGCACAGAGGAGATTGAAATGGTTTAGACCTTTCCCCCAGCAGCACCACCCACCAGCCTGGCTGCATCCTTTCACATGAGTGAGACTTGGGATAAAATGGGGAGGATAATAATAATACTTGATTAAGCGGGACAGTATGAGGTCCCTCCTATTCTATAAGGTGTATAAGGTGAGGCATATACAAGGTGGAGAAGATAAGCGGTACATGCACATGTAATCCCAAGATATAAAGGTGTAGCACTGAGTGGTAAATATTCCTTTTTGTAAAAAGAGGAACCAACTCAAATGTTTTAGACACAGTAAACTGCAGCTTTAATGTGCATCCATCTGTAATAACAGGCAGCCTGTCTTTCGGTGTCTCACCAGACTTCATTTTTAACCATTTATAGAAGTTATTACAACCTCTCTGTGATACTTAAAATGCTGACACAGTCACTACCAGTTACTTATTTTAGACTATGGCTCTCTTGTTTCTGTAAAACTGGTCCCTGCCAATGTAGCCGATGTGGAGAAACATGGTCCGTGTCAGAGGACTAGAAACCTATTGTTTCTCAACACACTTTTTGGATATGAATTAGTAAAAAGACTTATTATAGATGAATGTACATTAAAGCTGCACCTTACTGTGTCTAAAATGATGGGGGTTGGTTCCTCTTTTTACAAGAAGGGATCTTTACTGCTCAGTGCTACACCTTTATATTTTGGGCTATATTATGAGAACCAACAACCCCAAACAGCCAAATGTTAAATGTTCTTGCTTTCTTGTAGAAATGTATATAGCAGCATGGCTTGAGCCTAATTACCATGAGTGTGCTGTTTGATATCATTAGTGATGTACATAGTCTTGTAGAAATGTATATAGCAGCATGGCTTGAGCCTAATAACCGTGAGTGTGCTGTTTGATATCATTAGTGATGTACATAGTCTTGTAGAAATGTATATAGCAGCATGGCTTGAGCCTAATTACCATGAGTGTGCTGTTTGATATTCTATAGTGATGTACATAGTCTTGTAGAAATGTATATAGCAGCATGGCTTGATCCTAGTAACCATGAGTGTGCTGTTTGATATCGTTAGTGATGTACATAGTCTTGTAGAAATGCAAATAGCCACATGGCACAAGACTGGTAACCACAAGTGGATAAGTGTGTTGTCTTATATCCTGTTAGTGATGTACACAGTCATGTAGAAATGTATATAATCATATTGTCTAATAAACCTGCCAGTCCTGTTCACAGTCCCATTTGTTTTCCTGGGGTGAAGGGAGGGAAATCTCACCCACTAACACCTTCTGATGGAATCTGCCCTAGGAGGGCTCCTGCCAGGTTGATCCTAAACCCAGGATTGCCCCACAAGGGGGTGTTTTAGAGAGTGTAGTGGATGCATGGAATGGCCTCCCAGTGAAAGTGGTGGAGGCAAACTCAGTATCTGAATTCAGGAAAGCCTGGGATAAATACAGGGGAAGTCTGAGTGGGAGGTAGGGACTGTGAAGCTGAGCAATTGAGTAAAGGGGCAGATATGGTCTCGTGTTTTTGTGGCAGAGTATGAGGGTACAGGGGTAGATTCAGGAGAAACACCTGAAGGTGTGGCTTCAGAGAGAGGATGGTGGTTGCATTTAGTTTAACTTGGATTATTAAGGAGAGTGGGACAAGAATTTAATACAGATCTTCCTGACCTCTGGCAGGGATAAGAAGCATGGAGGAGGGAGCCTGCATTCCAAACAGGTTAGGTTTTCCTGAAATAAGGATGGGAATAAAAAATGTAGCACAAATCTGCTACATTTTTAAGGCAATAATAAATAAATAAATAAATAAATAAATAAATAAAATATAATATAATATAATATAATATAAATAAATAAATCAGGAACCAGGAATCAGGAATGCAGGTGATAAAGAACATTTCCAGCAGATGAGTTACAGGGGTGTCTAGACAGGCTCTTTATACAGGAGGCCCCATCATATTATCAGAGGACACAGAGGTGGATTTCCCATCATGAGCCTTTTAAATCCTAGCACGTTGGTGCACACATGTCTAGGGAGGCTCTGAAGCAGGACCTGCCACAGCATCAGTGTTGGCCAAGCTAGGACATGGCGGGCGGATGCATCTCAACTGGAAGGATTGCTTTCACTGTGAAGAAAGCGCAGTAGGTTGTGTGATGGACTCATGGTCCACCGAGCATAAAAATTTATATTATTCAGTGGTTAGGAGAGTGATACATTAAAGTCTATGGAGGTGAATGAAGTGGTTAGGAGGGAGATATCATTGAAGTCTATGGATGTGAATGATGTGGTTAGGAAGGAGATACCATTGAAGTCTAAGGAGGGGAATGATGTGATTAGGAGGGAGATACCATTGAAGTCTATGGAGGGGAATGATAAGGTTAGGAGAGTGATACCATTGAAGTCTATGGAGGGGAATGATAAGGTTAGGAGGGTGATATCATTGAAGTCTATGGAGGGGAATGATGTGATTAGGAGGGAGATACCATTGAAGTCTATGGATGTGAATGATGTGGTTAGGAGGGTGATACCATTGAAGTCTATGGAGGTGAATGTGGTTAGGAGGATGATACCATTGAGGTCTATGGAGGGGAATGATGTGGTTAGGAGAGTGATACCATTGAAGTCTATGGAGGGGAATGATGTGGTTAGGAGGGTGATACCATTGAAATCTATGGAGGGAAATGATGTGGTTAGGAGGGAGATACCATTGAAGTCTATGGAGGAGAATGATGTGGTTAGGTGGGTGTTTATTTATTTATTTAAGGGTTTTTTTATATACCGCGGCACGTATGGAACATCACCTCAGTTTACATTAGAACATAATGCAGCAACAAGCTTTACAATGAAATAAAATAAACCAACAATGTATAAATATGTGAATTAATTAACAGTAACAACAACAAGTGTATAAAGATACATAGTATACTGAAGAAAATGGTAATAATTATAAGCATAATAAATTTTTTTGGGTTATGGAATAGTTCATAAAGTTAAGGCAATGAAGGGTAATATGAAAGATCATATATTGAAGGCAAAGAAGGGTAAGCATTAAGGGGATTCTGAAAGTTTATACTATAGTTGTGGGAAGTACTAGGGTGATAGCAGGGGAAAAAGGGTGCCAGGGGGAGGTTTTGGTAGGAAATTAAGAGACAATAGGGGGACAAGAGAAGTTGGCAGAAAGTCAGAGCGGATGGCAGGAATTTGGCTGAGATGATAGGAATTTGGTTGAGATTGGGAAATCAAGGGTATGCTTGTTTGAACAGCCAAGTTTTAAGGTTCTGTTTGAATTTCCTGTGGCAGGGTTCCTGGCGTAGATTGGAGGGCATTTTATTCCATAGGGTGGTTCCAGCTATAACAGATGAGCACTCCCTAGTGGAAACATGTTTGGTTAGTTTAGGGGAAGGAGTCAGGAGTTTCGCTTGGTGTTGAGTTCTAGTTGGTCGGTACGGTATACGGAAAGTGAAGTGTTCGGAGAACCATTGCATATTCTGGTTATGTATGGCTTTGTGTATAAGAGGTAGTGATTTAAATATTATCCTGGTTGTTACTGGAAGCCAGTGTAGAGATTGGAGAACAGGGGAGATATGATCGTGACAGTGAGTGTTTGTGAGAATACGGGCAGTGGCATTTTGAGCATTTGTAAAGGTTGGATAGAATTTTTTGATAGGCCTAGAAGGATGGCATTACAGTAGTCAAGCTTAGATAAGATTGTGGCTTGTAGAACTGTGCGGAAATTGTAGGGGTGTAGCAGGGTTTTAATTCTTTTTAGCATTTGAAGTTTGAAGAATCCGTTTTTTATAGTGGAGGAGATGAAATTTTTAAAAGTAAAGTGGTTGTCAATCATTATGCCAAGGCTGCGTACTGGTTGAGGGGTGAAGGGGCAGGGTTGTGCGGGTGGAGAAGATTTGTTTGTGGTGTTGTTTAGGGGTGAAATGAAGAGCAACTCCGTTTTGCTGGTGTTGAGTGCTAGAAAGTTATCGGTGAGAAGTTTGTTTATTTCAGTGAGTGTTGCATTCCAGACTTTTAGAGCATTGGGAAGCGAGTCAGTTATAGGGATGAGAATTTGCACATCATCCGTGTAGATGAAGTGGAGGAAACCCAGTTTTGAGAGAAGTTTGCAGAGAGGGATGAGGTAGATATTAAAAAGTGTTGAGGAGAGAGACGAACCTTGTGGAACTCCTTGTGATAATTTCTTTGGTTTTGATTCACAACATCCAACCTTGACACTATAGCTTCTATCATTAAGGTATGATTAGAACCAGAGGAGGGCCGAACCGGCAATACCAATTTCTTTGAGGCGCAAGATGAGTGTGTTGTGATTGACAGTGTCAAAGGCGGATGAAATATCAAGAAGAGCGAGAATGTAAGAATGGGTGTTGCCATTGATGTCTATGGAGGAGAATGACTTGGTTAGGAGAGTGATACCATTGAAGTCTATGGAGGAGAATGATGTGGTTAGGAGAGTGATACCATTGAAGTCTATGGAGGAGAATGATGCGGTTAGGAGGGTGATGCCATTGATGTCTATGGAGGAGGAGGATGTGGTTAGGAGGGAGATACCATTGAAGTCTATGGAGGTGAATGATGTAGTAAGGAGGGAGATACCATTGAAGTCTATGGAGGTGAATGATGTGGTTAGGAGAGTGATACCATTGAAGTCTATGGAGGAGAATGAAGTGGTTAGGAGAGTGATACCATTGATGTCTATGGAGGTGAATGATGTAATTAGGAGGGTGATACCATTGAAGTCTATGGAGACGAATGACATAGAATTGGAGGGATATACCACTGAAGTGATGCATTAGTAAATAATATTAAATAATATATTAGAAGTGAAATCTAATGATTAGCAAAATAGATGAGTCATGTCCTAATAAAACATTGGCAACTAGAGGAGGCTTTTCTGTACACTCACTCAGTGAGGCATGCAGTCTATGAACCACTTGTGCTGATTACAAAGCTGCTACACCAGTCCTCCCTCTAAGCCAGGTCCTTCTAGTAAAGAATTAAGGCTGAAAAGTTACAAATAATTTTAGGTGAGAGGTGGGAGAGGACTTCATGGTAACTGGCACTGGGGGAAACAATCTTCATCGCTACCCACAATATGATGTAGATAGTTTCTAATAAAATATTCTAACAAGAACTGACACCAACTCTTGCGATGAACTGGAAGGTTTGATCTCTTTATCTGTTGAGGTGTATTACTGTATCTGTTTATTTTAGAGGTTTAATGTGCTCAAAACTTTGCCTTGAATAATTTAGACTTTCTATTCTTGTAGAGTACAGGACATTACATATTCAAACCAAACACACTCAGGAGAGCTCACTTTCTTTGCTGTGCCCTCTGCACTGGTGCATTTTCTGCCTCAGGGCTCCTTTCCCAGAGGGACCTGCAGGGAGTATTAATACTTCTACCTGCCGAGGATTCCCATATCAGACCTACTACAGTCTATCAGTTGTCCTGAAGGTAAGGATGCAAGCACAGTTTTATAATTTGTGTTAGTAGTATTATCAAGTTTGCAGGAAACTGTGTCATCTAGAGCATTCCGTGAAAAAAAGAAATAATAATGCAAGACACTGCGGTTGTACACAGAGAGCAGTAAGGAAGGATAGTGAGGTGCAGATGAAGGTAGCAGGCTCATTCCCAAAGCAGCTTAAGCTTACAATGTCAGAGAAGCAACCAATGAAAGTGAGTCACATATGGAAGGGAATGCAGCTCCGAGAGGGCTGGTATTGAATGGATGTGGAGAAGAGGACTATATCTTGTAAAGGATTTCTCTGAATCAGAATAAATGAGGCAGGATTTGGAGATGGGGAGAGAGGTGCATGGGTAGGAGAGAAGGTGATCTGTTAGTCAGAAGCCCAGAGGGAGAAGGCACAGAGGAAGGAATCAGAGCGGCAGACAGGAGTGATGTTTGTGCTGTGTTCAGGGCATGGGGGGTGAAAAGATAAACTGGAGTGGATAAGTTCTGAGACTAAGGAAGGGCAGTGGAGCAGAAGGCTAAGAAGGACATTTCAGAGGTTTGATTTTAAAAGAAGAATTTATGAAAAGAGGAAAGCAGACACAGAGCACTGGAACAGGAAAAGGGTTCTGGCAGCGGCAGTCGGCACTGATCATGCTGGGGTGAGGGAGCACTGCTAATCAGGACATAGCAATGAAGGTAAGGAATTAAGGGCAGCCTAAGTGAGGGACTGATGAGAGCAGGAATAAACTGATATGGAAGGTGATGAGGAGGAGGCAGAAACACAAGGACTGCTTTATTTGTGCTGCTAAAGTTATATTGAGAGCTGCATTGTAAGCAGCTACAACACTATGAATCCCAGCTAGGGTTGTCAACTGGCTCCAGATTTTTTAGGACAGGTTGAACCAGTCCTGGTTTTACCTCATTGTATGCTGGGCTTTACTCTGATTTCCCTATTGCATTCCCTATCAAAAGCAAGACTATAAGTAACCTTCATGCAGCGCAGTGAAACCAGGACTGGATCAACCTGTTCTGAAAATCTGAAATCAGTCAGCAACCCTAATCCTAGTCTAGCCTGAAAGGCTGCAGGCTACAGTGTGGCTCTCTGACCATTACAGTAATTGAATTAAAAGAATCCAGTGATGCTTTTCTGCACAGATTGCACATTGGTAGATTTAGGATGCTTTACAATTTTTCTCATCTCATGCCTGATATTCTATAGCACACAGTACACAAACCAATTGAGCCAGCAATGTCCCCACAGACAACACCCTTTCTACTCATGCAATCTCTTTTCTAAAACTGTAAAACTGTATTGTATGGAGATGATCCCACCGTGCTCCATTTCCATCTGCCTTCCTTGCTCATCAGACCCTCACTGCTTAAATTCTGGGTAACTGAATGAAGACCTTTGATGCTCCCCATTTTTTCCTTTGCCAAACTGCAATGTCCATCGTGTTCCCCTAGGCTTTGTCCTCTACACTTTCAGCTTTATCTGCCCTTCCACAGCATCTTGCAAAGAATGTACTAACTAGTTATCCAAATGTTCATCTTTTCAAGAGGTTTTAATTTGGTGAGCGGTTCTCATTATTCATATGCTTAACTAATTGAGAACATTTATTTATTTAGTTATTTAGTTGCACTTATTTGTATACTGCCCCTCCAGGCAAAGCAGATCAGGGTGGTTTACAATAAAACATCCATAATACATTGATAAGAAAATAAAACATAAAAGCATACAACATGAGTACTCTAGGTGTAGTATCAAATGCTGTCTGGAAGAGCTAAGTCTTCATGGATTTTTGAACATTTTAAAGTCTTTCATTTCTCTTAAAGACTCAGCATGGAGTTCCATAATCTCGGGCCAATGATGGAAATGGCTCTGTCTCTTACTTCACCTCGATGGGTGCGATGAATGGAGGGGCCTTCAAGTAACCCTTTATCAGCAGATCTCAGGATTATTGGGGCACCTTCATATGAAGCAATGCACCTGGCCAAACTCTACCTGGATGTATCAGTATTTTGTGTATTAAAGTCAACATTTTGAACTGGACATGGTATTGGATAGGAAGCCAAGGTAGGGAAGAAAGAATGGGGGTAACATAGTCATATTTTCTTTTCCCAGTTAATACCCATGCAGCAGCATTCTGTAACATCTGCAAAGGTCTTGGGCTACTTGCTGGGAGTCAATAGTCAATATTGCATTATCAGTATTCAAGAATATCAATGTATGTAGTACAGTTCTAAAATCATTCACGTTTAATAGAGGTTATAGGCGTTTGATTATCCAGAGCTTATTGTAGCCTGCTGTAATGCAATTACTTCTGACTGCTCTGGCTGAGGATGCATTTGGAGGTTACGCTGTTTGGTTTCAGAGTTCTCACCCAGACACAGACTAGTTTGAATGCCACAGGCCAACTGCTGAGTGAATTCATATTTACTGTTTTGCACTGTGAAATGTTTATGAAGAGGCAAGAGTCTGTTTATGGTAGTTATGCCAATAGTTCTATGGTCAGAAAGTACTAAAGTCTGAGAGAGTGAAGGTCGCTCAGCTGTACCTGAAAGTGTTAAGAATACAGAGGGAGGGAACATCACTGCTCTCAGAAGCATTTATTAGATAAGGAGTAATAACAGCTAGAGAGAGGGAGAGTGCACTTCTGGAATTGATTTCACAGACTGATTCTTTGTATGCATGTAATCTTTATATATATTGTTATTATCACTTCTTCTAGAGCTACCAAAAACATGATTAAATCAGTTCAGTTGTTACAAAATTCTGCAGCCAGAGTACTGTGTGGAGTGGGGATGTATGACCATATCATGCCTGTACCTAAGGACCTGCAATGGTTGTCAGTATCTTTTAGAATTCATTTTAAAGTGTTAGAAATAATACATAAGGTACTCTTTAAACTGGAAAATGGATGTTTGAGATCCAGATTACAGTGGTATGTGCCACAAAGGGAATTACGGTCTGTGAATAAAGGTCTTTTAGCGATTGCCTTAGTGAAGGAAGCTAACACGAACATGATGCATGAACGAGTGATTGCAGTGGCAGGACCAGTAGTCTGGAATTCAATGCCAGAGGAGATACGGATAATACGAGAGCATAAGCTATTTAGGAAATTGCTAAAAACCTGGCTTTTTAAGGAGGCTTCTAATATCTAAAGGTAAAGAGACAGGGCTGAAGAGTTGAGCAGCAAGGGGATTTGGTGGGGAAGGTCAAGAGTTGCTTATTCATGTGTGTTTTATATAATTTTATATTGGTATTGTATTTTATTTATTTTAAAATTTTATGTAAGTAAAATTTGTAAACTGCCTAGATTGATGAAAGGTGGTATAGAAAAAAAAGAGAAAATAAATAAATTTGTTCTATCCTCCTATTGCTCAAATAAACTCACTTTCCTAAGTACCTGGAACCGTGATGCACTGAATCAAAGTTGTGTTTCTCTATTTTTGCAGGGAATAAACTGCTGGGTTCAAGCCCCCAGGTATAATCCCAGTAATTGTATGTATATATATTGGGTAAGCCCCCGAGGTAATCCTGTGTGCATGCAGGCAACAATCCCCTCAGATATAACCTCAGTGATTTTGTGTGTTTACATTGGGTGAGCCCCCAAGGCAGTACTGTGTGCATGCAGGTGACAAGCCCTCAGGTAGCCCCAGTATAGACCTCAGTGAGATTAGCCTCCAAGGTCAGAGCCCCTGGGAAGAATGCCAGTGTGCACAGTCTGAACCCAGAACAAAATAGGCAATGAGTACGAATTCCAGGTGTATTTTAGGTGTATTTCTTGAAGGGCAGATTTATTTATTTTTCCATCATATAGCTTGTGTTAATGATTGTTCTTGTAATCTGCAGAATACAGGGTAGAACATAAGAAAACATATTGAGTACAGAATACTGTGTATATTTAACGTTAGCATCATGTTGTCACAGAATGTGTCATTTTATAAAAGTCAAAAGGACAGTAAGGTAGAATTAAAAGCAGAAAAGAAGGAAAAGCACCTTTTGGAGATTGCAGCAGCAGCATGTGGGAAGAAGCCATGGGTCTTAATGTTGCAGCAGACTTAAATTCTCTTGATGATGTAGAGAACAAGATTTCTGAGTATATCAATGCTATAATTCCCGAGAATAGGAATAACAGAGCATGGTCTTAATGTGGCTGTTGTTAACTATTACAAGAGCTTGGTCTCAGTACCTTGACAGATAAACTGAAACAAATGGACTATGATAGATTAACACAGGAAAGGTTATCTACTGAGCAAACAGCAGAAGATAGACAATGCTATGGGGAGCATGAGGCTGAATAAATTGAGAATCTAAAACTTGCTAGTAACCAGAATGAGGCTTTAAAGTCTAAAATTACCTGCTTAAATAAACAGTTAGTCGAAAAAGATGAAGAGTTAGAAATCCTTCGGGAATGCTGTAAACCCAGATTCCTGTCTGATTATGAGAATGAAAAAGAAGGTAGTAAGGAAAAAATTGATTGGACATTGATGAGTACTGATGAGTAGAAGTCTACATGTGTCAAGTGCAAATGATCTTTGAATTTCAGGTAGCATGATAACTGTAGAGTCATATTTTTGTTATTTTAATGTTGTCTTCTTATGTGTTTTAATTATGGATGTTTAATTTGTAAACCACCTAGAAATGTTGATAGGTAGTTAATACATTTTTTAAATAAATAAATAAATAAGGTGATATAAAGACTACTGGGGAGAGGGAAACAAATGATCCAGAACAGAGGGGGAGTGAGGATGTCACCACAGTATGCATCCATAACAGGACTTTAACCAGTAGTCCTGCACTTACTCAGAAGCATGAAACATCTTCTCAGTCAATGAAGTGTCATGGTATTTGCTTTCTGTATAGGAGAAACGGTCATATAACCAAGAATTATTATAGCCCCCAGATTTCACATTCATTACCTACTTCCCCCTTCCAGCAGGTCTGGGGGATTATTCCCAGACAGAAGATGATGTTAGCTGACTCCATTCCTTCTACTCTCTGTGTGGCACACCCAATACTTACTTAAACATGGGCCGATACAGTACAATGAGCTCTGGCGGAGCGCACTGTTAGCCCGGGTTTGGACGCAAGTTTTTGACATGCTAGCTTTACCCCTTATACGTGTCCAACCCCCCCGAAACTAATAGCGCCCATAACATGCAAATGCATGCTGATGGCCCTATTAGTTATTCCCGCGCGATACAGAAAGTAAAATGTGCAGCCAAGCCGCACATTTTACTTTCAGAAATTAATGCCTGCCCAAAGGTAGACGTTAATTTCTGCCGGTGCTGGGGAAGTGCACAGAAAAGCAGTAAAAACTGCTTTTCTGTACACCCTCCGACTTAATATCATAGCGATATTAAGTCGGAGGCCCCAAAATTAAAAAAAAATAAAATAAAATCGGCCGGTGGCCCACGGGTTGGAAGATGGACGCTCAATTTAGCCGGCATCCGTTTTCCTAACCCGTAGCTGTCAGCGGGCTCAAGAACCGATGCTGGAAAAATTGAGCATTGACTGTCAAACCCACTGACGGCCGCCGCTCCTGTCAAAATGGAGGCGCTAGGGATGTGCTAGTGACCCTAGTGCCTCTTTTTACCCCGGGCCCTAATTTACATGTTCTTCCCCCCTAAATCGTGACTTTTACTGAATCGGCCTGTTGAGGTATCTGGCCTCAGCGGATAACCTGAACTCTTCCTTGATTTTTGAGAAGCTGACAGTACTCAGGGCTAGACCAAAATGAAATGTTTGCTTGAAGTTATTTTGTTTCTCTTTGTGCGTGGCTCTGCATGCTGAGGGGCCAGTGCAATAAAATGGCCTCAATCTTGTGCATAGGTTAACCCGCAGTTGGATGCGTTGTTTTGGATGTGCTAGACTAACACCTGATGCAATAAGGGGGATCAGCACATCCAAAATGCACGTCCAAACCAATGCATAGCTAATAGCACTCATCACAAATAAATGCCATGTAGATGAAGCTATTAGTTTTTACCCCCAATGGAAAAAATAGCCATGCACCCAACACACACGTTTTAACTCAGCCCCAGAGCTGGCATTAAATCTTGCCACACATCAAGGACTCAACAAAAAGACACAAAAACTACTGCTTTTCTGTTGGGAGGGCAGCCCTGCCAAGTGCTGCTGTGAGACGACAAGCTCTCTTGATTCTTCGGGCTGGATATTTTTATTTTATGTTTTTGTTTGTACCAATGTAGATGTATTTTCTTCCAACTAAGCGTTCAAGTGAAGGGCATCACTCCTCCCACTGCAGTAAAGCCACCCTGCCCACCATGATCGCTCTCTCTCTCATTCCTGTGGAAAAAGAAAACAGAAGCTCATATTGAGTGCCTGTTTTCCTAATGTGCACATTTTATTTATTTATTTATTTATTTATGTATTTATTTAAGGGTTTTTATATACCGCGGCACGTTGGGAAACATCACCTCGGTTTACAGAGAACATTAAATTAGCAACAAGCTTTACAATCCACATCAGTTTACAATGAACATTAAATTAGCAACAATCTATACGATCTAGCAATTATAGAATTGTACATATCGGATAAAATTAAAAACTATAAACTAATTAACATTATAATACACATATTTACAATATTGGAATAAGGAGCGGGCGATGGAGATTGCACATAGCACAGCTCCCCTGTTCGCCTGATGCTTATTAATAAGACAGTTTATTAAAATATTGCATCATGCACCCAGGAGAGGTGGATGTATGTACATTGAAAAAATAGGAGCCCAGTTTGATGCATGCTTTTATGCATGTGATATTGCATCAGCCCCAGAGCTCTGTTTTTTTCTATGAAATTAGCTTCATCTTTTATTTGTTTTGGGATGCTTGATAGCAAAGCAGATGTGTGAGCTTTTTGCTCGTGCAAACAAAATTTAAAGTTTGCATTATAGTTAATTGTGCAGCTTTAGTACTTGTTTTAACAAAAAGGATTTATAGAAACAGGGAGAGAAGAGATGGGAAGTAATTTGTCTCATTGTAAACTGCTTTTTCCCTTACTTCCTTCTTACATGAACTGTTTATTGTCTATGACTAAACACAAAGGAATGTAAACTTTTTGCTTTCTTTGCTTAGAAATCAAAAACGTTGTTAGAAAAGAGTGAGATTTTTGTAACTATGTAAATTAATCAAAGTAGATGTTTTAGACTTTAATTGTTTTAGAAATGAAGATGTTTCTAGTTAACTCAATTGTTTATAGCTGTTCTTACCTTGTGATGTGGCTTGATTTAAAAGATTGAATTAACCTTTCGTTGTATGTGAGTTTGTTGTTTGTTTTTTTACAGATTGACAAGGATAAAGCATGCTCTGTCAGAAAAAGTGCAGAAATTGAAGGTTTATTTTTTCCAGTTATTACTTTTTGCTTTTTTGAATAGATCTGTTGTAAAACGTCTGAATTTTTGTTTAATTTTGGATCCAAATAATTGTTTCCAATTTAAAGGTCTACTTTTTGAGCTGTAATGTTTGATAACAGTTTACTGTTACTGGTTCTCTGTCATTATATATGTGTGTGTCATTATACCTTGTGTATGTTATATTGTGTACAGATGGAAACAGCAGAGTTTCACACAAACACAACTGTGTTTTACCTTGGTACTGAGTATGAAAAAAGTACAATGAATAAACAATAACTTCTGAAGTCATTTAAGTGAAACAGACACTATGCTTAAGTTCTATGGGCAAAATGTTTTAAATAATGTGTTCTACACTATAATATGTTAAAAGGTGATAACTGGGTTTTTTTTCCCCATTAACTTTTGTCTATATTCAGTTACAATCCATGAACCTGCAGATAAGAAAGTAGTGTTTTATTTGATTTCTTTTTTTTTTTTTTGCAAGTACTTGTGAATTTGTTTTCTCCTTTCCCTGTTCCTCCTTTTACTTTTTGGGCTTTACATTATGTGTCATGGTCTTCCATGAGCACCTAGGTCCCTTATGTCTGAATATTATGTGTTATCTTATAGAAAAGCGGGATTGAATATTATGCATCTGCTTCTTTGAACTATGACAAAACAATATTGGACTCCATATTAATAGTGTACATAGGGATTATTATGTACAAGAAGTTATTGACATTTATCATAGAGTTTCTTCATTACTTATACATAGACATAGAAATTGATGGCAGAAAAAGACCAGATGGCCCATCCAGTCTGCCCGACAATCTTATTTGAAATTGGATTCACAGAACTTTAGTCTGGGCTCTTTCTTTGCCATTATGGTTACATCTTCAATTTATTTATTTTGCTGCCACCCTCCATGGTTTTTGTTCATCTCATATTAGATATTAATCATTAGAACATAAGAACATGCCATACTGGGTCAGACCATTGGTCCGTCAAGCCCAGCATCCTGTTTCCAACAGTGGCCAATCCTAGTCACAAGTACCTGGCAAGTACCCAAATGTTAGATAAATCACAAGTTACTACTCCTTATTAATTAATATCAGTTTATGGATTTTTTCTCTAGGAACTTATCCAAATCTTTTTTAAACCCAGTTACACTAACTGCTGTAACCACATCCTCCGGCAAGGAATTCCAAAGTTTAACTATAGGGTCAGTGAAAATAATTTCCTTCAATTTATTTTAAATGAGCTACTTGTTAACTTCATGGAGTGCCCCCTGGTTCTTCTGTTATCTGAGAGAGTAAATAACCAATTTTCATTAACTTGTCCAAGTCCTTTCATGATTTTGTAGATCTCTATCATATCCCCCCTCAGCCGTCTCTTCTCCAAACTGAACAGCCCTAACTTCTTTAGCCTTTCCTCATAGGGGAGCTGTTCCATTCCCTTATCATTTTGGTTGCTCTTCTCTGCACTTTCTCCAGTGCAGCTATATCCTTTTTGAGATGTGGTGACCAGAATGGCACACAGAATTCAAGGTCTGGCCTCACCATAGAGCGATACAGAGGCATTATGACATTTTTCATTTTATTCACCATTCCCTTCCTAATAATTTACAACATTCTGTTTGCTTTTTTGATCACCACAGCATACTGGGCTGATGATTTCAATTTGTTATCCACTATGATGCCTAGATCTCTTTCTTGGGTAGTAATTCCTAAGTTAGAACCTAACATTATGTAACTACAGCAAGGATTACTTTTCCCTATATCCCTATATCACTTTGCCCTTGTCCACGTAATTGTGTGTGTTTACATTGGGTAAGACCCTGAGGCAATCCTGTGGGTATCCAGGTGACAGACCTCTCGGGTAACCCCCAGTAATTGTGTGTGTTTACAATGGGTAAGCCCTCAATGAAGTCCTGTGTGCATACAGGTGACAAGCCCCACAGGTAACTCCCAGTGTAGACCCCAGTGAGAGTAGCTCCCAGGTCAGAGCCCCTGGGCAGAATGCAGTATGCTTGTCTGAACCCAGAACCCATGCTTTGATGACTGATTGTATGTGAGGTTACAGGACACCAAGATTACAAGTGATAGGAATTTCATGAGAGCCTAGTATGAAACAGGATAGTTGTTCTAGAAGTGTTTTTTTGTGTAATGTAGACTATATCTATTATATATATATTTAATGTAAGCTTCTAATGGAATAGCCAGCACTTTAAAATATTTAATTCCTTTTCAAAATTTAAAGGTATGCTTAAGGGAATTTTCCATTGGGATAAAAAAATTGGACATCATCCACATATATTCTGTGATTATTTAGGTCTGCTAGTAGATTGCAAAGTGGAATTAAATAAATATTAAACAGAGTTGTGGATAAGGCAGATCCTTGAGGAAAACCACTTTTAATGGAGCTCCAGGCTGAGTTCTGAGTTTCATTCCAAATTTGTAGTGATCTATTATGTACAAATGAGTTTATCCAATTCAGAACTTGACCAGCAATGCCAATTTCATGTGGTCTGTTTGTAAGAATGGATTGGTCTATTGTATCAAAGGCTGTGGAAATATCCAACAGCTCTAAGAGATAACTATGCCCACTATCTAACCCATGCCAGAAAATATCAAAAACAGATAAGTATGGTCTCAGTTCTTCAGTGTTTTCTAAACCCAAATTGATTTGGATACAAGAAGTTATCTTGTATATTATTCTGTAGGTTTCAGGGAGTAAAAAACTTGTGTGCTCAGAATGAGCTGGAGTTCCAGTAATGTTTCTTAATTCTTAATTCCAGAATCCAATGGAAGAGGAAAATCTCACCACAGTGACAGAATTCATCATTCTGGGGTTTCCGGAATATCTAGAGCTACAAATCCCCCTTTTCCTTCTGTTTTTACTGATTTACCTGATCATCCTGATGGGGAACTTCACTATTATAGCCCTGACGTGCCTGGACCCTCGTCTGCACACCCCCATGTACTTTTTCCTCTGTAACTTGTCCTTCCTTGATATCTCTTCAACCTCAGTCACTGTCCCAAAACTGCTGGATATCTTCTTAAGGAAGCATCAGAGGATTTCTGCAATTGGGTGTTTTACACAGCTGCATTTTTTTCTGGTCCTGGCATCTGTAGAATTTTTCCTTCTTGCAGCCATGGCTTATGACCGCTATGTGGCGATATGTCACCCCCTGCGCTATGCCGTTATTATAAATCAGAGACTCTGTGTACTGATGGCTGCAGGGACCTGGATCTTTGGGTTTCTAGATCCAGTGATACACACTGTCCTTATTTCACATTTCTCTTATTGTAGATCAAATGAGATTAACCATTTCTTCTGTGACCCTTCAGCACTGCTGACAATGTCTTGCAGCAGAACACAAACCTTTGAAAGTATGTGCTACATTGCGGGTACTTTCATAGCACTTCCCTGCTTTATGACAACCCTGACATCTTACGTCTACATCATCTCCACCATCCTGAGGATCCAATCCACAGAGGGGAGATGCAAAACCTTCTCCACCTGCTCCTCTCACCTCACGGTCGTTATTCTCTTCTATGGGACTATATTGTGTTTGTATATGAGACCAGCTTACATGCAGTCATTGGACCAAAACAAGCTCTTTGCTCTGCTGTATAACATTTTAATTCCCATGTTTAACCCCATCATTTACAGTCTGAAAAACAGAGAGGTAAAAAGAGCCCTAAGAAATGTTTTTAAAAGGAAACTGGATTGCTAAGGATCAGAGAAACATGATGTGTTTATGAATGTAGAATATCATGGATGATAATGAGATAAAGCATTAAATCCTTGGTTTTTTATGGTTACATGGAAATGAGAATCTTCATCCACCAGTGAGCCACATCATATTGTATATTTCAATGATATGGGGAAGCTGAGATTTGAGTCACTTTCCCTTCACCATGGATGCCACAGAGAGGTCAGTGGGGTCTATGGTGAAGGGAAAGTGACCATCAGGATTCAGTAGGATTCACACTTGTTCTAATCTCCTTCAATGTCTTCATTAGTGAGGCTCATTGATTTGCCCATTAAAAATTATGGTGTATAGGAGACTGGTGAATAAAATGAGAAGCTTAGGAGTGAGTGCCGAGGTGGTGGCCTGGATTTCAAACTGGTTGATGGACAGAAGACAATGTGTGATGGTAAATGGAACTCTCTCTGAAGAGAGAGCAGTTTTAGCAGTGTACTGCAAGGATCAGTGTTGGGACCGGTCTTGTTCAATCTTTGTGAGCAACATTGCGGAAGGGATAGAAGGTAAGGTTTGTCTTTTTGCGTATGACACTAAGATCTGCAACAGAGTGGACACGCCGGAAGGAGTGGAGAGAATGAGATAGGATTTAAGGAAGCTGGAAGAGTGGTCGAAGATATGGCAGCTGAGATTCAATGCCAAGAAGTGCAGAGTCATGCATATGGGGAGTGGAAATCCGAATGAACTGTATTCGATGGGGGAAGAAAGGCTGATGTGCACGGAGCAGGAAAGGGACCTTGAGGTGATAGTGTCTAATGATCTGAAGTCGGTGAAACAATGTGACAAGGCGATAGCTAAAGCCAGAAGAATGTTGGGCTGCATAGAGAGAGGAATATCGAGTAAGAAAAGGGAAGTGATTATCCCCTTGTACAGGTCCTTGGTGAGGCCTCACCTGGAGTACTGTGTTCAGTTCTGGAGACTGTATCTCCAAAGAGACAGAGATAAGATGGAGGCGGTCCAGAGAAGGGCGACCAAAAAGGTGGAGGGTCTTCATCAAATGACTTACGAGGAGAGATTGAAGAATCTAAATATGTACACCCTGGAGGAAAGGAGGAGCAGAGGTGATATAATACAGACTTTCTGATACTTGAAAGGTTTTAATGATCCAAAGACAACAACAAACCTTTTCCGTTGGAAAAAAATCAACAGAACCAGGGGTCATGATTTGAAGCTCCAGGGAGGAAGATTCAGAACCAATGTCAGGAAGTATTTCTTCACGGAGAGGGTGGAGGATGCCTGGTATGCCCTTCCGGAGGAAGTGGTGTAGACCAGAACTGTGAAGGACTTCAAAGGGGCGTGGGATAAACACTGTGGATCCATAAAGTCTAGAGGACGTGAATGAAGAATGGGTGGCTCGCGGAAATGACGGCTACTACCTGGAGATAATACTCTTATTCAATAAACATACACACGGTAAATGTGACTACAATATTGCTCTAAGCTTCAACGGCAAGAGGAAATGTGGAACAAGGATTTGCATTCAGAAAAAAGTGGGGAGTAGCTTGCTTGTTACGGTGGTTACTACCCCAAACCAAATAAGCCTGATACTTCACTTTCAATGCATATCCAGCATAGCTCTCTGCTTCAACGGCAGGCGAGAACGATACTTCACACATATCCAGCATAGCTCTCTGCTTCAATGGCAGGGGAGAAAGACCGATACTTCACACATATCCAGCATAGCTCTCTGCTTCAACGGCAGGGGAGAAAGACTGATACTTCATGCATATCCAGCATAGCTCTCTGCTTCAATGGAAGGTGAGGAGGACCGATACCTCACGAATATCCAGCATAGCTCTCTGCTTCAACAGCAGGGGGAATGAAGAAAAGTGGATCTATATACAGACAACAACCAACAAGGACTGAATTACATAGTCTGGGTAAACAAATAAGCATGGGTGTAGCTTGCTTATTTGCGGTGGTTACTACCCCTAACTAATTAAGCTAGATATTTCACTTAGATGCAGTTCCAACACTGCTCTCTACATTAATGGTGGGGGTGGAAGGGAAAAAAACCCAAAAGGTTACTAAGAGCCAAGAGAAACAGATAAGTATGAGAAAAAAAAAGTGCAAAGCTTGCTGGGCAGACTGGATGGGCCGTTTGGTCTTCTTCTGCCGTCATTTCTGTGTTTCATTTCCTTTCTATAATTTACTCATTGAAACTTCAATTTGTGGCTTGGTCCTCTGACTCAGTAGCATTCCTGTGCCATGTGGATATTTTCTATTTTGTTCTCCAAGTCTGCTGTTCTGCTGCCTGGATGGGTTTGGGCTGGGGTTACTCTAGAGGCAGCATTTCCAGCTCCCTGGGGGAGGGAGTCAGATCACTGTTTGCCACCTGGTGTTGACTTCAAGGAAGTCCATGATTCAGGGTTCTGGATGGAGCGCTGCTGCATGGCTTCCAGGCCAGGCTGACACTACAGTGACCAATCTAGCTATGTATGGGAATATGATATTGTTTATGTCTGCACTTGTAGCTTAGTGTATTTCAGTATTTTTTACTGTTCCATCGACCTTCTATCCTGGTAAGATATTGTCTTTAGCATCTCTGTAACGTGTTCTCTCACCTAAGCAGTGCATGGAGAGTAGTAATAGACAAGCAGTCTCATAGTCACTAATCGCATGTTCATCTGCCTAGCATCTTACTTTGCATCAGGCGCTATGTTAATTTTTAGTCTTTGTTTTTAGGTGGTGATGCATTTCATTTTTTATATAGGTTTCAGTTTGCCCCCTGCCTCACATTGTCTGGGATGAAGGTTAAGAATCGAAGCTTTCTGTGAGGTTGGTGTGGCTGTGATCAATTAACAGAGTTAATATATTGGACTGGACACCACTGGAGAGTATTTACCCAACTGTGTGTCAGAAGCATCGACGATGCAGACTTGCACCATCTGAGACTCAAAACGTTTGTATTGGACTTGCCCTGGACATTGTGGGGTGAATTATCAAAGCTATTCATCAGGGTGGAGAAACACTTAGGCTTAGCTTAAACTCACCCTCCTTTCTCTGCTTACAAACACACGCCGGCTTCTACAGTGCTGCTCTCACTTTTAACTGGATTATATAGAAGAGTTGCTGGAGGCGGGTTTACATCAAGGGAGGAACACAGCTCATTGAACTGGCATTTTCAAATGTTTGCATGCAATTTTGCACCACCCTCTCCCTCCTTTGCCCCCATGGAGATAATTACATGGTCATTCTTAGTAAGTATACTTTGCAACTGCAAATGGTTAAAGGGAAACTATACCCATGGTTTCTTGCTTAAAAATGGCGCCGGCTGAAGACAACACAATTCAATTGCAGGAGGCCGTTCCGGACCGCTGCCGTTCTGGACCGCCGCTGGACCCCCAGGTAATTTAAGGCATTTGGGGGGGGGGGGTTCGGGATGGTGGGGGATTTAATTTAAAGGGTCGGGGGTGGGTTTTAGGGGGTTTTAGTGTGCCGGTTTTCCTGCCCTCCCCCTTCCCCCGATTTACGATTTTTTGACGATAAATCGGGGGAATTGGTATTGTATCGTGGCCCTAAAGATTTTTGACGATTTAAAATATATCGGACGATATTTTAAATCGTCAAAAAACGATTCACATCCCTACAATGGATATAGCTGGCTATCTTACAGTTAGACAGCTAAGTGTATCCAGCTAAATTTAGGGCAGATCTATGGAATGATCAGAGCTAGCCAGAGATATTATCTGCCTAACTCTGAATATTAGTTAGCTGGATAATTTGGCTGGTGAACCTAACTCCTCCCAGATATGCTCCTGCAATGCTCCTACATTATTTGGCTATATTTTAGTCAGATAATGGAATAACCAGGTAAACGTTAATCGGATAAGTGCACAAACTGTTGAAAAGTTGTCACTTAGCCAGAGAACATATCCTAACCCTGCACAGACTCAGTGTTTCCTTCCCGACAATGCCACTGTGAGAATGTTACATCGAGGGCCGTAGAGCTCTGCCACTGCACTGGCAGAGTCCTCAGGACCCTGTGTGGCAGGTCAGTGGAATTCCTCACACCCGCAGGTCATTCCTTCCCATTAGGCTGATGGCTCCCGGATAATTGCCCTGAACTTTAAAGGATTAGACAAGGATTGCACAAAGACAGGACTGGAGAAGGGCAGGACTAGACAAGCAACAGGAAACAAGAACATCTTAACAGGGCGCATGGCTGGCTAGGTGAAACTAGAAAGCCTGAAAGCCACAAAGTAGGACAGGCGAGCCCAAGAGGGCACTAAGCATGGCAGGTAGGTCAGGAAGGTCACAGTGTGAGGCCAGAAGTCCTATAAAAACCATAGCAAGGCAAGTAGGCTTTTAAGGCTGTAGAGTAAGGCCAGAAGGCCTGGAAGGGCCCAGAGCATGGCAGGTAGGCATGGAATGGCACAGAGCAGGGCAGGATGCCAAGTTAGGCTACAAGGCAAGGTAGAATAGCAAGACAAGGAAGGCCATGTCAAGGAGCCAGGGTGACTCAATGCAGAGGCACTGAGAGACTGAATATGATGGGCTAAGTAAGACTGGGGTTGAGGTTTCAGGTGATCAGTGAGGAGCTAACTTGCACAACAGGAAGTGGGGATCATTGGGGATCCCTGGTAAAGGGGAGGCTGCACAACAGGTGGAACCATAACATGGAAGGACCATTCCACATTGATGGAGACTGTTGAGTGTGTCCAAATCTAATCAGTAAAGGAGAGGGGATATCTAAAATATTTCATTGGCATGAATGCATTGGAGGGAGGATAACTAGAAAATGTGTTGGGATGAATAAAAATAGTGAGTAGGTTGATAAGAGTGGCAGGTAGCTCAAAACTGGGGAATAACCTTTCCACAAGGCTTTAAACACTAAAGAACAAAATCTTAAACCATAGCATATCTGATGAAGTTGACTCTTCCCTCGAATATTTATGCCTCAATAAACTGATTAGGCTATGCGGTGCTACCTGCCTCTTGCCATTTTAATAAACAAAAGTAATCAGAGATGCTTAAGTTAATAATGCTGTGGCTCAATCTTTTTTTTTTTTTTTTTGCCAGAAAAGTAATTTATTTGCCAAATTCATGTTGAAGCTGCCTAATTGTACATGTTTGATAAAAGAATTATAATAATCCAAGTGAGGAAGTTTTAATCAATGGACCAAAGACTCAAGATCTTTCTTGCCAACTAAACAACATATTTGACAAAGAACGTGTAAAAAGAAAAAAACATGTCCAAACTTCATTTGTGATTTCTTCATTCACAGGGATCAAGTTTAGTGTCAGGTTTTACAATAATCAAATCTTTCAGATTAATTCACTAATATAGGACAATTCTGTAAGGGGTGAGTAGCCTTGCTGATCCACAAAATTTCTGTCTTTGAAGGGTTAGGATTCAATCTATGTTCTTTTAAACCAGAGCCAGTTGCAGCTAGAGGTCAAGCCCCTCCTTCTGGTCATCCAATGAAAACCCAAAATAGGACTGGAGTGGCCTTGGTGATAAGAACCCAAAAGATCCATGATTTAAATAAGGGGAACTCCCTATTGGTGAGTGTCCCTCTGTCTTAAAAGGGTCTTGGTTATTTGCAGACAATGCCTGGTCTGTGAACAATCCCTCTACAGAATAATCTTCCAACCTCCCTCCCCAAATCCTCATGAAACTGTGAGGGACAGGAAGAAGCTCCTTTACTGCGGTCCTGCATTCTATTCATAGATGAAGGTTGCCATAGTTGTAATGTTTTCACAGCATTACCTGTGATGAACATTCACATCCTCAGTCCTGATCAGTACCACAAAGTATTCTTATCATTGTACAACCTTTATCTTGTTGTAATATTAGACTTACTCATACTGTTTTACCTGTTATACCTCGTTATATAGCATGCCTTCATATTTAACCCCCGGCTATGCCAGTTTACAGTTTTGCGTTTCTTTAGTTTCTGCAAATGTATTGCGTTGTTCATAATGTAAACCGGAGTGAAGGCATCTAGCTAAACCTGGGTATATAAAAACGATTAAATCAATAAACGAATGAATATTGTCATCCTCTGACATAACATCTTAGACTCCAGGCTCTTCTGAACATCAGTAATAAAAAAAGTGCCACGTACTAGAGCAGGGCTAGGCAATTCTGATCCTGGAGTGCCACAAGCAGACTGGGCCGGATTTTAAGAGATACGCAAGGGCGTGGATTTGTGCGTTCAACCTGGCGCGCAGAAATCTACGCCCGATTTTATAACATGCGTGCGCAGCCGCGTGCATGTTATAAAATCCGGGGTCGGCACGTGCAAGGGGGTGCACACTTGTGCAACTTGCGTGCGCCGAGCCCTAGGGGAGCCCCGATGGCTTTCCCCGTTCCCTCCGAGGCCACTCCGAAATCGAAGCGGCCTGGAAGGGAACTTTCCTTCCGCTCCCCCCCCCCCCCCACTTTCCTCTCCCTTCCCCTAAATAAACCGCCTCCCAGCCCTACCTAAATCCACCCCCCACCTTTATGTTCTTATTTACGCCTACCTCTGGCAGGCATAACTTGCGCGCGCCGGCCACCATGGCCGCTGTGCCGGAGGCCTGGGTCCTGCCCCTGGACTGCCCCCAGACCTCCACCCTGCCTATGCCCCGCCCCTTTTTCAAAGCCCCTGGACATACACGCATCTCGGGGCTTGCGCACATCGCCGGGCCTATGCAAAATAGGCTTGGCGCGAGTAACCCCCTGCACGCGTAGATCCAGCTGGCTTTACACGCGCAGGGCTTTTAAAATCTGGCCCATTGGGTTTTCAGGCGAACCCACAACGAATATGCATACAATGGAGGAAGAGCATGCAAATATGCCTCATGCATATTCAGCATTGGCAGAAAGGTTTGTGCACATCTGCGGGATAAAGTGTGTGCAAAGCTCTATGAACCTTATTGCCTCAGCCATTACCTTGGATAATTGACAAATAGATGAATTGAATGGCGCTTATTGAGATTAAAAACCATTTTCCCTCAATTACAGAAATTCATTAGAGGCATTTCCAGTGAAAGGAGACAGGCTTTAATGGATGTTGCACATGGTCAGGTTTCTCAGGGCTCAGGAAACCTTTGTATGTTTGTTTTACACCTAGTGTGGTCCCATATCAAGATTACAATCTCCTCACACTCACTGCAATGTCCTATCTTACATCTTAGCTCTCATCTTTTACTATGTCCCCAGTTGGCCCCTGCACACAGCTCAGGTGTCACTCAGGGCTGTCCTCTCTGATACTTATTTGCTTTACTTCCTCCGTGCTTTATCACATTCTGCTCCTCAACTTGTCTCTCCCTCTCTTAATCTGTCTCCACCTCCAGATCCTGCCTTAAGCCCCACTTATCTCCCGAGAACCTTTCCCACGTTGACCCTTCTGCCTTCCAATAACACAGACAGCCCAGTGATCCTGCACTGCACTCCCCTTCCTATGTAATTCCCCTGTCAGTGCCGTCTCCCATTTCACTATAAGCTCTTTGTGTTGCGGATGTAATGGAGGACCCTTGGACCAGGCTGGCGGAGTGGGATGGAAGAAGAAGAGTACTCCGCTGTGAAGAGGTAGGCCGGAAGGCGGAGGCAAACTGGATGTGGAGCCGAAGTCTTCACCCTGGAAGTCCGAGATCCCCCCGGAAGGAGTCTGTGAGGACCTGGGCAGCTGGGACTTAGGTGGCAGTGAGGCTGGAAGAAGAGATGACGTCTTCACCCTGGAAGCCCGAGATCCCCCTGGGAGGAGCCTGTGAGGACCCGGGCTGCTGGGACTTAGGCGAAAGCAGCGAATAGACGAGAAGACAAACCAAGGCAGACACGGAGAGTCAGAAGCAGGCAGGAGTCAGGAACCAGGGAAGCAAGCCAGAAGGAGTCCGGAACAGAAGCTGAAGATCCAGAACTGGAACTGAAGCGGAACTAGGAACAGGGACAGAAGATTCAGAGCTGTAACTGAAACGGGACCAGGAACAGGAACAGAAGTTCCGGAGCTGGAACTGAAGCGGGACCAGGAACAGGAACCAATGGAATATCCAAGCAAGAAGAGAACAGCACAGTGATTTTAGTGAAATGATTGATTATCCAATCCTTTCACTGAAATCACTGTATACTATCACCGATAGTTAAATACAACAATTGACTGTTATTCCCTTGACATCAGATGATAAACCCATTTGGCTGCTATGGAAGCCGTTAGATACAACATGTTTGCATTCGTTGTTATAACCGTTCCATATTGACTGTTTTACCAGTTATGTTGATTTTATCAGTCATGATATCTTGCCAGTTATCCTGTTATGCAAGTTATACTCTCAATTGTAATTCATTGTTTTACCTGTAACCGGGGGTGAAAGCCTCTAGCTAAACCTCGGAATATAAAAATGTATAAATAAATAAATAAATAAAATAATAAAATGTTTGCCACCCTAGGCACAAACACATTGGGCGCCTACTGACAAATCCAGTGCTGCAGCTTGGTCTTGGCATAAGGTATCTTCCAGTTTTATCCTTACCATGATTATTATAGACAAGGTCTATTCCTAGCAGCTTCACTGTATCTGAAGTGTCATCAAGGCTGCACAAAGAAAGGTCATGTAGCACAGGGCACAAAGGTCATTCAAACGTTAGCCAGAGATGCGCGGATGAAGGCTGGAGTCTCGGATCTTCTCCCAAAGAGCTTACAGTGAAATGGAAGACACCACAGTAATAGAAATTATAGGGAAGCAGGCTGGCTAAGATGTGTTGCCTTCCAGCTCTTCTGAAACTCATTTAGCAGAGAACAGACCTCCGCTTACCTGTAACAGATCCTTTCAGGAGATGGGGGAGTGAAACACAAAAAGTGCCTAGAAGCAGCAAAATCCTAAACAGTACCTGCCCTCTGGCTTTGAGTGCCAGCCTCCCCTTCTCCTGTCTTATCTTAGGTGGAGGAGTCTTTATGGTCATTAAATCCTATGTGGATATCATAAATCAGGTACAGGGAGAAGGAAAGGCAGAAATGCTCTTATTCAGTTTATCAGGAATTTTATTCTCTCTGAAAACGATCTTACTATTGACCTGCAAAGGCTCCTGTGCTGGTAATAAACAGCATTTCTACAGCCCTTACCTTCAGGATACCTGAGGGAGCAGGGGCAGCACCATCTCTGATGAGATAACCCTCAGGTCTCAGAAGTATTTATTATCCTCTCGGCAGGTCCCTTTGGGAAAGGATCCCTGAGGTTGAACGTGCGGAAACAAAGCCTGCACGGCAGAGAATCAAATGAGCTCTGCTTTGGCTGCAGTGAGCTATACCAACTGATCAATGACTGGGTCTTGTTATTCACAGCAAAAGGTACACATCTCTGCTTCAGGCAAGCGAGAAAGAGAGTGCAATATAACAGAGATGCAAATGCCATGGATCATTAGTTCTAGCCCACATACTATACTGTAGGGAACGTGAGCAGATGGAGTTCCCCATCTTATTCTGTAACGCTAGTCCTCAGTATAGGCAGCTCCTCCCTAGAAGAGTCTGTTATAGAGGTGGAGATCTGTAGCGCAATCAGCAGATGGAGTTCCTCATCTTATTCTGTAACTCTAGTCCTCAGTATAGGCAGCTCCTCCCTAGAAGAGTCTGTTATAAAGGTGCAGATCTGTAGCGCAATCAGCAGATGGAGTTCCCCATCTTATTCTGTAACACTAGTCCTCAGTATAGGCAGCTCCTCCCTAGAAGAGTCTGTTATAAAGGAGGAGATCTGTAGCGCAATGAGCAGATGGAGTTCCCCATCTTATTCTGTAACGCTAGTCCTCAGTATAGGCAGCTCCTCCCTAGAAGAGTCTGTTATAAAGGTGCAGATCTGTAGCGCAATCAGCAGATGGAGTTCCTCATCTTATTCTGTAACGCTAGTCCTCAGTATAGGCAGCTCCTCCCTAGAAGAGTCTGTTATAAAGGTGGAGATCTGTAGCACAATCAGCAGATGGAGTTCCTCATCTTATTCTGTAACGCTAGTCCTCAGTATAGGCAGCTCCTCCCTAGAAGAGTCTGTTATAGAGGTGGAGATCTGTAGCGCAATCAGCAGATGGAGTTCCCCATCTTATTCTGTAACGCTAGTCCTCAGTATAGGCAGATCCTCCCTAGAAGAGTCTGTTATAAAGGTGCAGATCTGTAGCGCAATCAGCAGATGGAGTTCCTCATCTTATTCTGTAACGCTAGTCCTCAGTATAGGCAGATCCTCCCTAGAAGAGTCTGTTATAAAGGTGCAGATCTGTAGCGCAATCAGCAGATGGAGTTCCTCATCTTATTCAGTAACTCTAGTCCTCAGTATAGGCAGCTCCTCCCTAGAAGAGTCTGTTATAGAGGTGGAGATCTGTAGCGCAATCAGCAGATGGAGTTCCCCATCTTATTCTGTAACGCTAGTCCTCAGTATAGGCAGCTCCTCCCTAGAAGAGTCTGTTATAGAGGTGGAGATCTGTAGCGCAATGAGACTCAGGTCTCTGCTTCCTGTGCCTCCAACACTTCCCATTCCACTATTCAGTAAAAATCTTTTTTTTTTGTTCTCATTTCGGACCTGAACATCTCTTCCATCCATTACTTTAACATTTTAAAGTGATCCTCAATGTGATACAAGAGGTTAATCAGATTCCTGCCAGCACTTTCTTTGCTAAAACACATAATGCACCCAGTCACTTATTTATATTGTTTAAAATATTTTACTCACTGTATCCCACATTCAGAGCAGGGAACATAAAAAACCATGCATAACCCCCAAAAAATCCCCATACAAAACCTTACATCAGACATTAAATAAAAACAAAAATATCTACATGATCATTAACAAAGTAAAAAAGAAACTGCCATTATCATATAAACAGGAAGGCAGAGCACGAGGAACCACATCAATTATTTTCCTTACAAATGAGCTATGTTTGATACACAGGGGTTGCACTGGAGCTCTTTAAATTTCTCCCCATATCAGTTATCAAACAGAGAAAAATGTTTTCTAATAAATAGCAAAAAGTATTTCCTATGAGAAACTTTCTGTAGGGCAGCTTTAACATCTCTGTTTCTTAGGCTATAAATGATGGGGTTAAACATAGGAATTAAAACATTGTACAGCAGAGCAAAGAGCTTGTTTTGGTCCAGTGACTGCATGGATGCTGGTCTGATATATAAAGACATTAAAGTTCCATAGAAGAGAATAACGACCATGAGGTGGGAGGAGCAGGTGGAGAAGGCTTTGCGTCTCCCCTCTGTGTAACGGATCCTCAGGATGGTGGAGATGATGTAGACGTAAGATGTCAGGGTTACAGTAAAGCAGGGCAGGCCTAGAAACCCACCCAAAATGTACGTTGCACAGTCAATAGTGAAGGAACTGGAGCAGGAGAGTTTTAGCAGAGCTGAGACATCACAGAAGAAATGGTTAATCTCATTGGAACCACAAAAAGAGAAACAAGTTAAAAGGACAGTGTGTGTTGCTGGTTCCAGAAAGCCAAGGATCCAGGACCCAGTGGCCATCAGCACACAGAGTCTCTGATTCATAATCACACCATAGAGCAGGGGCTGACATATTGCAACATAGCGGTCAAAAGCCATGACAGAAATAATAACAAATTCTACATATGAAAAACACATAAATAAATACATCTGTGTAAGACATCCTTGAGGAGAAATACTCTTACCCTTCCTTAAGAAGATGTCCAGCAGTTTGGGGAGGGTGACTGAGGTGGAAGAAATGTCAGCAAAGGACAAGTTACAGAGGAAAAAGTACATGGGGGTGTGCAGGCGAGGGTCCAGGCACGTCAGGGCTATAATAGTGAGGTTCCCCATCAGGATGATCAGGTAAATCAGTAAGAACAGAAGGAAAAGGGGGATTTGTAGCTCTGGATATTCAGGAAACCCCAGAATGATGAACTCTGTCACTGTGGTGAGATTTTTCTTTTCCATAGGAGTCTGGGAGAAATGGGAAGGGATGGAGAGAAAGAGTTGATTAGAAATCCAGCTCATTCCAGGCAGTGAAAGGGTGCGGCTGTGAAGTTTGCTGCCCTCTGAGACATTCACTGTAACTTGGGTTATTAAATAGATGACAGCAGTGAATGTGATTCAGCCTTCCTGAAACTCCTCACAGTTGGGTAATTGTTGAGTAGATGACGTGTACAGGAGTTGGGAAGAGATCTCATCTAGCGACATTAGCTCTATCCCACCCCACAATACAAAGGCTATGGTGTCCATGAATTGCACAGTAGGTTTGGCAGTGACCATACACAAGGTTTAATGCACTCTCCTCATGCTTTCTTTGAAAGTCCCGATCTCCACTGCCCTTTCTTTCATTTTAACCCTCATTTATTCCTAGGTCCCTGGATGCCCCTGCACATAACATGGAAATCGAGTACATCTGCTCTCTCTGCTTCCTTAGTGCTTTCCTTTCTTTGCTCCAGAGCTTGGACCCCTCTCTATCATTCTCTCCACCGTCCAATCTTGCCTTTAATCTGACTTCTCTGCTGAGAACCCTTCCCATGCAGGCTCTTCTGTTCTCCCTTACAGCAGACTGCCTATACCCGTGCTCTCCTCTCCTCCCTGTACCTCCTCTGCCACTGAAGGCTCTTTGGCGGCAGGTCCTCTCTCTTCTGCCTATTTGGCAAAGCTTTGTACCAACGTTTTGCCCTGTGTTTTATGTCCTGATGCCACTGCAGATGTGCTGAAGACCCTGAGGATAATCATGCTAAGGATAAAAATGGATGATACCTTTGCCAGTTGGGACTTGTAATGTGGAGCAGTGAATGAGATTGAAAGTGTGCGTCTCAAACCAAGACCAAGCAAGCTTTGAGTTCCACTTCTCCCCCAGCCTGTCTGCATGGCTGACCTGATCATAGGTGCAGGAATCTTAAGGCATCCATCAAATAAATAAATTGTGACCATTAATCCCAGCATGAATATATCAGATTTTGGGAGAAGAGGTAGAAAGAAAGTAAAATCTTTATGCAATTTCTCAGGAAGATTCATGTAAGTGTAACTCAGTATCAGAGGTCAATATTAACTATTTATTGGGAGAAATCCTTTTTTTTTTTTTTTTTTATTAATTCTCCCAACTCAGAGGATAAATTTTTTCCAGGTGAATTGCTGCCTGGATGAAAAGTACTCACATAAGAAGAGGCAGGGTTGAAAGTACTCTGGGAGGAGGGAAAGATTTAACTGGACAGCTCTGATCTTCAGCTAAAGGTGTCTGGGCAGGTGGTCGAGATGAAGGTCAGTCCTAGAAATCACTAGATAACTCTGTCCAGATATATTCAGTTGCTCTTTCCACAAGGTTAGCGTCACTGAACATCTAGGGAAAGTGAACCAAATAATGCTAGCTGGTTAATTTTGCTGTGCCACTGAATATGATCTCATAGTAACTGTAAAACAGTGAACCCAGACGTCTGCACATTTCATTCACAGTCCTACAATAGAAAAATGCAGCCAACCAGACAAAAACCACCAGTGATACAACAGATGTAACAGGCACTCAGTCTGCTCAGAAGATTCTTGGGCTCTGCTCTGGCTGCCCATAAAGCCCCTCCAGTCCCAAGACGAAAGTGATAATGATATGCAGCATCCCTACAGCTCTTACCTTCAGGATCACTGACGGGAAAACACCGATTCTGCAGGCAGTCCTGTGCAGTTACTCACTTTTATCTTCACTGGCGATCCCTTTGGGGAAGGATCCCTGAGGATGAACATGTCAAGTCACACAGAAGGAAGGGAGCTCTGCTTTGGGGGAGACTGCAGTACGTACTGATTGAAGAAAGGGTCTTAACTATCCACAGCCAATGAAAATCATCAAAATTTCAATATATGGACATACGTAAGAAAGAGAGACAGAATGCAAAATCCTTGGGAAAAGATGCCATGGATAATATGTTTCATTGTTGATAAAGTCTTTGCAGGCAATTTTGTAGCATCATGATGTGAGCTATCAGACACAGAATAATTTTTAAAGTGTGTCCTTGGCATTCATGGCTCTGAGGCCTCATGTTTCTAAATTTAGCTTTTATTTTTGGAGATATTGACGAGCACAGTTTATTTTGAATTTCAGTAAGCAGTCTTGTGCATATGAGTTCCCTTTGAAAACTATGCAAGCAAAAATGCACACACTTACACCTGCTATTTGGTGCACTTTATTTTGCAGAGAGAATTTACATGCATACTCGTTTTAGATGCGAATTCTATAACAGCGAGCTGAGGCTTTCTGTGCAGCAGTCAGCTTAGAAAATGTAGGGGATTTCGTGCACATTCAGGCACCATAGGCAGGCCCATTTCAGCATTGCTAGGGAGCAGACAATTATGTGCAAGCTCCAGAAAATAGAAAGAGGTGCACAAAAATGATTTTCCTGTCCCAGAGAAAGGCTCTTTCCTTTCAGCATTAAAGCAAGCAAGAAATCTCTGCCGCATGCACTTTTACACGCACAGACCCTGGCCCCAACTTTCAAAAGTACTTTTAGGAGCCTTAAATTCAGTTTTATGTGCATAAATGCATTTGAAAATTCAGCCTTAAAATAAAAAGATATGCGCATGAGTCTCGACCTCACCCAGTCTTCACCTCTGGAACACCTCTTCTATATGCACATAAAAATATGCCTTCACAGTCTGTATGCACATTAAGTCCCAACCTCACCCAGACACAATCCCAGAACACCTCTCTCCAATAAGAAGATAAGAACATAAGATACTGGGTCAGACCAAGGGTCCATCAAGCCCAGTATCCTGTTTCCAACAGTGGCCGATCCAAGTCACAAGTACCTGGCAAGTACCCAAACGTTAACTAAGCCTCAAACTACTATTGCTTATTAATTACTAGCAGGATATGAATTTTTCCTCTAGGAACTTATCCAAACCTTTCTTAAACCCAGTTACACTAACTGCTGTAACCACATCCTCTGGCAATGAATTCCAGAGCTTAACTATGCGATGAGTGAAAAAGAATTTTCTTTGATTTGTTTTAAACGAGCTACTTGCTACCTTCATCGAGTACCCCTGGTCCTTCTATTATCTGAGACAGTAAATAACTGATTTACATTAACCTGTTCAAGTCCTTTCATGAATTTGGAGCCCTCTATCATATCCCCCGTCAGCCGTCTCTTCTCCAAGCTGAAAAGTCCTAACCTCTTCAGCCTTTCCTCATAAGGGAGCTGTTCCATTCCATTTATCATTTTGGTCGCCCTTCTCTGTACCTTCTCCATCGCAATTATATCTTTTTTGAGATGTGGTGACCAGAATTGTACACAGTATTCAAGGTGCGGCCTCACCATGGAGCGATACAGAGGCATTATGACATTTTCCGTTTTATTCACCATTCCCTTTCTATAATTCAACATTCTGTTTGCTTTTTTGACTGCTGCAGCCCACTGAACTGACGATTTCAATGTGTTATCCACTATGACGCCTAGATCTCTTTCTTGGGTTGTAGCACCTAATATGGAACCCAACATTGTGTAACTATAGCATGGGTTATTTTTCCCTATATGCATCACCTTGCACTTGGCCACATTAAATTTCATCTGCCATTTGGACGCCCAATCTCCCGGTCTCACAATGTCCTCTTGCAATTTATCAGAATCCATTTGAGATTTAACTACTTTGCATAATTTTGTGTCATTGGCAAATTTTATCACATATGCACATAATAATATGCCCTCACAGTCTGTATGCAAGTTTTATTTGCACAATTTTCTAATGAGCCATTTCTGCGATTGAAGAGCTACTTTACTCCAGAACTCCCTCTTAAAAGTACTATCTAAATTTTAGCCCCGCCCTCACTGCTCTCTGTCCCTGTGTCTATATGTTCACTGTACCTGGGTAGGGCAGTTTAGGGGTCAATCAGACTCTTACTGGAATGTTTTGCAAAAAAAGATGGAGAAGGATGAGAATAATTAATTAGATGTTTCCATCATTGTACCCACAGCAGTCAGTGTGGGCAGATGGAGTTCCCCATCTTATTTTATAAAGGTAGCCCTCAGTGTAACCAGATTTTCACAAGAATCTCCTAACATAAAAGGGGAGAGGTTCACATAATTTTCTACACATTTTTCCCATAAACTATCTTCATACCTGGGATTATTCTGTAGTGCAGTATCTTTTATAGTATAGTGGATTATGATGCTGTGGACTAACAAATAGTGGAAAAATACTATATTTTTTATTATATATGATAATTCTTTAACTTGAGAACTGAAGAAAATATTAAAACGGAATATTATTAAACCGATACGATGTGCAAACGGTTGTCGGTATATAAAAATGCTAAATAAATAAATAATAATAAATAAATTATGACTTAGAATGGTGTACTATGGAAAGGTGAGGTAAGGTAGGTTGTTTATTAGAGGACAGAAATATTTAGAAGAAGATGGTAGCTACTAAAATGGTCAGTGGTCTTTGTTCTAAACCATATGGTGACAGACCTAAAGATCTAAACATGTAAACCCTAGAGGAAAATGAGATTGGAGAGATATGATACAAACATTTGAATACCTTCAAGGTTTTCATGCATAGGAGCCAAGCCTCTTTTAAAGGAAAGGAGGCTCTAGAAAGAGGGGTCATGAAATGAGGTTGAAAGGGAGAAGACTCAGAAGTAATCTTAGGAAATATTTATTTAGAGAGATAAAACCCACCTCCAAGAGAGCTATGAAACCAAGCAAAGGAAAACCCTCCTACCAAGGAAGAAAAGCCTAATGATAGTGGTGGATCTGGAGTTAGATTCTGCAGGAGGGCACGGACCATGAAGCAGGTCCCCAGGAGGACATGGACCCCAGTGGCAAACCAGGAGGTGGTAAGGTCCCCCAGAAAGGTATGGACTCCAGTGGCAAACCAGGAGGTGGTAAGGTTTCACAGAAGGGTATGGACTCCAGTGGCAGACCGGGAGTCAGAGTCATCCCCTAAGAAGGGCACAGACCTGTCAGCAGAGTGGAAGTGGCACAGAGGAGATTGAAATGGTTTAGACCTTTCCCCCAGCAGCACCACCCACCAGCCTGGCTGCATCCTTTCACATGAGTGAGACTTGGGATAAAATGGGGAGGATAATAATAATACTTGATTAAGCGGGACAGTATGAGGTCCCTCCTATTCCATAAGGTGTATAAGGTGAGGCATATACAAGGTGGAGAAGATAAGCGGTACATGCACATGTAATCCCAAGATATAAAGGTGTAGCACTGAGTGGTAAATATTCCTTTTTGTAAAAAGAGGAACCAACTCAAATGTTTTAGACACAGTAAACTGCAGCTTTAATGTGCATCCATCTGTAATAACATGCAGCCTGTCTTTCGGTGTCTCACCAGACTTCATTTTTAACCATTTATAGAAGTTATTACAACCTCTCTGTGATACTTAAAATGCTGACACAGTCACTACCAGTTACTTATTTTAGACTATGGCTCTCTTGTTTCTGTAAAACTGGTCCCTGCCAATGTAGCCGATGTGGAGAAACATGGTCCGTGTCAGAGGACTAGAAACCTATTGTTTCTCAACACACTTTTTGGATATGAATTAGTAAAAAGACTTATTATAGATGAATGTACATTAAAGCTGCACCTTACTGTGTCTAAAATGATGGGGGTTGGTTCCTCTTTTTACAAGAAGGGATCTTTACTGCTCAGTAGGGATGTGAATCGTTTTTCAATGATTAAAATTATCGTCCGATAATGTTAATATCGTCTTAAATCGTTATAGAACACAATACAATAGAAATTCTAACGATTTATCGTTAAAAATCGTTAAATCGTGTTAGTGCGCACTAACTCCCGTTAGTGCGCACTAACAGAAAATGATACGAATTGACACTTTCCAGGTCAGTAAAGGTCAGTTAGGAATGAATATGTGTTCCTATTGGCTGGCTGCCCTCTTATCTATTGATGTTACCAAGGTTCCCACTGAGGTGATGGTTGGGGGGATGGGAAATGGAACTGGAAACTCACGAACACCAACAGAAAATGAAACAAAGTGTTGACACTTCCCAGGTCAGTAAAGGTCACTTAGGAATGAATATGTGTTCCTATTGGCTGGCTGCCCTCTTATCTATTGATGTTACCAAGGTTCCCACTGAGGTAATGGTTGGGGGGATGTGAAATGGAAACAGTTGGAAGCTTGACAAAAAAAGTAACGTGATGATCATCACTCACGTGACTAGAACTTGTTTGTTTATTATTTTTGTCAGGAAGCTCCCCCCTGTCTGTGAAGCCAGCCTCTCACTAGTAATGCAGGCGGGATAGGGCACTGCATGCAGGAAGATCACAACACCCCTGGTGTTAGGGTTAGGGCACTGTGTGCAGGAAGATCACAACACTCCTAGTATAGGATAGGGCACTGTGTGCAGGAAGATCACAACACCCCTGGTGTCAGGGTTAGGGCACTGTGTGCAGGAAGATCACAACACTCCTGGTATTAATAGGGATAGGGCACTGTGTGCAGGAAGATCACAACACCCCTGGTGCCAGGGTTAGGGCACTGTGTGCAGGAAGATCACAACACCCCTGGTATTAATAGGGATAGGGCACTGTGTCCAGGAAGATCACAACATTCCTGGTATTAATAGGGATAGGGCACTGTGTGCAGGAAGATCACAACACCCCTGGTGTCAGGGTTAGGTCACTGTGTGCAGGAAGATTACAACACTCCTGGTATTAATAGGGATAGGGCACTGTGTGCAGGAAGATCACAACACCCCTGGTATTAATAGGGATAGGGCACTGTGTGTACATGAAGATCACAACACTCCTGGTATTAATAGGGATAGGGCACTGTGTGTACATGAAGATCACAACACCCCTGGTATTAATAGGGATAGGGCACTGTGTGTACATGAAGATCACAATACCCCTGGTATCAGGGTTAGGGCACAAGTTCTAGTCACATTGACTGATCACATTACTTTTTTTGTCAAGCTACCAACTGTTTCCATTTCCCATCCCCCATATACTGTCAGTGGGAACCTTGGTAACATGAATAAATAAGAGGGCAGCCAATAGGAATACATATTCATTCCTTAACTGACCTGAAAAGTGTCAAATTGTATCAATTTCTGTTAGTGCGCACTAATCGGAAAAAACGATTTTTAACGATTTTTCAACGAAATAATCGTGCCTAACACGATTTTCTTCTCCTGCCACACGATTTCAATCGTTAAGACGATATGGCACACGATTCACATCCCTACTGCTCAGTGCTACACCTTTATATTTTGGGCTATATTGTGAGAACCAACAACCCCAAACAGCCAAATATTAAATGTTCTTGCTTTCTTGTAGAAATGTATATAGCAGCATGGCTTGAGCCTAATAACCGTGAGTGTGCTGTTTGATATTCTATAGTGATGTACATAGTCTTGTAGAAATGTATATAGCAGCATGGCTTGAGCCTAATAACCGTGAGTGTGCTGTTTGATATCATTAGTGATGTACATAGTCTTGTAGAAATGTATATAGCAGCATGGCTTGAGCCTAATTACCATGAGTGTGCTGTTTGATATCATTAGTGATGTACATAGTCTTGTAGAAATGTATATAGCAGCATGGCTTGAGCCTAATTACCATGAGTGTGCTGTTTGATATCATTAGTGATGTACATAGTCTTGTAGAAATGTATATAGCAGCATGGCTTGAGCCTAATTACCATGAGTGTGCTGTTTGATATCGTTAGTGATGTACATAGTCTTGTAGAAATGCAAATAGCCACATGGCACAAGACTGGTAACCACAAGTGGATAAGTGTGTTGTCTTATATTCTGTTAGTGATGTACACAGTCATGTAGAAATGTATATAATCATATAGTCTAATAAACCTGCCAGTCCTGTTCACATTCCCATTTGTTTTTCTGGGGTGAAGGGAGGGAAATCCCACCCACTAACACCTTCTGATGGAGTCTGCCCTAGGAGGGCTCCTGCCAGGTTGATCCTAAAACCAGGAATGCCCCACAAGGGGGTGTTTTAGAGAGTGTAGTGGATGCATGGAACGGCCTCTCAGTGAAAGCGGTGCAGGCAAAATCCGTATCTGAATTCAGGAAAGCCTGGGATATAAATACAGGGGATGTCTGAGTGGGAGGTAGGGACTGTGAAGCTGAGCACTTGAGTAAATGGGCACATATCGTCTCGTGTTTTTGTGCCACAGTATGAGGGTGCAGGGGTAGATTCAGGAGAAACACCTGAGAAATTGTCTTCAGAGAAAGGACAGTGGTTGCATTTAGTTTAACTTGGTTTATTAAGGAGAAAACACTGCATAAACACATCTGTCCAGATCCAACAATTACACTTTTCATTTTGCATTGCCCTTTGCCCTGCCCTACCTTTTCTGGATCCAGATAACTATGTCCTGGACAGAACCACAGACTGCTCATAAATAGCTGATATTTCCTTTATAAGGGTGTAAAGCATTCTTAATAACATGCAAGAAATGAATCTACGGGGGAGTCCACTCTGTGACTGGTGCAGCCATTATGCATTCAAGACTTTGCTTTCTCACTTTCTGAGATTGTGAATAAAAGGAGGCGAACCGGGCTCGTCCCGGTATCGCCGAAGATAACGCGGGATCGGGCGGGAGGCAAGGAGACAGGGAGAGGTGGAAGGGGGGGGGGGGGGGGCGGGCGCAAGCAAGGGGAAGGACCGGAGGACCAATGGCAGCGCGGCAGTTCGAACTGCCGTGCTGCCATTGGGTAACAATCTAAGACGGGAGCGAGGACAGTCGAGAGCGGGCACTGAGGAGTTAGGCAGCGAGGCAAGTGGAGGTGACTTGGTTTGCTGTCCGTTGTTTCGCTGCCTGAGTCCTCGCTGTCGCGCTTTCGGATCTTCCCGGTTGCGACCTGTGTCTCGGGACCCCATGCGGCGCGCAAAAACGCGGGGCTCTGCTAGGCCAGCCTCGACCCCGCGATCTCGTACACCGGCTAGGCCCAGGATGCCCCGGGTCCCGGCTCTGCCGCCGGCATCGAGCCCCAGCGCCGTGAGTACTGTTGCTTCCGCCGGTGCCCCCCCGCCTGCCCCCCCTCTCCCGGCTCCTCCTATTGCCTGCCTCATTCCATATCTCTCCGACTCGGGCGAGAGCGGCCCCGAGCCGGACGCGTGTCCGCCTGCCTCCTCACCGCCTCGCCTTTCCGCCTACCCTCCCTTAACTGCCCCCCCCCGAGTCCGCTTTAACTTTTTCTTTTTTGGGCCCTACCCCCCGCGACTTCCCGACCCCCCCAGCCCTGCCGGCCCTGCAGCCCCCTGCTACCCTCGCCGCTAGCACTCCGGGCGCCCGTGTCACCCCCCCCCCCTCCCTGCCAGACCGGCGTTGGTGCACGTGGCCGCCGCTTGAGCATTTCCCAGGCAGCCCGTGGAGGTCGCCCCCCTGCCCCCCCTAGGGCCTCGCCTCGGAGCCGCCAGATGCTTCCAGCCGGGGGTTCCGCTGATAGGAGCAGGGGCTCCCGCGTGCCGACCGGCAGGCCCAGCAGGGCTCGTACTGCTCGCTCGGCCATCCCATGCAGTGTCCCAAGCATACATAGCCCCCGTGACCCTCGGGGTCCTTCGTACTCCGTACCCGTAAATTCTACAGCCACCCAAGAAGCAGCGGTGGTGGAGGCTTTTTTGGAGCGCATGGCTAAGGCCGGGTACGGTTTTTTCCCGGTGGCCGATGCCCCGCCGCGCGCGGATGCTGCGCTGCCCCGCGAAGGTTTAGGCTTGGGGGCCTGGCAGCGGGGCCCAGCCCCCATCCCCTCGGGAGGGCTTATTTTTCCCCCAGGTGGGCACCTAGCCCCCTGCGGGGCATCCCCCATGGCGGGCAGCCAGAGGCCCCCCCCCCCGAGTTGCGGGGGGCTTGCGCCGGGCACCTTGTGCGGCCGAGGAGCGCCCAGGGCCGTCGTGTCAAGAGGCCTGGAGGGACCGGGACCCGACCGGTTTCCGCGGAGTCTGGTCTGATCTTGGCGGTGATCCTGCTCTTGGTGGTGATCCTGGTACAGGTGTTCGTGGAGTGCCACCCGGCCCCCGGGACAGGGAGGTCGTCCGGACTGCGGACGGGGCAGGTAAGTCTAATGTCGAAACTGGTGATTTGGGAACGAACGTTAGGGCCAAGAGGTCACGGTTGCGGTCTAGTTCCTCGTCTACCACCTCGGATTCGGATATCAGCGAGGGTACCGAGCGCTCGAGTTTAATTGCCGCCGAGGGCCAGCAATGCGACGTCGGCCCCCCCGCATTGGCGTCCTTGACTGAACTGTGGGAGGAAGTGCCACGGCGGTTGGTTAAACGCATCCGAAAACGAAAATTTGTCAATATTTTCCGGCTTTTGGAGGGCCGTCGAGGTGGAAAGAAGGGTTCCAGGAAGGCCAAGAAGCGTTATCGCCGGCGTGGTGTAGGGCCTCGCATTGCCAAGAACATTGTCAATTGGGTGCGTGGGTTCTTACGGATGGCCAGCGTAGTTAGCCATTTCGATGCTTCTCAGTATGGCTCCTTGTTATCTTATGCGGATAGTATTTTAGGCTCCTTCAGGGATTACGATGGTTGGGCGTGGCTCAACTACGATGAGAAGTTTCGCGATAAAATGGCGGGTAATCGGTTTATGTCCTGGGGGACTCAGGACATTCACTTGTGGCTCACACAAATGACTAATAAAGGTGTCGTGTCCTCCAGGGGTGCCTCAGGGGCGGGGGGCGCAGGCAGTGGCCCTGCGCGTCTGGATTCCGTCGGTGGAACCGCGGTTCAGTCCTTTCGGCCCGGATCCGGGGGAAGGGGCGAGTCTGGGGTCAAACTTGGGGGGGGCGGGTCCAACGTTTGCTGGAGATTCAACAAGCTTACGTGCTTGTTCCCCGAATGTAAATTTCGCCACGTGTGCACCACGTGCGGGGGAGCCCATTCCGCCCTTAGGTGCCCTCAGGGCCAAAGCGCTGGGGCCGGTAAGGGAGCAAAATGATTTGTCCATTTACTGCAAAGCGGATTCGCCGATACGCTTGGACCAGTTGGAAGCGACGTTACGGCTTTACCCGGATCGTCGGGCGGCTACCCTTTTAGCTGATGGTTTTCGTTATGGTTTTCTCATCCCTTATGTAGGTCCCGGGGTTGGGGGGAGGGCGAGGAATTCTCGATCAGCCGCCAGATTGGCCGCGGTTGTTCGAGACAAGCTGGCAGATGAGCTTGCCTTGGGTAGAATAGTTGGCCCCTTCTTACGTCGGCCTTTTGAGGCCATGCACCTCTCGCCGCTCGCGGTCATACCCAAAAAGATTCCGGGCAAATTTCGACTCATACTTAATTTGTCCTCCCCGGATGGTTCTTCCGTCAATGATTTCATTCCCTCGGAGGCTTGTGCCGTCACCTATGCTTCCTTCGATGATGCCGTTGCCTTGGTCCGTGCTGCGGGTCCGGGAGCACTTTTAGCGAAGGCGGACATTGAATCCGCTTTTCGATTGCTCCCCATTCGTCCCTGTTGTTTTCCGCTCCTTGGATTTTATTTTGAAGGTCACTATTTTTTAGATCGCTGCTTGCCCATGGGTTGTGCTGTCTCCTGTGCGTTGTTCGAAGCGTTTAGTACCTTTGTTCATTGGGCCACGAACATGCATAACGCTTGTGAGGCCTCCGTGCATTATTTGGATGACTTCCTATTCGTAGGACCGGGGACGGACGATACGTGCCAAAGACAGTTGGATGGTTTCATGTGCACAGCCGAGCGTCTGGGTGTCCCCATAGCTCCTGATAAGACTGAAGGTCCAGTTACTAAATTGACCTTTCTCGGCATAGAGTTGGATTCGGTTAGCATGTCTTGTCGCCTGCCGGCGGACAAACTTCTGCAGCTCCAGGGTTTGATCGAGCTTGTCAGAGGCGCGGTGAAAGTTACGTTGCGTCAGATGCAAGCTCTAATCGGCTCCCTTAATTTCGCGTGCAGGGTCATTCCGATTGGTCGGGCGTTTATTCGTCGCCTTTCGGCGCGAACTGCGGGGGTCAGGGCGGCACATTATTTTATTCGGGTTACGAAGGCGGTTCGGGATGAGTTGGATATCTGGGCCGCGTTTTTGGTCTCTTTCAATGGAGTTTGCATTATGCAGGAGCCGGAGGTGTCGAATGTCGATCTCGAATTGTACTCGGATGCGGCGGGTGCGGCGGGACTGGGCCTTTATTTTCAAGGACGATGGTGCACCGAGCGTTGGCCGGCTACTTGGGTGACGGCTGGCACGGTTCGGAATATTACGTTCCTGGAACTTTTCCCCATTTTGGTAGCCTTGACTCTGTGGGGCGAGGACCTAGCCCACAGACGAGTGGTTTGGTGGTGCGATAATTTGGGTGTTGTGCAGGTGGTTAACAAGTTGGCAGCGAAGTGCCCACAGATATCCACGTTGGTTCGGGAATTAGTGATGTTGTGTCTCCGTTGGAATGTGACCGTCAAAGCGCGCCATATGCCTGGCACTCAGAACTGTCTTGCTGATGCTCTCTCTCGTTTTAAGTGGGATGTCTTCCGAGCTGCGGCTCCACATGCCTGCCCGACGGGGGAGAAGGTGCCCGCTGGCCTCTGGAAGCTCGGCATCCCCTGACGTGGAACCTGATTCGGCACTCTGTGGCGCCAGCTACCTGGAACTCATATCTCTCCGGCGGACGTTATGTGGCTGGTTTTCTTTACTCTTCCGGGTGGGCGGGGGGGGACGTGGGCGTAGACGACCTCGTGCGGTTTATCCTGTGGGCGAAACGGTCGGGGTTTTCGGTCGCCACGGTCCGGAGCCAGTTAGCGGGATTTGCCTTTTTCCAGAAATTGGCTGGGTTTGGCAGTCCTTTTCGTAGTTTTTTGGTACGTAAGTTGTTGGCGGGCTGGCGCCGCGGTTTGGGTCACGTGCCGGATCGGCGGCGGCCCATCCGGTTCCCCGATCTGCTTCAACTCTCCGCGGGTCTGCGGAGCATCTGCCGTTCGCCGTTCGAGTTGGCTTTATTCCGGGTGGCCTTCGCTTGGGCCTTCTTTGGTGCGTTTCGCATTGGAGAGCTTGTAGCACGATCGGCCCGGCCAGAGGGTATGGGGGGTCTATTGGTTGGGGACGTCTGTTTATACGAGCATAGCGTGATGCTGTGCCTTCGGTCCTCAAAAACGGATCAAGGGGGCACTGGGGCGTGGTTATCCCTGAGGCGCGCCCCGCACATCCTAGCGTGTCCAGTCCGGACGGCGCTGCGGTACGCGGCCTTGCGGCCTCGCGTTGGGCTACAATTCCTGGTGCATGAGGACGGGGCCCCGTTGACACGCTATCAGTTTGCAACCGTGCTGCGGAAAGTCGTGGCGTCTTTGGGGTGGAATGCGGGACAGTACACTCCGCATTCCTTCCGTATAGGGGCTGCCACGGTGGCGGCTGACTTTGGGTGGCCTGCGGATCGCATTCGAGCGTTGGGTCGCTGGAAGTCTGCTGTTTATCGCCGATATATCCGGTAGCGGGGGTTCCGTGGCGGTCGCGGTTTTCCCAGGTGGGGTTCCGGGGGTCGGCGAGCTTGAGCGGTAATGTCTGTGTTTTTCTTTCAGATCAGCATGGACTCGAGTCACCTGGGGATTGTGCTTGGATCGTGGGCCACTCTTTTGTTCATCGGGCTCAGCGTCGAGCTCGGAGGCGCCCGTACGGGGAGAATCTGCACGTGGCTGCCCCCGAGGGACGGGTGCGCTGGCTGGGCAAAGGAGGAATGCGATGGGGTAGTCTCTGTGACTTCTTACAAGGCCAGGTTGTGGTTTTGGGCGCGCCCCGGTTTATTGTTGTTCACCTGGGTGGGAATGACATAGGTCACCTCACCTGTCGTGAGTTCATTAAGATTATCCGCAAGGACTTTGCGTTTCTCCTGAATCGCTTGCCCACTACGAAATTGGGGTGGTCGGACATCATCATTCGCCTGCGCCACCGTGAGGAGCCCATGTGGCGCCATGGCGTCAAGAAATTGAACCGCCAAATTGGCAAATGGTTAGTCCGGGAAGGAGGGTTTTGGATTCGGCATGACTGGTCCTGGGAGGTTTTAGACGGGTACTTCTTGGGGGATGGGGTTCACCTTTCCGACATTGGTATGGATCTCTTCAACAATGCCTTGGAGGAAGGTCTTATGTTACAGTTGCAAGCGTGGCCGCAGTGGGGGAACAAGGCCATTTAATTTGCCTTGTTGTTGGCGGAAACCCGAGCCTTATTTGTTGTGTATTATGTTGAATTGGGATGAGCACGTTGAAAGAGGAGGTAATGCTCCTGCAGCTTGGGGTTGCTGCACGGGAAGGCCTAAAGAGCAAGGGGTGGACCGATGCTCAGGCCGCAAGCCTACCCTCGCTGATGACGCGGCGGGGTAGGAGTAAAAGGGGGGGGGAAGTTCCAAGCTGCTTACCATTGGGCCGCGATGGTGAGTGAAGAATTGACATGCGGCAGAGGAGGTGGAGGTGGGGGAGTGGTTTGGAACATTGTTAAGTTGGCTCGGGTTAGGTTAATAAACTGCGGCCTTTATTTTGTATCCAATCAGTTGTAGTGTCTAATTTGTAATGGTTATGGGGTGCAATGTTGTGTGAGCGCCTGAACGACTGGTCCCGAATACCTGCGTTAAAGGAGGCGAACCGGGCTCGTCCCGGTATCGCCGAAGATAACGCGGGATCGGGCGGGAGGCAAGGAGACAGGGAGAGGTGGAAGGGGGGGGGGGGGCGGGCGCAAGCAAGGGGAAGGACCGGAGGACCAATGGCAGCGCGGCAGTTCGAACTGCCGTGCTGCCATTGGGTAACAATCTAAGACGGGAGCGAGGACAGTCGAGAGCGGGCACTGAGGAGTTAGGCAGCGAAGCAAGTGGAGGTGACTTGGTTTCCCTCCCTCCCGCCCTCTTGTCGTTCGGTGCTGTTTTTGGTGTTGTGTTCATGGAATGTCGCAGTTGGCGGAAACCCGAGCCTTATTTGTTGTGTATTATGTTGAATTGGGATGAGCACGTTGAAAGAGGAGGTAATGCTCCTGCAGCTTGGGGTTGCTGCACGGGAAGGCCTAAAGAGCAAGGGGTGGACCGATGCTCAGGCCGCAAGCCTACCCTCGCTGATGACGCGGCGGGGTAGGAGTAAAAGGGGGGGGGGAAGTTCCAAGCTGCTTACCATTGGGCCGCGATGGTGAGTGAAGAATTGACATGCGGCAGAGGAGGTGGAGGTGGGGGAGTGGTTTGGAACATTGTTAAGTTGGCTCGGGTTAGGTTAATAAACTGCGGCCTTTATTTTGTATCCAATCAGTTGTAGTGTCTAATTTGTAATGGTTATGGGGTGCAATGTTGTGTGAGCGCCTGAACGACTGGTCCCGAATACCTGCGTTAATGTATCAGCTTAGATATTTCTTATTTATTAATTTTGTTTCTTTGTTTTATCAGTCCTCTCATATGGTAATTCACGTCCATCCCAGTCACCACAGAAACAGGAACACAGAACATGAGGCACCAGATAATAAAACATCACTGCACATTGATAACAACAAGATCTATTTAATAGTCAGCATTGATACTGGAGCTGATTCACTTTTTCTTTTTAATAGTGATTAATGCACACAGAAAAGTTCATTTGATAAACAGGACATTTGTTTTTCCATTAAAAGGTTTTCTTACAGCAGCTTTCACCTCTCTGTTTTTCAGGCTGTAAATCATGGGGTTAAACATGGGGATTAAAACATTATACAGCAGGGCTAAAATCTTGTTTAGATCCAGTGACTGCATGGAAGTTGGTCTCATATACAAAGGGAGTGCAGTCCCATAGAAGAGAATAACGACCGTGAGGTGGGAGGAACAGGTGGAGAAAGCTTTGCGTTTCCCTTCCATGGAACGGATTCTCAGGATGGTGGAGATGATATAGACATAAGATGTAAGGGTTAACGTAAAGCAGGGAAGAGCTACAAAAGCACCCAAAATGTACGTTACACTTTCAGTAGCAGAGGTCCTGGAGCAGGAGAGCTTTAGCAGTGCTGCTGGGTCACAGAAGAAATGGTTAATCTCATTTGACCCACAGTAAGAGAAATGAGATATAAAGAAAGTGTGTGCTACAGGGTCCAGAAACCCAACAACCCAGGTCCCTGTGATCAGCAGTAGAAAGCATCTCTGATTCATAATGAGAGTGTAATGCAGAGGGTGACAGACTGCGACATAGCGGTCATAAGCCATGACTGAAATTATAACAAGTTCTACACATGCTAAAAACATAAAAAAATATGTCTGTGTAAAACACCCAATTACAGAAATCCTCTGATGCTTCCTTAAGAGGATGTCCAGGAGTTTGGGGAGGGTGACTGAAGTGTAAGAGATATCGAGGAAGGACAAGTTACAGAGGAAAAAGTACATGGGGGTTTGCAGGCGAGGGTCCAGGCACGTCAGGGCTATAATAGTGAGGTTCCCCATCAGGATGATCAGGTAAATCAGTAAGAACAGAAGGAAAAGGGGAATTTGTAGCTCTGGATATTCAGGAAAGCCCAGAATGATGAATTCTGTCACTGTGGTGAGATTTTCCTCTTCCATTGGACTCTGGGAGAAATCCATCGGCTCTATGGTAAGTCTGAATATCAAGACTAAAATAAGAATAATATGTAGAAAGAAATATCAGTGATATAGAAATGATTTGCTGATAGAACAAGTTAAATAAAGTACATATGTAGGTATCTGCATCTTGGAAGACTGAACATGTCAGAAGTGAAAAAAAATCTTTAAGCAAATCGGATTCTCGGATTTAATTGTTTGTTCAGACTATTGTTGTTATTATTTCTATGAATGTATCACTGTAAGCTGCTTAGAATTTGAAATAATGTGGCATATAAATATTTTACATAAATAATAAATCCCCCCCTGCATAAAAGAAAAGAGATGGAAAGAATTGATTAGAAATTGTGCTCTTGCCATGCAGAGGAAGGTTGAAGCTATGACGTTTTCTGCCCTGAGACACTGGCAGAGTACCTTTGTGTTTTGGGTAGAAGACAGCAGTGAACCTCTTCAGCCTTCCTGAAACAATCCATGTTTGGGTAATTGTTGGGTAGATGGATTCCATGGAGATTGGGAAGGGTTCCCACCTAGAGACATTAGATATTCCTCTCCCAGACGTCCCCCCACTAGACAAATTTAAGAGAGGCCAGTCCTTGCTGAGAAGTTACCCCCATGGCTCTTAAGCTTGGGCTCTAAGTTAAGTGGCAGACAGTTTGCACTATTCTCTTGCTATGTGAGTACAATAAGTTTAATGCAATTTCCTCACATTTAATTCGAGAACCATCCCCAAAATATACTGCTGTTCCTTACATTTTAATTCTCATCTAGTGCCCAGTTGCTTCATGCAAATATCACAGACTCTCTGCTCTTTCTGACTTCCAGGCACTGTCCTTCCACCATATCATATCCCTTCCTACTCCTCACCTTGGTCCTATTATCATTCTCTCTCCATTTCCAAATTCTGCTTCAAATTCCTCTTCTCTCCTGAAAACCTTTCCCATATAGGCTCTTCTGTTCTTCATTAACACAGACTGCACACCCCTCAACTGCACTCCTCTCCCTATGCAAATGCTCTGTCATTGGCGTCTTCCAGTATAGGCTCTTTGGGGTAGCCCTCAGCCTTCTTCGGTACCTCTTTGGCTATGCCTTGTACAACTCTTGTGCTCTGTGTTGATGTCCTTTCTGCATGTAGCCCTGCTGCTTGTGACGACACTTCAATATGATAAAAACACAAGGAATACATTATAATATGTTTGTGAGCTAGATGGAAAGGGTGAACATGAAGTGTTCTGGAGGAGAGTACCTAGAGGATAGTAAAGTCAGAAGAGACTCTCATTTCTCTGATAGAGAACCACAGGTTGAGTTGGTACATTCTGGAAACTGATGTGTATCCAATGTCATAAAGCAGGAAGAATGTAAAATTCACCTGATATATCTCTCACGTCATGAATAAGTATGTGAATGAGAGACCATCATATTAAATGCCTTCAAATAACACTCATGTTCATGCTCGATTCATTTAAATGGTGTTTGATATGATGGTCTCTCATTCACATACTTACTGATGGTTGTGTGGGATATATAAGGTGAATTTTATATTGCATTTTTGTCATTTGGTTTGTCACCATAACAGTCTCATATTTTTGTGTGAAAGTAGGAGAGGACATATATACCTGGTAAAAAGGTGTAATAAGGTAGGAGCAGACATATATTGAATTTAGGAAATCCACAAAAATACAGTGCTGGACATAAATATAACACAGATCTTCCTGACTCAGGTAGATTCAAAAAGCATGAAATTGGGATCCTGTTTTCCAAACAAGTTAGCTTTTCTTGACATCAGGACATTGCATATAGAAATGGTACATTTATGCCTAATCTGTGCTGGAATCCTAGAGGAGGAGCAGTAAATTAGAGCAAAAGTTTACCTGCCAAATCAAGATCAAGCTGCCTTTGTGTCTCAGCTCTTCAATTTTCTGTCTACATGGCTGACCTGACCTTAGGAGAAGGAGAATTAAAGTGGTCATTAGTCCCAATGTAGATAAACCAACTTCTGATGGAAGTGACAGAAGACATAAAGAGAGCAAAACCAGCATTCAGTTTGTCAGGTATCTGAATCTCTACGTAAAGAAAGGCACCCAAAAGACAGAGGTTACACATGTCACTCTTGCCTGCAATACTTGAAAACATCCAATGACAATGAAACCACCAATAATAATTAAGGTAAACTTGCTAGGCACAGAGTTTGCTCAGATGATACGAGTTCTGCTCTGTCTACATCTGTCCATTATATTCCACTCAATAGCACTTCTGCTCCAAAGATGAATCAATGAGCTACTAATACGCAGCATTCCTACAGCCCTTACCGTTAGGATACCTGATGAGTCTGCACCAGCAATAGTCAGGTTATGTTCAGTTCTCAGAAGTATTTATTCTCACTGCAGATCCCTAGGGTAAGGATCCTAGAGGTTGAACATGTAAAATCAAAGCATGCAAAGCAGAGAAGCAGGTGAGCTCTGCTTTCACTGCAGCATGTTGTACCAAGAGATCAATGAATGGTTCTTACTTATTCACAGCAAAAGATAAACATCGAAACTTTAAAATCTGTAAAAATACTGCATATAAAACATAAATCAAGAGAGAGAGGGTGCAAAATTATACAGAACAAAATACCATGGATAAAATCCTCGATGCATATCCAGCATGGCTCTCTGCTTCATGGCATGGGAGAGGCTGATACATCAAGCATTTCCAGCATAGCTCTCTGCTTCAACAGCAGGGGAATAAGAAAAGCTGAGGCTTCACGCATATCCAGAATAGCTTCAACTGCAGGGGAGAAGAAAAAAAAAAAAAAAGATTCGCACTCACAAAGCAGGGAGTAGCTGGCTTGTTATGGCGGTTACTACCCTAAACCAAAAGGGCCGGATACTTCACTTTCAATGCATAACCAGCATGGCTCTCCGCTTCAACGGCAGGAGAGAAGAAAAACAACCAATAGGGGCTGTATGACATAGTCTGGGTAAAGGGAATAAACATGGGTGTAGCTTGCTTATTGCAGCAGTTACTACCCCTACTACCCCTAACTAATCAAGCTAGGTATTTCACTTGGATGCAGCTCCATCACTGCTCTCTACATTAATGGTGGGGGTGGAAGGGAAATAGAACCAAGAGTTAAGAGAAAATGATAAGTATGAGAAAAAAATGTGTGAAGCTTGCTGGGCAGACTGGATGGGCCGTTTGGTCTTCTTCTGCCGTCATTTCTATGTTTCTATGTTTCTATAAAAGAATATCTGTCCACATAAATATCAACATAAAAGGATGTGTTGTAGCTCTATTTTAGGAGGCAGGCACAGAACCAAGGCATAGACATAGCTACAGGTATCAGGAAGCCTGAGACCCACATGGCCTAGCTAACCATTATCAAACCTTTCAATCATTTACCTTACAATTTTCTCTATATTTAATATTGTTTTAGGAATTAAAATTATTTAGAAGGCAATCAAGCTTAACTTTCTTAAAACAGTTTCCCTTTCTTCCAATTTTAATTAATGTTGGCATAGCAGTTTAAACTACTATGATAATGTTGGTTAATTAGTTGAAAGGGGAACTATTTTAACTAATTACATAGTTACATAAATCTATAAGATTTGTCATACTGGGTGAGACCAAACATCCGTCAACAGTGGCCAATCCAAGTCACAGGTACCTGGCAGGATCCCAAAAGGGTTGATAGATTCCAAGCTGCTAATTCTGGGGATAGTGGATTTTCCCAATTCCACCTTAATAATGGTTTTTCGAATTTTCCTCCTGAAACTTGTTCAACCTATTTTAAATGCAGCTACACTAATAGCTTTTACCACATCCTCTGGCAATGAATTCCAGAGCTTAATTATATGTTCAGTAAAAAAAAAATCTCTCTTATTAGTTTTATATTTATTACCAAGTAACTTCATTTTGTGTCCTCTGATCTTTATACTCTTGGAAGAGTGTGATTAGCATTTAGACATTCCACTCTACTCATTATTTTATAGACCTCCATCATATCTCCCCTCAGCCGTCTCTTCTACAATCTGAAAAGTCCTAACCTTTTTAGCTTTCGTCATAGGGGAATTATTCCATCCCCTTTATCATCTTGGTTGCCCTTTTCGTACTTTTTCTAATTCTGCTATATCTTTCTGAGATGTGGTGATCAGAACTGCACACAATACTCAAGATGAGGTCACAACATGGAGAGATACAGAGACATTATGAGATTCACTTTTTTCATTCTAATCCTGTATACTCTCGGTAAAAGATACCTCCTTATCATCCTTCTTCTCCTCCTCTGTTCTCTCTCCCTCCTAAGCTATTACCATAAATAATCATAAGGCAATTAGAGTCATTTTGAAATGGTATTCTCCATCACTGACTCCCACCCCCACAGTAGGTCTCAGGATGTCCCAGTAACTTGCACGCCCATTCCCCGGTATAGCCCTGTGTGTCCCATGTATCCCACAATCTGTTCCAGTATAAAACTGTATGTCCCAGTTATCACTCACCATGGCCATGTTTGTCCAATTATACACCTGCCCACCAGCCTAGCCTGCTCCTGTGTCTAGACACCTGGAGAAGTCCATCAGCCAAAGGTCAAGCTCGAAATAAAAGGGAAAGTTAGCACTTGTTATGTGTAAATGAGCCCGATTAAGTTGCATGACATTCGTGCATATGTGACTTTTAAAATACCTCATTAGGCGCATCTGTGCAAGCTACCCAGATACAGCCCTTTGTCATGTGTCTACTTGTGTCTGTGCAAGTGAATATACACGCGTTTGTGCCCCTTGGGGCCACACATGCACATATATTGTCTTTTTTTTACGCAAGTACACCTTCAAAAATGCACTTTTTCTTCAGTTTTATTTTATCTTTCCCAGGAATGTCTCAGTGGGAAAAAGATGACCTGTTTATTTTTCCACTGTCTTTCTCCCTGGGGAAAATAAAATCAAAACTGAAATGGAAGGTCCCTACTAATGCTGGATACAAGGTCATAGATGGGGGAGATCTGAATTCCTGCCAGCCTGTTTTCTGGGTCACCCACACGCACCCCTGGTCATCACAGCAAGAGGAAGGGAAAATGAGGCACCAGTTAGAGACCACTCTGAGTCTGTCCTTGATAACCAGACATATGTAATAGTCAGAGGCTGCTTCAATTTATCCCAAAGGCAGAGCATCCTTTCTGAGAGCCAAGAAAGCCTTCCTTGTTTGCTGTGTCGGCTGCGAGAGAGCGGGAACAATTCTCAGAAAATCCGCATTTACATTTTGGAAATATGCTTCCATTACCTTACTCAAATCAGCCTCAGGGGAAAAGGAAAGTAATAAAGTAACTCTCTCAATTATTTCTGGACCGGACCTTTCCAAGAGATCCGTTAAATTTAAGGAGGAAACTGCAGGAGCATCTTGGCCAAACACAAAACGCTTTTTAAGGAAGTAATCCTGCCTGTTTTCAAGAAGAAACAAATATCTTTTGTAACTGGTTTTGATATTTGTTACTGGTGATGTTTTATTATTTATGTGAATTTATAATCTCCCAAGTATGTTGGATTGTGTGAGATAAAAGTATTTTTTAAATTAAATTAAATTAAACAGAGGAGTGCAGAGTAGGTCATTTGTTTCCCGACCCTAATCAGATGGGTTCTCAGAACATCCATAATGAGTCTGCATGAAACAGATTTGCATACATTGGAGGCCTATCTCATACATATTCTTTATGGAAATCCTGAAAACCCATCCAGGAGGAGGATTGGGATGAACAAGAGGACAATGTGCGAGGCTCCAAAGGGCTCGATGCAGTAAAACATCTACATCAGTTTAACTTTGTGTATTAAAGAGAAACAGTAAAGCAACAAGTTCTGCAATTACATTTCCTGTTTTCATTTCCTCCTGCCTCCGCCTTATCTTGTTCATATCCAGAGAATTATTTCCAATACAGAACCACAAACTGCTGACAAATACCTGAAACGTCCTTTATAGTACTTTAAAGCATTCTTAATAATGTGCAAACAGATTTTGCCCTGTCCACATGACATCACTTGATTAGTAAAATGAAGTACAATAAGCACACGGTCATTGATTTATTTGTTTATTTTATTTTAAAGGATGTTTTACCCACTCTACCCAATGTTCAGAGCAGGGAACATCTAAAAAACGTAAATCAGACTTAAAATAAGATAAAATACATGGGCTGATCATGGTTAGTGAAAAAGAAACTCCACCATCATCACAGAAACAGGAACGCAGAACATGAGGAAGCAGGTAAAATGCTGCTTCATGTCAATTATACCCTTAAAAATGAGCTCTGTTTGAAATGTTCTTCTAATAAATAGCAAAATCTATTTTCTATAAATCACTTTCCTTAGGGCAGCTTTTACCTCTCTGTTTTTCAGGCTGTAAATGATGGGATTAAACAAAGGAATTAAAACATTATACAGCAAAGCAATGAGCTTGTTTTGGTCCAGTGACTGCATGGATGTTGGTCTCACATACAAACAGATCAGAGTTCCATAGAAGAGAATAACGACCGTGAGGTGGGAGGAGCAGGTGGAGAAAGCTTTGCGCCTCCCCTCCTTGGAACGGATCCTCAGGATGGAGGAGATGATGTAGACATAAGATGTCAGAGTTGCAGTAAAGCAGGGCAGGCCTAAAATCACACCCATGATGTATGTTATACTATCAATGGTGGAGGTGCTGGTGCAGGAGAGTTTTAGCAGTGCTGAGAGGTCACAAAAGAAATGGTTAATCTCACTGGATCCACAGTAAGAGAAATGAGAGAGAAGGATAGTGTGTGTTGCTGGTTCCAGAAAGCCAAGGATCCATGACACAGTGGCCATCAGAATGCAGAGTTTCTGATTCATAATCACACCATAGCGCAGGGGATGACAAATTGCGATGTAGCGGTCAAAAGCCATGACAGAAATAATAACAAATTCTACATATGTAAAACACAGAAAACAATACATCTGTGTAAGACATCCTTGTACAGAAATACTCTTACCCTTCCTTAAGATGATGTCTAGTAGTTTGGGAAGAGTGACTGAGGTGGAGGAGATATCGAGGAAGGACAAGTTACAGAGGAAAAAGTACATGGGGGTGTGCAGGCGAGGGTCCAGGCATGTCAGGGCTATAATAGTGAGGTTCCCCATCAGGATGATCAGGTAAATCAGTAAGAACAGAAGGAAAAGGGGGATTTGTAGGTTTGGGAATTCAGGAAATCCCAGAATGATGAATTCTGTCACTGAGGTGAGATTTTCCTTTTCCATAGGAGTCTGGGAGAAATGGGAAGGGATGGAGAGAAAGAGTTGATTAGAAATCCAGCTCATTCCAGGCAGTGAAAGGGTGCGGCTGTGAAGTTTGCTGCTCTCTGAGACATTCACTGTAACTTGGGTTATTAAATAGATGACAGCAGTGAATGTGATTCAGCCTTCCTGAAACTCCTCACAGTTGGTTAATTGTTGAGTAGATGTCTTGTACAGGAGTTGGGAAGAGATCTCATCTAGTGACATTAGCTCTATCCCTCCCCACAATACAAAGGCTATGGTGTCCATGGATTGCACAGTAGGTTTGGCAGTGACCATACACAAGGTTTAATGCACTCTCCTCATGCTTTCTTTGAACTCCACTGCCCTTTCTTTCATTTTAACTCTCATTTATTCCTAGGTCCCTGGATGGCCCTGCACATAACATGGAAATCGAGTACCTCTGCTCTCTCTGCTTCCTTAGTGCTCTCCTTCTTTATCTCTTTCTACTCCTCAGCTTGGTCCCCTCTCTGCCTCTCTCTCCACCTTCCAATCTTGCCTTTAATCTGACTTCTCTGCTGAGAACCCTTCCCATGCAGGCTCTTCTGTTCTCCCTTACAGCAGACTGCCTATACCCGTGCTCTCCTCTCCTCCCTGTACCTCCTCTGTCACTGAAAGCTCTTTGGCGGCAGGTCTGAACCTGCAGCCTTCTTCTGTGCCTATTTAGCTAAGCTTTGAACAATTCTTATGCCACTCCAGATGTTATAAAAATGTTGAAAATAGAATATAAAAAGGACCTTGCCTTGCTAAGTCTAAAAATGGATGACACCTTGTGCCGACTAGGACTTGTAATGTGGAGCAGTCAATGAGATTGAAAGTGTGCGTCTCAAACCAAGACCAAGCAAGCTTTGAGTTCCACTTGTCCCACAGCCTGGCTGCATGGCTGATTTTAGGTGCAGGAAACTTATTTATTTTATTTATTTAACACTTTTCTATACCGACCTTCATGAAAAATGTCATATCAGATCGGTTTACATGTAACAAAGGGTATAACTTAAACAAGAACAATTCACTAGAAGCGGAAGTTACATATAACAAGGGTAGATAAATTGGAGGCTAGGCTTCAATATGAATAACTTCAATATGATCTTCAAATAAATAAATACATAAATAAATACATAAATAAATGTGACCATACTCCCAACATGAATACATCAGGTTCTGGGAGTGGAGGTAGAAAGAGAACAAAGTCCTTATGCAATTTCTCAGGAAGCTGAATCTAGATGTAACATTAAATCAGAGGTCGATATTAACTATTTATTGGAAGAAATACTCTTTTAAAAATTTCTCTTCAGATGCATTCTTGCCTGGATAAAATGCACTCACATAAGATAAGGCATGGTTGGAAGTACTCCAGGGGATGGGAAAGCTTTAGCTGCAGATGGACAATGCTGATCTTCAGCCAAAGATATCTGGGCAGGTGGTTGAGATGAATGTCAGTCCTAGAAATAACTGGATAACTCTGTCCAGGTATATTCAGCGGCTTTTACATTTGGTCCATTCCTTGCTGAGAAGCTTGCCCCATTGTTCTTAAGCTTGAGTTCTAATTCTATTTACACACAATAAAAGTTTCCTTTTGGGCTTAAATTATTCTCTTGATATGGGACAATTCTAGGTTTAATGCAATCTCACATTTAATTCAAGAACGCCCCAACTGCACTACTCTTTCTTACATTTTAGCTCTCATCAATTCCTAAGTCTCCAGTTGCCTCCAGCAAATATCACAGGCTCATCTGCTCTTTCTGATTTCTAGGAACCCTTCATGTCTTATCCCTTTCTACTCCACATCATTCTCTCCCCAAATCCAGCATTCTGTCCTGGCAACCTTTCCCACGTAGACTCTTCTGCTCTTTATTCACACAGAGTGACCACCCCTGCACTGCACTCCCCTCCCTATGCCACTGAGATCTTCCAGTGTAAGCTCCTTGGGGTAGGTCCTTGACTACAGCCTTCTTCTGTATCTCTTTGGCTATGCCTTGTATATCTCTTGTGCTCTGTGTTGATGTCCTTTCTGTGTGTAGCCCTGCTGCTTCTGATGATATGATAAAAACACAAGGAATACATTATAATACGTTTGAGACCATGAATGCAAGACCTTTGACCAACTTTTAGTGGACTTCTGAATTCTCTCTTCACAGCCCCTTAGGACACTCTCTAGTTTTAGATAATGTACTATATATATTGTCTCTTTATTCATTTTATTTTATTTTATTTTATTATTTAAACACAATTTTATTTTATTTTCGCTCTCGGTTTTCTATTGTACCTTGATTCCAATTGTTTCAAATGTTCAATTGTTAATGTTCATTGTTCAATGTATTGCCTCCTACCGAAAGTTTTGTTCCATTGTAAACCGGTGTGATCTATATTCTTTATAGGAATATTGGTATATAAAAATTCAAAAATAAATAAATAAATAAGGTGGGAAGGGTGAACATGAAGTGTTCTGGAGGAGAGTACCTAGAGGATAGTAAAGTCAGAAGAGACTCTCATTTCTCTGATAGAGAACCACAGGTTGAGTTGGTACATTCTGGAAACTGATGTGTATCCAATGTCATAAAGCAGGAAGAATGTAAAATTCACCTGATATATCTCTCACGTCATGAATAAGTATGTGAATAAGAGACCATCATATTAAATGCCTTCAAATAACACTCATGTTCATGCTCAATTCATTTAAATGGTGTTTGATATGATGGTCTCTCATTCACATACTTACTGATGGTTGCGTGGGATATATAAGGTGAATTTTATATTGCATTTTTGTCATTTGTTTTGTCACCATAACAGTCTCATATTTTTGTGTGAAAGTAGGAGAGGACATATACACCTGGTAAGAAGGTGTAATAAGGTAGGAGCAGACATATATTGAATTTAGGAAATCCACAAAAATACAGTGCTGGACAAAAATATAACACAGATCTTCCTGACTCAGGTAGATTCAAGGAGTATGAAATTGGGATCCTGTTTTCCAAACATGTTAGCTTTTCTTGACATCAGGACATTGCATATAGAAATGGTACATTTATGCCTAATCTGTGCTGGAATCCTAGAGGAGGAGCAGTAAATTAGAGAAAACGTTTACCTTCCAAATCAAGATCAAGCTGCTTTTGTGTCCCAGCTCTTCAATCTTTTGTCTACATGGCTGACCTGACCTTAGGAGAAGGAGAATTAAAGTGGTCATTAGTCCCAATGTAGATAAACCAAGTTCTGATGGAAGTGACAGAAGACATAAAGAGAGCAAACAAAGCATTCAGTTTGTCAGGTTTCTGAATCTCTACGTAAAGAAAGGCACCCAAAAGACAGAGGTTACACATTGTCACTCTTGCCTGCAATACTTGAAAACATCCAATGACAATGAAATCACCAATAATAATTAAGGTAAACTTGCTAGGCACAGAGTTTGCTCAGATGATACTTGAGTTCTGCTCTGTCTACATCTGTCCATTATATTCCATTCAGTAGCACCTCTGCCCCAAAGATGAATGTGCTAGTGATAAGCAGCATTCCTACAGCCCTTACCGTTAGGATAACTGATGAGTCTGCACCAGCAATAGTCAGGTTATGTTCAGTTCTCAGAAGTATTTATTCTCACTGCAGATCCCTAGGGTAAGGATCCTAGAGGTTGAACATGTAAAATCAAAGCATGCAAAGCAGAGAAGCAGGTGAGCTCTGCTTTCACTGCAGCATGTTGTACCAAGAGATCAATGAATGGTTCTTACTTATTCACAGCAAAAGATAAACATCGAAACTTTAAAATCTGTAAAAATACTGCATATAAAACATAAATCAAGAGTGAGAGAGGGTGCAAAATTATACAGAACAAAATACCATGGATAAAATCCTCGAGACTGGTGGATGCATTCTTAGCTCAAGCTAATTGACTGTATCCTGCCTCCGAGCCTACAGTATTATCTTGGTGAGGCAGAGCAGCATAAGGGTCAGTGAGAGTAAGAAGAAACTTAGGCTTAAATAAAGGAGAATGATGGAGCCTCCATCACAATGCCCACTACAGAGAGCGTGAGTAGATGGCGTACCCCAGCTTATTATATAAAGCTAGTCCTCCATATAGCCAGATCCTACCAAGAATAGCCTCTTATAAAGGGGGAGACGGTATAAAGGAAGGGGACGCAGGCCTCTGGGTTTGTAAGCTCAGCTTTCCTCGCAGTCCTGAGTTGGTTCAGAGAGATGCCTCTAACTGTTATTTTTCAATTACTTACCTAAATCTGTTTTCCCTTTCAGATGACTATCTCTTGCCTAGACTACTTTAAACATTTAATTTCTTCTAATACTACCTTAGTCCTTGCCTCTTTAAAATCCTTTCTAACCACATCATTCACTTCCATAGACTTCAATGGTATCACCCTCCTAACCACATCATTCACCTCCATAGACTTCGATGGTATCTCCCGCCTAACCACATCATTCACCTCCATAGACTTCAATGGTATCACCCTCCTAACCACATCATTCTCCTCCATAGACTTCAATGGTATCACCCTCCTAACCACATCATTCACCTCCATAGACTTCAATGGTATCACCCTCCTAACCACATCATTCGACCTTCATAGATTTCAATGGTATCTTCCTCCTGACCACATCATTCACCTCCATAGACTTCAATGGTATCTCCCTCCTAGCCACATCATTCACCTCCATAGACTTCAATGGTATCTCCCTCCTAACCACATCATTCACCTCCATAGACTTCAATGGTATCTCCCTCCTAAACACATCATTCTCCTCCATAGACTTCAATGGTATCTCCCTCCTAACCACATCATTCACCTCCATAGACATCAATGGTATCTCTCTCTTAACCACATAATTCAACTCCATAATCTTCAGTGGTTATCACCCTCCTAACCATGTCATTCACCTATATAGTCTCCAGTGGTACCTCCCTCCTAACCATATCATTCACGACTATATACCTAATTGGTATCACCCTCTTAACCATGTCATTCACCTACATAGTCTTCAGTGGTATCTCCCTCCTAACCATGTCATTCAGCTCTATAGACTTTATTGGTATCACCCTCCTAAGCATGTCATTCACCTACATAGTCATCAGTGGTATCTCCCTCCTCACCATGTCTTCCACCTGCATAGTCTTCAGTGGTATCTCCTGCCTAACCACATCATTCTCATCCATATACTTCAATTGTATCATTTTCCTAAGCACAGAATAAAGAAGTAAAAGAATATCTGTCCACATAAATATCAACATAAAAGGATGTGTTGTAGCTCTATTTTAGGAGGCAGGAACAGAGCCAAGGCATAGACATAGCTACAGGTATCAGGAAGCCTGAGACCCACATGGTCTAGCTAACCATGATCAAATTTTTCAATCATTTACCTTACAATTTTCTCTATGTTTAATATTTTTTTAGGAATTAAAATAATTTAGAAGGCAATCAAGCTAAAGTTTCTTAAAACAGTTTCCCTTTCTTCCAATTAATTAATGTTGGCATAGCAGTTTAAACCACTATGATAATGTTGGTTAATTAGTTGAAAGGGGAACTATTTTAACTAATTACATAGTTACATAAATCTATAAGATTTGTCATACTGGGTTAGACCAAACATCCGTCAAGCTCAGTATCCTGTTTCCAACAGTGGCCAATCCAAGTCACAGGTACCTGGCAGGATCCCAAAAGGGTTGATGGATTCCAAGCTGCTAATTCTGGGGATAGTGGATTTTCCCAATTCCACCTTAATAATGGTTTATCGAATTTTCCTCCTGAAACTTGTTGAACCTTTTTTAAATGCAGCTATTCTAATAGCTTTTACCACATCCTCTGGCAATGAATTCCAGAGCTTAATTGTTGCGGTCCCGACCTCTCCCCTCATGTTCGGGGTCAGGCCCGCTTACCGTCTCTTCAGTTCTTGCAGGATTCCGCGGGGATCCGGGCTCGACAGGGTCTCCGCCCGAGGAGTTCTCCCGAGGAGGGCGCCATTACCGGCTTGCGCGTGCGAGGAGGGTTCTCTTAAGCACACAGCACCCGGAAGCCCGGCTCCGCCTCTTCTGCTGATGTCACACCCCGCTCCCGATTTAACCGGTGTCCAGTCCTCCACTAGACGCCTTGCAACGAGGTTCCCTGCTGACTAGTTGCTTCCTGTACCTGCCTTGCTGACTCTTGTCGTGTCCTTGGTTCCTGATCCCGGTTTGCCTAAAGGACTTCTCTGCTAACCTGCTGCCTGCCTTGACCCCGGTTTGCCCAACGGACTTCTCTGCTAACCTGCTGCCTGCCTTGACCCCGGTTTGCCCAACGGACTTCTCTGCTAGCCTGCTGCCTGCCTTGATCCTGGCTTGCCTAAAGGACTTCTCTGCCTGCCTGCCGCCAGTCCTGTTCCCGGGTTGCCTCACGGCCTTCTCTGCTAACCCGCCGCCTGCAGCTACTCGGGTCTGCTTTGCGGCCCAGCCTCCAGCTCACCGCCGGTGCAGACTCCGCCTACCTCTCTGATCTGCCTGCCAGCCAGCAACCTCCCTTGCTCCCGGTGCCTTCTCTCTGAACTACCTGGCCTCTCTCCTGACCGCCCACGGACTCGCCCTCTCTGGACTTCCTGGACTACTCTAGCCCCAGGGCCTGGGTCCCTATGGGCCCCTCCCGGGGGGATTCCAGGCTCCGGGTATCCTTGCCAGGCACTGACTCTGCCCCCCGGTCTGCCCCATGTTCCACCTGCAGGCCGGCCTAAGGGTCCACTTCTTGTTTTACCTCAGCCTACTTACAACATTAATTATATGTTCAGTAAAAAAAACTTCTCTTATTAGTTTTATATTTATTGCCTAGTAACTTCATTGTGTGTCCTCTGATCTTTATACTCTTGAAAGAGTGTGATTAGCATTTAGACATTCCACTCTACTCATTATTTTATAGACCTCCATCATATCTCCCCTCAGCCGTCTCTTCTCCAATCTGAAAAGTCCTAACCTTTTTAGCATTCTTCATAGGGGAATTGTTCCATCCCCTTTATCATCTTGGTTGCCCTTTTCGTACCTTTTCTAATTCTGCTATATCTTTCTGAGATGTGGCGAGCAGAACTGCGCACAATACTCAAGATGAGGTCACACCATGGAGTGATACAGAGGCATTATGATATTCTCTGTTTTATTCTCCATTCCTTTCCTAATAATCCCTAGCATTCTGTTTGTGTATGATATATGAACACAAGATGAGGATGCACCATGGAGCGATACAGAGGCATTATGATATTCTCTGTTTTATTCTCCATTCCTTTCCTAATAATCCCCAGCATTCTGTTTGTGTATGATATATGAACACAAGATGAGGATGCACCATGGAGTGATACAGAGACATTATGATATTCTCTGTTTTATTCTCCATTCCTTTCCTAATAATCCCCAGCATTCTCTTTGTGTATGATATATGAACACAAGATGAGGATGCACCATGGAGTGATACAGAGGCATTATGATATTCTCTGTTTTATTCTCCATTCCTTTCCTAATAATCCCCAGCATTCTGTTTGTGTATGATATATGAACACAAGGTGAGGATGCACCATGGAGTGATACAGAGGCATTATGATATTCTCTGTTTTATTCTCCATTCCTTTCCTAATAATCCCCAGCATTCTGTTTGTGTATGATATATGAACACAAGATGAGGATGCACCATGGAGCTATACAGAGGCATTATGATATTCTCTGTTTTATTCTCCATTCCTTTCCTAATAATCCCCAGCATTCTCTTTGTGTATGATATATGAACACAAGATGAGGATGCACCATGGAGTGATACAGAGGCATTATGATATTCTCTGTTTTATTCTCCATTCCTTTCCTAATAATCCCCAGTATTCTGTTTGTGTATGATATATGAACACAAGATGAGGATGCACCATGGAGTGATACAGAGGCATTATGATATTCTCTGTTTTATTCTCCATTCCTTTCCTAATAATCCCCAGCATTCTGTTTGTGTATGATATATGAACACAAGATGAGGTCACACCATGGAGTGATACAGAGACATTATGATATTCTCTGTTTTATTCTCCATTCCTTTCCTAATAATCCCCAGCATTCTGTTTGTGTATGATATATGAACACAAGATGAGGATGCACCATGGAGGGATACAGAGGCATTATGATATTCTCTGTTTTATTCTCCATTCCTTTCCTAATAATCCCCAGCATTCTGTTTGTGTATGATATATGAACACAAGATGAGGTCACACCATGGAGTGATACAGAGGCATTATGATATTCTCTGTTTTATTCTCCATTCCTTTCCTAATAATCCCCAACATTCTGTTTGTGTATGATATATGAACACAAGATGAGGATGCACCATGGAGTGATACGGAAACATTATGATATTCTCTGTTTTATTCTCCATTCCTTTCCTAATAATCCCCAGCTTTCTGTTTGTGTATGATATATGAACACAAGATGAGGTCGCACCATGGAGTGATACAGAGGCATTATGATATTCTCTGTTTTATTCTCCATTCCTTTCCTAATAATCCCCAGCATTCTGTTTGTGTATGATATATGAACACAAGATGAGGATGCACCATGGAGTGATACAGAGACATTATGATATTCTCTGTTTTATTCTCCATTCCTTTCCTAATAATCCCCAGCATTCTGTTTGTGTATGATATATGAACACAAGATGAGGTCACAACATGGAGCGATACAGAGGCATTATGATATTCACTTTTTTCATTCTAATCCTGTATACTCTCGGTAAAAGATACCTCCTTATCATCCTTCTTCTCCTCCTCTGTTCTCTCTCCCTCCTAAGCTATTACCATAAATAATCATAAGGCAATTAGAGTCATTTTGAAATGGTATTCTCCATCACTGACTCCCACCCCCACAGTAGGTCTCAGGATGTCCCAGTAACTTGCACGCCCACTCCCCGGTATAGCCCTGTGTGTCCCATGTATCCCACAATCTGTTCCAGTATAAAACTGTATGTCCCAGTTATCACTCACCATGGCCACGTTTGTCCAATTATACACCTGCCCACCCACCTCGCCTGCTCCTGTGTCTAGACACCTGGAGAAGTCCATCAGCCAAAGGTCAAGCCCGAAATAAAAGGGAAAGTTAGCACTTGTTATGTGTAAATGAGCCTGATTAAGTTGCATGACATTCGTGCATTTGTGGCTTTTAAAATACCTCATTAGGCGCATATATGCAAGCTACCCAGATACAGCCCTTTGTCATGTGTCTACTTGTGTCTGTGCAAGTGAATATACACGCGTTTGTGCCCCTTGGGGCCACACATGCACATATATTGTCTTATTTTTACGCAAGTACACATTCAAAAATGCACTTTTTTTCAGTTTTATTTTATCTTTCCCAGGAATGTCTCAGTGGGAAAAAGATGACCTGTTTATTTTTCCACTGTCTTTCTCCCTGGGGAAAATAAAATCAAAACTGAAATGGAAGGTCCCTACTAATGCTGGATACAAGGTCATAGATGGGGGAGATCTGAATTCCTGCCAGCCTGTTTTCTGGGTCACCCACACGCACCCCTGGTCATCACAGCAAGAGGAACGGAAAATGAGGCACCAGTTAGAGACCACTCTGAGTCTATCCTTGATAACCAGACATATTTAATAGTCAGGGGCTGCTTCAATTTATCCTTCATCAGTACACAGAGAAATGTTCTTTTGATAAATAAGAAATTTTATTTTCTATTGAAAGCTTTTTGTAAGGCTCCTTTTACCTCTCTATTTCTTAGGCTGTAAATGATGGGGTTAAACATGGGAATTAAAACATTATAGAGCAAAGCAAAGATTTTGTTTACATCCAGTGACTGCATGGACGTTGGTCTCATGTACAAACACGTCATCGTCCCATAGAAGAGAATAACGACCGTGAGGTGGGAGGAGCAGGTGGAGAAGGCTTTGCGTCTCCCCTCGGTGGAACGGATCCTCAGGATGGAGGAGATGATGCAGACATAAGATGTCAGGGTTAAGGTAAAGCAGGGCAGTGCTAAAAATACCCCCAAAATGTACGATACAATTTCTATGGCGGAGGTGCTGGAGCAGGAAAGTTTTGGCACTGCTGCTGGATCACAGAAAAAATGGTTAATCTCCTTGGAGCCACAATAAGAAAAACATGACACAAGGACAGAGTGAGCGACGGGTTCCAGAAGCCCCAAGATCCAGGTCCCTGCAGCCATCAGTACACAGAGTCTCTGATTCATAATCACAGCATAGCGCAGGGGGTGACAGATAGCCACATAGCGGTCATAAGCCATGATTGAAATAATAATAAATTCTACAGTTGTCAAATACATAAAAAAATACATCTGTGTAAGACACCTTTTTACAGAAATACGCTGACTCTTCTTTAACAGGATATCCAGCAGTTTGGGGAGAGTGACTGAGGTGGATGAGATATCGAGGAAGGACAAGTTACAGAGGAAAAAGTACATGGGGGTGTGCAGGCGAGGGTCCAGGCACGTCAGGGCTATAATAGTGAGGTTCCCCATCAGGATGATCAGGTAAATCAGTAAGAACAGAAGGAAAAGGGGGATTTGTAGCTCTGGATATTCAGGAAACCCCAGAATGATGAATTCTGTCACTGAGGTGAGATTTTCCTCTTCCATTGGGCTCTGGGAGAAAAGTAAAGGGATGCAGAGATGGAGATAAATAGAAATGCAGCTCATTCCACACAGAGGAGACGTGGAAATATAAAGTCCATTGCCTCCTGACACATTTATGATGACTTTGGTATCTGGAACGTGCATCAAGCAGTGAATCTAGTTCAGCCCTCCTCAGACTTCCCATGTTTTGGGTAATGATTGAATAGATGGATCCCACCTAATGACATTAGGGACCCTCTCCACATTCAAGTTTAGTAGATCCCATCCCTTGCTCAGAAGCTTGTCCCATGGCTCTTATATATGACTGACTAAAGTGGGACACGATACTTTCATACGGGAGCATTTTAGGTTTAATTCAGTCTTCTCACACTTGCTGTGAAAACCCCCACAACTCTACTGCCCTTGCCTACATTTTAGCAACTTAACTATTCCTTTCTCCCCCTGCAAATATGCCAGACATTGGACTTCTCTAACCTTTCTGACTTTTAGGCTCTCTCTTTCCTCTGTGCCTTATCCTTTTCTGCTCCTCATTTTGGTTCCCTTTTCATTCTATTTCGGGGTTCACATCCTGCCTCAAATATCACTTCTCTCCTGAGAACCTCTCCCTTTCCATTGCCCCAGACTGAGCACTCCCGCCCTCTGCTCCCCTCTCAATGTGACGCCTCTGTCACTGGAGTCTCCCAGGGTAGGTCCTTGCCTCCAGCCTTCTTCTGCTCCTCTTGGCAATGCCTTGACTAAATCTTGTGCCCTGTGTTGCATGTCCTTTCTGTGTGCAGCTGTGCTGCTTCTGAAGAGCCTTCAAATATGATAAAACACAAGAATACTTCATAATAACTTTGTGAAAAAGATAGGAAGGTGAATATGACAAGTACTGAAGGAGAGTGCCTAGCAGATAGACAAGTCAGAATAAGCTCTCATTGCTCTTATTGTGAGCTCTGCTTTGTGAAAAAGATAGGAAGGTGAATATGATGTGTACTGAAGGAGAGGACCTTGCACATAGACAAGTCAGAATAGGCTCTCATTGCTCTTATTGTGAGCTCTGCTTTGTGAAAAAGATAGGAAGGTGAATATGACGTGTACTGAAGGAGAGGACCTTGCACATAGACAAGTCAGAATAAGCTCTCATTGCTCTTATTGTGAACTCTGCTTTGAGTTGGTGCATCCTGGCAACTGATGGGTACAAAGTCTCTTATTTTGGGAGCAAATTTATATATTTAATTTCAGGATACCCACAAAAAATGAGCCGATGAATACAGAGAGTGGGATGAGAATTTAATACAGATCTTCCTGACCTCTGGCAGGGATAAGAAACATTGAGGAGGGATCCTGCATTCCAAACAGGTTAGGTTTTCCTGAAATAAGGATGTTACATATAGAAATGGACAATCAACCACAACAAAGAACCACACTGCGAATCTGTATACACCAATACTGAAATCACAAAAAGTATCACTCAAACTCTTTCCAAGATGCTCTTCACCATCCAAAAAAATTTTTTTTAATGTAAAACGGAACCGCATCAGCAAGCCTTAGACGACGTGCTTAGTCATGAGCTAAGCCATCCAGTCTTATCAATCATTTGCGGTCCGAGTGACAGGTTTTATTTTGACACTATCCGGTGGTCTAAGTGTCTCTTATAGATTATCAATGCCCTTTATGTATTTCTTTTGTTTATAAATCCATTTCACATTTCTAAAAATGGACTTGAAAATTGACTTGACAGTGGCCGTGTTTCGCAACTCTTAGGTTGCTTCATCAGGAGCCAATACACAACAAAAGATCTAAAAAGGAAAAAAGGCATATTACAAGCTGTAATATTTCAAAAATGAAACAACAAGTACTTAACTCATGGACTGGTGTAGCAACCTCTTGAAACGGAACGCTGAGTTTCCATGAATTTTCTCACAATCCGGGCTAGAGACCGCTTCAAACTAGTATAGAGGATTAACTAGCCCGCTCTTTCAGGGTTGTGATGACGTCACTCGACGTCTGTTATCTTAGAACAATTCTTTCCCTCTTGGCGAGGAGGTGACTTTAACAGATTATTACTGCAAGCTGAACAGCGATGGATTCATACCCTAAACACTGTACATCCAGCCGGTTTGAATAATATGCTTGAACTTAATATCTTTCTGTGAAGCCCTGGCCTGTTTGCCTTGACAGGTTCCTTAACCATGAGATTTTTCACTACTTGAAATAGCACTGTAGCAGCAGCAGTGTCGATTTACCTTGGAGATAACAGATGTCGGGTGACATCATCACAACCCTGAAAGAGCGGGCTAGTTAATCCTCTATACTAGTTTGAAGCGGTCTCTAGTCCGGATTGTGAGAAAATTCATGGAAACTCAGCGTTCCGTTTCAAGAGGTTGCTACACCACTCCATGAGTTAAGTACTTGTTGTTTCATTTTTGAATTATTACAGCTTGTAATATGCCTTTTTTCCTTTTTAGATCTTTTGTTGTGTATTGGCTCCTGATGAAGCAACCTAAGAGTTGTGAAACACGCCCGCTGTCAAGTCAATTTTCAAGTCCATTTTTAGAAATGTGAAATGGATTTTTAAACAAAAGAAATACATAAAGGGCATTGATAATCTATAAGAAGACCACTGGATAGTGTCAAAATAAAACCTGTCACTCGGACCGCAAATGATTGATAAGACCAGATGGCTTAGCTCATGAGTAAGCACGTCGTCTAAGGCTTGCTGATGCTGTACATATTACCTGACTTTGTACAGCGGCGCTTCTCTGCAGATATTTGGACACAAGGATATTTACAAATAATTTAGTTGAGGCAAAGATTAATTTATTATTGCATATCCTTGGGAGACACAGACTGCCAGACCTTCAATACAGATAGGGCATTACTGTGTCTCCCAGCATCTTGTACAAGCTGTATTATATAGGTTCAAATCATGCATAGAAAATGCTTGTGAAGAGGATCACGGTTCCATTTTATATATAAAAAAATTTTTGGATGGTGAAGAGCATCTTGGAAACAGTTTGAGGGATACCTTTTGTGATTTCAGCACATATAAAAATGGTACATTTATTTTTTTATTTTTTATTTATTTAAGGCTTTTATATACCGATGTTCCTGTATTAGTACATATCACATCGGTTTACATAGAACCAAAGTTGGAAATTTATGTCAAATACTGATTGGAATCCTAGATGTGGAGCAGTAAATGAGAGTAAATGTTTACTTCCCAAATTAAGAGCAAGATGTCTTTGTGCCCAGCTCTCCTCTCACCTGCCTGCATAGCTGGCCTGATTTTATGTACAGGGAACTTTAAAGTGGGCATTAAACCATTCGTGGATAAATCAGGATCTGGGAGGTGGCTGAAGATACAAAGACAGCCAAGCAAGTTTTCAAGTTATATATATTTTTATTTCAGGTGTTTGAAGGTATAAAGGAGAGCAATACATGTAAAAGACAGGGATTACACAGTTCACTCTCAGCTGTGTTACTAAACAATATCCAATCATATCAAACCCACCAGTTATAATTATGATAAATTTGCAAGGTTTGATCAGATGATACTTAAATTCGCTCTACTGTCCATATTATTATCTCTAAGTAACCATTGACCTCCAGCAGCGTCTCTACTCCAAAGATGAATGAGCTAATGAGAAGCAGCATCCCCACAGCTCTTACCTTGAGGATCACTGATGAGACGGCACCAGCTCTGCTCATATTATTCTCAGCCCTCAGAAGCATTTATCCTCGCTGCAGGTCCCTATGGGAAAGGATTCCTGAGGCTGAACATGAGAAATCAAAGTGTGCACGGCAGACAACCAAGTGAGCGTGCTGTACCAATCTGTTCAATGAACGGATCTTAATTATTCTCACATCACAAGAGGGAGAGAGAGAGGGTGCAAAATCATAGAGACAATCTGTTAGACCTATGGATGCATTCAGTATTTGCCCACTTACTGTATTTTGACCGGGTCCTTATTATAATTTTGCTGGGGCAGGGCAGCCTCGGGGTCAGTGAGTTTGGTGACTTTGGCATCTGGCAATAAGTCACAGCAGTGAATCTAGTTCAGTCCTCCCCAGACTCCCCATGGTTGAGTAATGTTTATGTCAATGGATTACATGCAGCTTGGGAAGGGGTCCCACATAGCAATATTAGGGGCCCCTCCCCACGATACAAATTCATCAGACCCCATCCTTTGCTCAGAAGCTTGCCCTGTGATCTTAACATGACAGCCTATATGTTAAGTGGCACACAGTGCTCTTCATCTGGGACCCTAAGAGGTTTACTGCAATCTCCTCACACTTTCTGTGAGAACCCACAGGCTCCACTGCCCTGGCTTACATTTTACCACTTATTCTATTCCTTTGCCCCCCACAAATATCCCAGACGTTAGACTCATCTGCCCTTTCTGACTCCCAAGCACCCTCTTTTCTCCATGCCTCACTTATCCCTCGCTGCTCCTCACCGTGGTTCCCTTTTCATTCACGCTCTGCTTCCAAATCCTGCCTCAAATCCCACTCCTCTCCTGACAACCTTTCCCTTGTGGATTCTTCTGCTCCTCGTTAACACAAACACTGCTCTCCCCTCCCTCTATCACTAGCATCTTCCAATGTAAGCTCCTTGGGGTGGGTCCTTGCCTACATCGTTCTATCGCACACCTCTGGCTAAGCCTTGAATCCTGCATTACATGCTTTTTGTGCATGCAATGCTTTTGCTTCTGATGCACCTTCCAATATGCCCAAAACACAAGGAATACATTATAATGTTTGTGAGCATAGTGGGAAGGGTGAATATTATGAAGTGTGCTGAAGGACCCAGCGCAGCAGATAGTAAAGTCAGAATACACTCTCATTTCTCTTATGATGAACTATGGGTTGAGCTGGTACTTCCTGGAAATTGATGTGCACTGAGTGTCTTAAGGTAGGAATGGACATCGAGTTAATTCAAAGGGGGTGACAAAAGAATTTAATCACAGATCTTCTTGATCTCTCACTGAGTTTAAGAATCATGGAGTAGGGGTGCGGTTTTCCAAACGTGTTAGTTTTGTGTGAAATGAGGACGTTATGTACAAAAAAATGATTATGCTTATAAAAATGATACAGTGCATCTAATACTACTGGTTGCAGTCCTAGATGTGGCACAGTAAATGAGGATAAATGGTGATTTCCTGGATCGAGATCAAGCTGTTTTTTGTCCCAGATCTCTTAACTTCCAGCTACATAGCTTACCTGATCTTAGGTGCAGGAGACTTTAAGGTCATTCCCTAGGTGGATAAATCAAGCTCTGAGGAGGTGGCTGAAGATACAAAGACAGCCAAGCAAGTATTACATTTATACCTCTATCTCTTGAGATATTTTATTTATCTCTTGATATTTATAATATATATTTGTATACTTTTATTTTCAGACGTTTGACTCTGTAAGGAGAGCAACATATCTAAAAGATAGTGACGACACAGTTCACTCTCACCTGCAGTACAAAAATCATCCAATCCAATGAAAACCAGCAGAAGTAATTATGATAAACTTGCAAGGCACTCAGTCTGCTCAGATAATACCTGAGTTCTGGTCTCTCTACTACAGTCCATTATATTCTCTCTAACGCACAGTACCATTGACCCCAACAGCAAAGATCAATGTGCTAGTTTAAAGCAGCATTCAACAGCCCTTACCTTTAGGAAAACTGATGAGACTGCACCAGCTCCCATCAGGTTATCCTCAGTTCTCAGCAGATTTTATACCTGCTCCAGGTCTCTGTGGTTAAGGATCCCTGAGGATGAACAGGCAGAATCAAAGCACGTATGGCAGAGAATCAAATGAGCTGTGATTTGATCGGAGCATGCCGTACCCTACCAACTGATCAATGATTAGGCCTTAACTATTCACAGCACAAGATACAGATCAAACTTTAGAATCTATGAAAACAGTTAATATACATAAGAACATAAGAAATTGCCATGCTGGGTCAGACCAAGGGTCCATCAAGCCCAGCATCCTGTTTCCAACAGAGGCCAAACCAGGCCACAAGAACCTGGCAATTACCCAAACACTAAGAAGATCCCATGCTACTGATGCAATTAATAGCAGTGGCTATTCCCTAAGTAAAATTGATTAATAGCAGTTAATGGACTTCTCCTCCAAGAACTTATTCAAACTTTTTTTCATCAAGCACGAGAGAGAGAGAGGTGCAAACTGATAGAGATCCATGGATAATCTTTCTGTTGGGTGGATGCACTCTTACTGTATGTTGACTGTGAGTCTATATTATTATTATTTTGGTGGGGCAGTGCACCACAAACTTCAATAAGGGGAATGATGAAATCTTTCATAAGCAGAGTCTTAGGGTCAAATAATGGAGAGAGAGGGAGATAATTAGCTGGTGAAAAAATCCTATCCATCCTAGGAAAACAGCTTACCTACAGAAGGGAAATCAACTGTACAAAAAAAGCAATATTACTCATCCCAAATTCAAGCTGCATATGGCAGCCAGGCCATATTGTTCATCATAGTAAATTCATTGACTACATCTCAAAGCAAAGCTATAACTGTACCTTCAGTGGATTCCTGTAACGAAATAGCTTTGTCCTGTTCAGAAAAAATATGTAACATTTTCAAACAGTTTTTCAGATCTAAATTTACCAATCATAATTCCTGATACTACTCGTGTGTATAAATGGCATCTGTTGATACGATTAGTCACAATCTAAGTTAAAACCCTACACGTGCACTTCAAGCCTTGCTGAAATTCTCCAAAGACAAAATATCTGCATACATTGCCAAAGCTGCAGTGTTTTATTTTAAATTTATGTTTAATATTTGACTCTGGTTATAAGGTTCACTTCCTTATGTATATTTTCTAACATGTGAACCATCTCGGAATGTTTTTTTTCTAGTAGAGCGTGGTATATAACGTTTAGAAATAAATACATAAAATAAATGATGCCTCCGTCATTGTGCCACTTACAGACAACGTGAACAAATGGCATTCCCCGTTATTTTATAATGCTATCAGACAGTACAGCCAAAGCCTTCCAAGAATAGCCTGATATAAAAGGGTCGATGTGTAAAGGAACGAGACATATGCCTCTGGCATTTAAGCTCTGCAGTGACCATAGATGATGGAATACTGGTCGCCGCATCTAAAAAAAGATATAGTTACAATGGAGAAAGTGCAGAGAAGGGCAACCAAAATGATAAAGGGGATGGAACAGCTCCCCTATGAGGAAAGGCTGAAGAGGTTAGGGCTGTTCAGCTTGGAGAAGAGACGGCTGAGGGGGGATATGATAGAGGTCTTTAAGATCATGAGAGGCAAAAATGAGCAAATGTGAATCAGTTATTTGCTCTTTCAGATAACTGAAGGACTAGGGGGCACTCCATGAAGTTAGCAAGTAGCTCATTTAAAACAAATCAGAGAAAATTATTTTTCATTCAATGTAGAATTAAGCTCTGGAATTCATTGCCAGAGGACGTGGTTAGAACAGTTAGTGTGGCTGGGTTTAAAAATGTTTTGGACACATTGCAGGAGAAAAAGTCCATAAACTGCTATTTATCATTTGACTTAGGGAATAGCCACTTGCTAGGTATCTGTAACCTGGATTGGCAAGTATTGGAAACAGGATGCTTCGCTTGATGGACCTTCAGTCTGATCCAGAATGGCATGTTGTTATGTTCTTATTCTAAATTCACCAAATAAAATATAATGTTTGTAATATAGTGGTATGGTGAAGATTGTCATCGTTAAACATTTCATCTGAGACTCTTTGCTCTTCATGAAATTAGTCATTTATTTGTTTATACATCTTATATTCCATGAATCATTCATTCAATATGGATTACAATAATGCAAACACCACAAAACATCATTAATGGTGCATACTAGATTATCCAAACAATGCATTCAGAGACTTTTCTTTTTTTGTGCCTCTATCATTATAAAAAAAGATCACAGATTAAAATGCTACTCCGTACTGAGTCTATTCTTAATAATACAATAAGTTAAAAATGCAGGGTCTGAACTGGAGCTGTTTCACTTTATTCCTGTGTAAGTCACCAAACACTGAAAAATCTTCATTTGATAAAGTGAAATATTTATTTTCTATTAAAAACTTTTCTTAGGACAGCTTTTACCTCTCTGTTTTTTAGGCTGTATATAAAAGGGTTAATCGTAGGAATTAAAACATTATACAGCAAAGCAAAGAGTTTGTTCTGATCCAGTGACTGCATGGACGTTGGTCTCATATACAAACACATCAGACTCCCATAGAAGAGGAGAACGACCGTGAGGTGGGAGGAGCAGGTGGAGAAGGCTTTGCGTCTCCCCTCTGTAGATCGGATCCTCAGGATGGCAGAGATGATGCAGACATAAGATGTCAGAGTTGCAGTAAAGCAGGGAAGAGCTACAAATGCTCCCAAAATGTATGTTACACCTTCAATGGTGGAGGTGCTGGTGCAGGAGAGTTTAAGCAGTGCTGAGAGATCACAGAAGAAATGGTTTATTTCACTAGAGCCACAATAAGAAAAATGAGAGAGAAGGACAGTGTGTATCACTGGGTCCAGAAAGCCAAGGATCCAGGTCCCTGCAGCCATCAGAATGCAGACCTCTTCATTCATAATAACAGCATAGCGCAGGGGGTGACAGACTGCCACATAACGGTCATAAGCCATCACTGAAATAATAATAAATTCTATGCATGCAAAACACAGAAATAAATACATCTGTGTAAAACACCTTTTTACAGAAATACGCTGCTCTTTCCTTAAGAAGATATCCAGCAGTTTGGGGAGAGTGACTGAGGTGGAGGAGATATCGAGGAAGGACAAGTTACAGAGGAAAAAGTACATGGGGGTGTGCAGGCGAGGGTCCAGGCACGTCAGGGCTATAATAGAGAGGTTCCCCATCAGGATGATCAGGTAAATCAGTAAGAACAGAAGGAAAAGGGGGATTTGTAGCTCTGGGAATTCAGGAAACCCCAGAATGATGAATTCTGTCACTGTAGTGAGATTCTCCTCTTCCATTGGATTCTGGAAAAAAGGAAGGGATGAAGAGAAAGAGGAGATCAGAAGTCCAGCTCATTCCTTGCACAGGAGGGGTGAAGCTGTGAAGTCTGCTGCCCCCGTGACTTTAGACTTTGGGCTAAAGTTGCAATGAATCTCGCACAGCTTTTCTCAGACTCATCGCAATTGGTCATTAGCCGAGTAGATGGATTACAACGGGCTTGGAAAGATTCTTCACCTAGTCGTGTTAGTTCCCTACTACACTAATGCAATAGGGGCCATTATTTGCCCAAATGCTTGGCCAATGGCTTGGAAAGGAGACGGCCATTAAGTTATGCAGTACATAGTCAGTAGGGATGTGAATCGTTTTCCATATCGTCTTAACGATAGAAATCGTGTGGCAGGGCAAGAAAATCGTCTTAGGCACGATTTTTTAGTTAAAAAATCGTTAAAAATCGTTTTTTTCCGATTAGTGCGCACTAACTCGAGTTAGTGCGCACTAACGGGAGTTAGTGCGCACTAACTGAAAATGATACAATTTGACACTTTTCAGGTCAGTTAAGGTCAGTTTAGGAATGAATATGTATTCCTATTGGCTGCCCTCTTATTTATTCATGTTACCAAGTTTCCTACTGACAGTATATGGGGGATGGGAAATGGAAACAGTTGGTAGCTTGACAAAACAAGTAATGTGATCAGTCAATGTGACTAGAACTTGTGCCCTAACCCTGATACCAGGGGTATTGTGATCTTCCTGCACACAGTGCCCTATCCCTATTAATACCAGGAGTGTTGTGATCTTCCTGCACACAGTGCCCTATCCCTAATACCAGGGGTGTTGTGATCTTCCTGCACACAGTGCCCTATTCCTGATACTGGGGGTGTTGTGATCTTCCTGCACACAGTGCCCTATTCCTGATACCGGGGGTGTTGTGATCTTCTTGCACAAATCCCGATATCAGGGATAGTGCACTGCATGCAGGAAGATCACAACACTCCTGGTATTAATAGGGATAGGGCACTGCATGCAGGAAGATCACAACACTCCTGGTATTAATAGGGATAGGGCACTGCATGCAGGAAGATCACAACACCCCTGGTATCAGGGATAGGGCACTGTGTGCAGGAAGATCACAATACCCCGGAGGAGTGAGGGTCAGGCAGCTCCCCCCTGTCTGTGAAGCCAGCCTCTCACTAGTAATGCAGGGAGGGAGCTGTCTCAGACTTCACCATCCTCCCCCCCCCCCTTACCCACACACCATTCACTAGCTGGGACATGGGGGAAGTCAGGAGTGAGGGTCAGGCAGCTCCCCCCTGTCTGTGAAGCCAGCCTCTCACTAGTAATGCAGGGAGGGAGCTGTCTCAGACTTCACCATCCACCCCCCCCCCCCTCACCCACACACCATTCACTAGCTGGGACATGGGGGAAGTCAGGAGTGAGGGACAGGCAGCTCCCCCCTGTCTGTGAAGCCAGCCTCTCACTAGTAATGCAGGGAGGGAGCTGTCTCAGACTTCACCATCCTCCCCCCCCCCTCACCCACACACCATTCACTAGCTGGGACATGGGGGAAGTCAGGAGTGAGGGTCAGGCAGCTCCCCCCTGTCTGTGAAGCCAGCCTCTCACTAGTAATGCAGGGAGGGAGCTGTCTCAGACTTCACCATCCTCCCCCCCCCCCCTCACCCACACACCATTCACTAGCTGGGACATGGGGGAAGTCAGGAGTGAGGGTCAGGCAGCTCCCCCCTGTCTGTGAAGCCAGCCTCTCACTAGTAATGCAGGGAGGGAGCTGTCTCAGACTTCACCATCCTCCCCCCCCCCCCTCACCCACACACCATTCACTAGCTGGGACATGGGGGAAGTCAGGAGTGAGGGTCAGGCAGCTCCCCCCTGTCTGTGAAGCCAGCCTCTCACTACTCACTAGTAATGCAGGGAGGGAGCTGTCTCAGACTTCACTATCCTCCCCCCCCCCTCACCCACACACCATTCACTAGCTGGGACATGGGGGAAGTCAGGAGTGAGGGTCAGGCAGCTCCCCCCTGTCTGTGAAGCCAGCCTCTCACTAGTAATGCAGGGAGGGAGCTGTCTCAGACTTCACCATCCTCCCCCCCCCCCCTCACCCACACACCATTCACTAGCTGGGACATGGGGGAAGTCAGGAGTGAGGGTCAGGCAGCTCCCCCCTGTCTGTGAAGCCAGCCTCTCACTAGTAATGCAGGGAGGGAGCTGTCTCAGACTTCACCATCCTCTCCCCCCCCCCCTCACCCACACACCATTCACTAGCTGGGACATGGGGGAAGTCAGGAGTGAGGGTCAGGCAGCTCCCCCCTGTCTGCGAAGCCAGCCTCTCACTAGTAATGCAGGGAGGGAGCTGTCTCAGCCTTCACCATCCTCCCCCCCCCCCCCTCACCCACACACCATTCACTAGCTGGGACATGGGGGAAGTCAGGAGTGAGGGTCAGGCAGCTCCCCCCTGTCTGCGAAGCCAGCCTCTCACTAGTAATGCAGGGAGGGAGCTGTCTCAGACTTCACCATCCTCCCCCCCCCCCTCACCCACACACCATTCACTAGCTGGGACATGGGGGAAGTCAGGAGTGAGGGTCAGGCAGCTCCCCCCTGTCTGTGAAGCCAGCCTCTCACTAGTCATGCAGGGAAGGAGCTGTCTCAGACTTCACCATCCACCCCCCCCCCCCTCACCCACACACCATTCACTAGCTGGGACATGGGGGAAGTCAGGAGTGAGGGACAGGCAGCTCCCCCCTGTCTGTGAAGCCAGCCTCTCACTAGTAATGCAGGGAGGGAGCTGTCTCAGACTTCACCATCCTCCCCCCCCCCCCTCACCCACACACCATTCACTAGCTGGGACATGGGGGAAGTCAGGAGTGAGGGTCAGGCAGCTCCCCCCTGTCTGTGAAGCCAGCCTCTCACTAGTAATGCAGGGAGGGAGCTGTCTCAGACTTCACCATCCTCCCCCCCCCCCTCACCCACACACCATTCACTAGCTGGGACATGGGGGAAGTCAGGAGTGAGGGTCAGGCAGCTCCCCCCTGTCTGTGAAGCCAGCCTCTCACTAGTAATGCAGGGAGGGAGCTGTCTCAGACTTCACCATCCTCCCCCCACCCCCTCACCCACACACCATTCACTAGCTGGGACATGGGGGAAGTCAGGAGTGAGGGTCAGGCAGCTCCCCCCTGTCTGTGAAGCCAGCCTCTCACTACTCACTAGTAATGCAGGGAGGGAGCTGTCTCAGACTTCACCATCCTCCCCCCCCCCCCCCCTCACCCACACACCATTCACTAGCTGGGACATGGGGGAAGTCAGGAGTGAGGGTCAGGCAGCTCCCCCCTGTCTGTGAAGCCAGCCTCTCACTAGTAATGCAGGGAGGGAGCTGTCTCAGACTTCACCATCCTCCCCCCCCCCCCCCCTCACCCACACACCATTCACTAGCTGGGACATGGGGGAAGTCAGGAGTGAGGGTCAGGCAGCTCCCCCCTGTCTGTGAAGCCAGCCTCTCACTAGTAATGCAGGGAGGGAGCTGTCTCAGACTTCACCATCCTCCCCCCCCCCCCCCCCTCACCCACACACCATTCACTAGCTGGGACATGGGGGAAGTCAGGGGTGAGGGTCAGGCAGCTCCCCCCTGTCTGTGAAGCCAGCCTCTCACTAGTAATGCAGGGAGGGAGCTGTCTCAGACTTCACCATCCTCCCCCCCCCCCCTCACCCACACACCATTTACTAGCTGGGACATGGGGGAAGTCAGGAGTGAGGGTCAGGCAGCTCCCCCCTGTCTGTGAAGCCAGCCTCTCACTAGTAATGCAGGGAGGGAGCTGTCTCAGACTGGTATCAGGGTTAGGGCACTGTGTGCAGGAAGATCACAACACTCCTGGTATTAATAGGGATAGGGCACTGTAAGAGATGACTGTAGTAGATTGAATAAAGATCTGATGTTTCTGCTCTCCTCACACCAAACAAAAACAACACACAAGCAGAGAAGCCCTTCTTACAAAGCTGAGCTAGTGAGTTAAGTAGGAGGAAAAGTAAACATACTGGTGCCAGTGTGGCTACTTAAAAAATACACTTACCAACAATCAATTACATATATTTGAACTGTGTACAGTTCCAGCCAGGACCACCTTTCTAAAATGCACAGTGATTGGCAAATTCAACATGCACTAGCATTTCAGGTGCCTGCTAACAAAAATAATAAACAAACAAGTTCTAGTCACGTGAGTGCTGATCATTACATTACTTTTTTTGTCAAGCTTCCAACTGTTTCCATTTCACATCCCCCCAACCATATTGGTAACATCAATAGATAAGAGCACAGCCAGCCAATAGGAATACATACATACATATTCATTCCTAAGTGACCTTTACTGACCTGGGAAGTGTGAACACTATGTTTCATTTTCTGTTGGTGTTCGTTAGTTTCCAGTTCCATTTCCCATCCCCCCAACCATCACCTCAGTGGTAACCTTGGTAATATCAATAGATAAGAGGGCAGCCAGCCAATAGGAACACATATTCATTCCTAACTGACCTTCAGTGACCTGGAAAGTGTTTATTTGTATCATTTTCAGTTAGTGCGCACTAAATCGAGTTAGTGCGCACTAACGGGGAGTTAGTGCGCACTAACACGATTTAACGATTTTTAACGATAAATCGTTAGAATTTCTATTGTATCGTGTTCTATAACGATTTAAGATGATATAAACATTATCGGACGATAATTTTAATCGTTGAAAAACGATTCACATCCCTAATAGTCAGAGTGTCTCTCTGGGTTAAGGGAACCTCTGTGTAGCTCTGCACTCTTGATATGGGAGCACAGTAGCTTTTAAGCAATCTCTTTACACTTTATTTGAGAACCCTCCAAGCCTCTGCCCATCCTTACATTGTATCTCTCATCTTTTCCTAAATCCTGAGCTGTCCACAGTCATCACTCACATGATCTACTCGTTCTGAGTCCTAGGCACATTCTTTCCCATTTCTGCTCTTCATCTTCATTCCCCTGTTTTTCTCTCTCTGCACCTTACATCCCATTTCTCTCCTTCTCCTTGTAGACCTCTTTGCTCTCCAGTCATCACTGACTGCCCATCTCAGCACGGTTTCCCCCTGGCCATCTAACTCTTCTGTTACTTGTCACTTCCATTGTACTGGAAACACTTTTGGGGCACATCCAAACCTGTAGCCTTCTTTGGCACCTTTTTGGCTACACCTTGAATAACTCTTGTGCCCTGTGTTACATGTCCTTTCTATGTGCACCTCTGATGCTCCTGATATGATAAAGACACTAGGAAGGGAATACATAAATTCCTTCCCTGCAATAATCATCTTAAGAATAAAAACAGAAGATACTTAATGGCTATTGGGACACTCAATGTGAAGCAGTTAATGGCAGTAAGACCAAGCTGGATTTGTGTCCTGGATTTCCCCTCTCCTGTCTGCATGGCTCGCCTGATCTTAGATATAGGAGACTTCAGTGTGGTCATTAATCCGTACATGGATAATTTAGATTCTGATGGAGGTGGTAGATGATGAAAACGCAGTAAAACCATTATTCAGTTTACAGGGATTTTAATGTAGTCAGGGAGAAGGTTCCCAAAAGACAGGAAGCACATATTTCACTCACACCCCCACATTGCAATAAATTTCCTAAACAAACCAAAAGCGCCAGTGATACTTATCATAACCATATAAAATGAAAATGGAGTTCTCCTCTTGTACCCGAGTGCCCATTACATTACCTATAAAGGAGGTTACCATTGACCCCTGAAGCTCCTGCACTCCAAATGTGACAGTGCTACTGACGAGCAGCATCCATCCCACAGCCCTTACCTTCAGGATCTCGGATGGGACCGCACTGATCAGGTAATGCACAGATCTCAGAAGCATTTATTATCCTCACTGTAGCTCCCTTCGGGAAAGGATCCCTGAGGCTGAACAGGAGAAATCAAAGCATGCATGGTGGAGAACCAAGTGAGTTCTGTTTTAATAATTGATCAACTAATGGTTCTTAATTATCCAACAAGGAAACACCAAAAGTTCAGAATCTGCAGAAACAGTACACCCAAGAAAGATGAGAGAGAGAGAACATAATCTTTTCATAAAAATGCAATGAGTAATATTTTTTTTATTAATGTATGACTCTTGATTCTATTTCTGAACTCAGGGAAGCTTTATTATATGTTCGCTTTTGCTGGACACTCAAGGGTCAGTGAGGGCCCTGGTGAAATATTTCATAAGAAGAGTCCTAGGGTTACATTATGGAAAGTGACGGAGATATCTAGTCAGGTAACTCCACTACCAAGCCCCTGAAGCTCTTAATTCTGAGGCCAGTCCGGGCAGAGAGATTACCATTTGATGAGGTCTCCCATGAGAGACTCCTCAGGAAATTACAAAGCCTTGGGGTCAGAGGCAGTGTCCTCTTATGGACTGGCAACTGCTTAAAAGACAGGAAACAGAGGGTAGGACTAAGGGGTCAGCTTTCCAAATGGAGAAAGGTCGTTAGTGGGAGTAGCACGGGGATTGGTGCTTACATATTCATAAATAACAAGGGAATGACAAGTGGGGTGATTAAATTGCAAATGATACAAAATTATTAAAAGTTATTAAAAGCACAGAGGACTGCGAGTCTAAGAGATTGGGTTACTGAAAGGCAAATGAAATGTAAGATGGAAAAGTGAGGAGTGATGTATTAGGAGTCACCACCCAGGACAAGAACATAAGCTCCTTGTGAACGATACGTTAACTAGAATGTTAGGAACGATCAGAAAATAAATGGAGAATTAATTGGAAAATGATCTCCTAGTGCCTGAATATCAAGCCATGGTGCAAATGCAACTTGGGTTCTGTGTGCACTTCAAGTCACCGATCTCTTAAGAGACACTGGAATTAGAAAAGGTGCAGAGAAGGGCAACAAAAACAATTTATATCCTGTGCAAGCCACGATTCTTGGCGGACAACACAGACGCCTTCCTAAAGGGATGCAAAGTGCCCCTTATAATGAGCAGCTGCGCAGGCGAGGGCGGCCGAGAGGGGACGGGAGAGAGGTCTATAAAATCAGGACTGGGGTGGGATGGATATTTACACTTTCTCTCACTGGCATGACTACAGGCCACGCCATGAAACTGAGAATCAGCAGATTTAAAATTGTATTTTTGCTTAAAAAATAAATGCTGAATTGAAGAAATAATTAGAGTAGCGCCTCGTTTACTTGGAAGAGCATTAGTCATTGGCCACACACCTTACTTCAACTTAAGAGCAAAGATACTGCCAGTTATTTAATATAAACCTCATGCCATGAAAATTAAAAGAATATTTAAAAAAAACCTCTCAGCGCAGAGGCAATAATAATCGCCAATAATAATCACTCATATAGCAGGATAAGTGGCTGCATATAAACTTTGATTTGAAACAGATAAAAGCCCTACGCACGCCAGAGCCGGGAGATAAGTGAGTATCTCAGGCCAGTGAGTGCTGCGCGTACGTTAAGAAGCACCCGAGTGCACATGGATCTCCCGCTGCGTGCACCAATGGGACAGGCAGAAAAGGGGGCGGGATGTGGGGGTTACATGGGATTACAGGACACGGGAGCTCCGGGTCTGCAATATGAAGTATTTACGTGTACACGCGTGCGCACCGGGGTCCCCTAACACAGTGCTTTACTTCTAGTGTGGATGGCGGGCGAGTAATCAAACAAGAAATACGAGGCTAGCTAGTGGGGTTTGAAGGGCTGGAGCTCACAGGGTGAAAGGGAGGCAGGTTAATTAGGGGCAGTTAGGAAGTCCTCTGGGCAAACTTGGAATGGACTGGGGAAGCTGGTAATTGCATCAGCGCACGTATCTAATAAAATCCTCCCGCTTATGCAGTGTATGCGGGCGTCCATATAAAATTCTGCACATGTGCATGTGTACAGCCAATTTTATATTACGCGCATATGATATAAAACGGCTGCACCATTGGCGTGAGCCAGCATATGCATGTACATTAGAGATGTGAATTGTTTTTTGTGTTCCTGTCGTTCTTCGTTTTTCGGCCGCCACGGGAAATGTTGGGTTTTTTTGTGGTTTGGGTTTCTTTTTTTTTGCAAAAAAACATTTTTTGGGTTAGTGCACGCTAACAAAAACTGTTAGATTTTGTTACTTTTTGTTACATTTCACGAAAAATCGTTTTTCAGATTAATGCACACTAACGGGAGTTAGTGCGCACTAACGGGAGTTAGTGTGCGCTAACAAAAACTGTTAGATTTTGTTACTTTTTGTTACATTTCACGAAAAATCGTTTTTCAGATTAATGCACACTAACGGGAGTTAGTGCGCACTAACTCCCGTTAGTGTGCGCTAACAAAAACCGTTAGATTTTGTTACTTCTTGTTACTTTTCACGAAAAATCGTTTTTCAGATTAATGCACACTAACGGGAGTTAGTGCGCACTAACTCCCGTTAGTGTGCGCTAACAAAAACCGTTAGATTTTGTTACTTTTTGTTACATTTCACGAAAAATCGTTTTTCAGATTAATGCACACTAACGGGAGTTAGTGCGCACTAACTCCCGTTAGTGTGCACTAACAAAAACCGTTAGATTTTGTTACTTCTTGTTACTTTTCACGAAAAATCGTTTTTCAGATTAATGCACACTAACGGGAGTTAGTGCGCACTAATAAAAACCGTTAGATTTTATTTCTTTTTGTTACTTTTTGTTAGTTTTTGTAAATGAGCACTAACCTGAAAAACAATTTTTCATGAAAAAATGGGAAAATCCCGATCGTTTTTCGAGCTCCCCGAAACATGCCGAATTGGACAATTTCGTTGACATTTTCCAATTCTGCAAAAATGAATGCACATCTCTAACGCACATGTACACCTGTGCGACTGAAAGTTACCATCCCTGATTATAAGAACTTCACACAAATGGAACATTTCCACAAAATGATTTCAGGGAAGGAAACTGTTTGAAGGTTTTTAAATTTCTAAATATTATATGGTATCTAATAAAAATAAGTCCATAAGTGTAGAAAAGCCAACTTAAGGGACAATTTTTCTCTCTCATTTACAGATAACTCATCTACTAATCAACAATCCATAGGCAGTGTGTTGTGTTATTGGATTGATGATTTTCTTTTCCTCATTGTTTTCTGTTGTGCTGTTTTTTCAATCTTTAATTCCAAAATGCAATGTTTATAATATTGTCATGTGATGAACTTGTCATCCTTAAATGTTTCATCTGAGACTCCTTGCACATCTCTAAATCATTAATTTACTTATTTTATTTATTTATTTATTATTTTTTTATATACCGACATTCGATCTGAGACATCACATGGGTTTACATTCAGGTACTGTAGGTACTTATTGATACATCTTATATTCTATGATTCCATTTGTTCAACAGGGATTACAATACTTGCACAATAAAACATTATTAATGGTGCATACTAGATCATCTTAAGAGGGCATTCAGAGACCTTTCTCTTTTGTGCCCCTGTCATCATAAGAAAAGGAACACAGAATATGAGTCACCAGACATATTGAGACACGCCATATTGAGTCTATTCTTAATAGTACGACATTAAATATGCAGGATCTGAACTGGAGCTGTTTCACTTTATTCCTATGGCAGTTCCCCAACACTGACAAGTCTTCTTCTCATAAACTGGAATATTTATTTTCTATTAAAAAACCTTCTCAGGGCTTCTTTTACCTCTCTGTTTTTCAGGCTATAAATGAAAGGGTTAAATATGGGGAGTAAAACATTATACAGAGAGCAAAGAATTTGTTTTGATTTACAGATTGCATGGATGTTGGTTTAACATACAAACATGGCAGAGTCCCATAGAAGAGAATAACGACCGTGAGGAAGGAGGAGCAGGTGGAGCATATATCTTGTATTCTGCCTGAAATGAGGAGATTAAATTCCACAAGGAAAAGACTTTATAGTATATGTTAAAAAGATGGAGCAAGAAAACATCTGAGGGGTGGAGCAAGATGGTGGCATCACACTGATCTCTCTCGTGCTAGTTCCCTTTTCCTCTTTGTTTTAATTTTTTCTTTCTCTGCCTCATGGTTAAGTGAAAAGGGAAGGTGAGAGCTTACCAGAGTGAGCCTCCAGATATTCTCATTCAGGGACCAATTGAGCCCTTCATCATCTGAGAGAGTACCCAGCCCGATGCTTCCGTGAGTTTGCCTTGCAGCGAGATAGTAGGAAAGGTCTTGCTACCATCCCCTGTGGCTTTAGATACTTCTTTGAGTTCAGAGGAGAGAAGCGCTCCAGCATTTACAACTGAAGGAATTTCTCTGTCCCCAGTCAATGACGTCATCCAGGCCGATGACTTGAGGGTGACCCAGATGGATTCCATTGAAGTGGCGGCATCCTGTGGTGCCGAGAAAATGATGGTCAGGCTGCTGGAGTTTACCCATTCAGAAGCCCAAGAAATGATTGTTCTTCAGGAAGGAGCTTGTTTGCAGTGCATTTGAGTGAGACTTTAGATTGCTTCTTCCTTGCCAAAACCACAAGTGAGATGATTTGGCTAGTGATTGATGACCTTGGGAGAACTTTGTTTTCTCAGATCTCCCAGGTCACTACCAATGTTAAAGATATTAATCTGCATCTTATGGTTCAGCAGAAATATTTGGTTGAAAATTCAAAAAGAATGGATGAAGTTGAGCAGAAAGTTGAAGAACTGCAAACACAAGTTTCAGCATTAATAAAAGATAATTCCTCCATTCATTCATAGGAAACTTGAAAACCTTGACAATATATCTAAAGTCAAGAAATTTAATTTAATTAACTTTCCCAAGACTATCTTGATTTCTCCTAAAGAAATGTTTCGGAAATATTTGATTGAGGTTTTAAAAATTCCAGTTGAATCTGTTCCTCCAGTTGCCCGGGCTTACTATGTAGCTATACTCCAGACGGAGAAAACTACAGGTTTAGTAGGGGATATAGTTTCATCTACCCCCGGATACTGGAAATCTTACCCCCTTCTTAGAAGACATGGGAGAAGGCCAGGATAATGTTGCCACTTTGGTTGTTAGTTTGGTTTTGGAACCAGATAAAGAGAGGGATACCATCCTTCATAATCCAATCTTTATCTGGTTCCAAAACCAAACTAACAACCAAAGTGCAACATTAACCTGGCCTTCTCCCATGTCTTCTAAGAAGGCGGTAAGATTTCCAGGTACATAGTATATAATGACTAGGGGTCACGAAATGAAACTCCAGGGAGGATGACTGAGAACCAACATCATGAAATATTTTTTCACGGAGAAAGTGGTAGATACCTTGAGTGCCCTCCCAGAGGAGGTGATGAAGATGAAACCAGTGACAGAATTCAAAGGGGCATGGGATAAACATTGTGGATCCCTAAAGATGGAAATGAAGAAAAGAGTGCATGGGGGTAACTTGCTGGTGATGCAGTCACTACCCTTAACTAATAAGCCTGATACTTTTGATGCAACTCCAACATTGCTCTCTACTTCAACAGCAAGAGATAAAGGAGAATGAGATTCAGACATCAACCAATGAAGGCCCTGACTTTTACAGTCCAGGAAATTGATAAGCATGGGGGTGATCTGCACGGCAAGACAGATACTACCATAAGTTTGCTGGGCAGACTGAGTGGACCATTTGATCCTTTTTAATCATCATTTCTATGTTTCCTTGTTTCTATAATAAGACATACATGTGTTCTGATGTTGATTTCAATGTACTTCAACGTGTCTGTATACCCATTTGAAAAGGTTAATAACCCAGAGAGGTGGATAATAAATGCTTTAAATGAAATTAAATGAAATTAAATTGTTACAGCATTTCATGTGGTGAATTATGTCCTCCTCAAACATTATATATTCTGATGCCATGCTCTTCTGACCATCATTAATTATCAGTGCTGTATACTAGACGGTACAATAGGATATTCAGATTTGTGACAGCCTTCTTTCTTGGTAATGTACACGTGCTCCTAGTCATCATAAAGAGAGAAACACAGAACGTGAGGCACCATATAAATACGCCACTATGAATATACAGGGGCTGTAGTGAAGCTGTTTCATATTTTTCACATTGAGAGTCATCAAACACAGGTAAATATTCTCTGATAAATAGGAAAATTTATTTTCAATGACAACGTTTTTCTTAAGGCAGCTTTTACTTCTTTGTTTTTCAGGCTGTAAATGATGGGGTTAAACATGGGAATTAAAATGTTATACAAAAGAACGAAGAGCTTGTTTAGATCCAGTGACTGCATGGACATGGGTCTGAGGTATGTACAGAATAGAGTCCCATAGAAGAGGATAACAACCATGAGGTGGGAGGAGCAGGTGGAGAAGGCTTTGCGTCTCCCCTCTGCGGAACGGATCCTCAAGATGGCGGAGATGATGTAGACATAAGATGTCAGAGTTGCAATAAAGCAGGGAAGAGCTACAAATGCACCCAAAATATATGTCACACTTTCAATGGTAGAGGTGCTGGAGCAGGAGAGTTTCAGCAATGCTGAGACATCACAGAAGAAATGGTTAATCTCATTGGATCTACAATAAGAGAAATGAGATATAAGAACAATATGTGTTGCTGTTTCCATAAACCCAAAGATCCAGGTCCCGGCGGCCATCAGTGCGCAGACTTTTGGATTCATAATCACAGCGTAACGCAGGGGGTGACATACTGCGACGTAGCGATCAAAAGCCATGACCATAATAATAACAAATTCTACACATGTTAAATACATAAAAAAATACAGCTGTGTAAAACACCCCTTCACAGAAATCCTCTGCCTCTTTCTTAGGAAGATGTCCAAGAGTTTGGGGAGGGTGACAGAGGTGGAAGAGATATCGAGGAAGGACAAGTTACAGAGGAAAAAGTACATGGGGGTGTGCAGGCGAGGGTCCAGGCATGTCAGGGCTATAATAGTGAGGTTCCCCATCAGGATGATCAGGTAAATCAGTAAAATCAGAAGGAAAAGGGGAATTTGCAGCTCTGGGAATTCAGGAAAGCCCAGAATGATGAATTCTGTCACAGTGGTGAGATTTTCCTCTTCCATGGGATTCTGGGATGAAAGGAAACGAATGGAGACGAAAAGACAATTAGAAATCCAGCTCATCCCATGCAGAGAAGACATGAAGATATGAAGTCTGCCAGCCCCTGATACATTCACAGTGACCTTGGTATTTGGGTAGAAGAAAGCAGTGAATCTCGTTCAGCCTTCCTCAGACTCCCAACATTTGGATAATTGCTGTGTAGATGGATTATATGGAACTTGGGACAAGCTCTCACATAGTGACCTTAGCCCCCCTCTCTCCTCTACACAAATGCAATAGAGACCGTTACTTGCCCAGAAATTTGGCCAATGGTTCTGAAAAGAGAAGGCCTACGACTCACACGCTTGATTCAATGCAGTCTCCTCATGCTTTCTTGGAACTCACCCCTCCTGCTCACAGCACAGACATCACATCTGCTCGCTCTCTCCGATTCCTAAGCACTTTCCTGCCTCCTTTTCTTACCTCTGTCAGCTCCTCATATCGGCTTTACTTTTCTTCCAAATCCTGCCTTAATTCTCAGATTTCTCCTAAAAGCCTTTCCTACATAGACCCTTCAGCTCTCTGTCATCACAGACTGCCCACATCTACACTCTGCTCCCCTTCCTATGCACTCACTCAGTCCAATAAAAAGTTATTACCCTACATATTCTTTGTTTGTTTTTGCTTTGAAAGTAACTTGGGGGCAGGTCCCAGCCTGCAGCCATATTCTGTGGCTCTTGGGGAAAGCTTTGTATCACTATTTTGTGTGCAGCCATCAAAATATGCTGGGAAGAGTTAATACAAATTATGCACAAGAAAAGTATCTGGCCAGGTTGTGAAATCAGATTGCACTCTCTGATGGTGAATTATGGTTTGGCTTGTTACAGCCTAGAATTTGATATAGCATTTATTGGGTGTCTTAAGGCAGAAGTAGACATGCAGTATACATCATTCATAAGAAGCATGGAATAAGGACCTTGTTTTTCAAAGTTACCTTTACCTGTGATAAATGTGGTAAGGATAGAAATGGAAGATTTCTTATACCAGTTGGGGACCTTCAGTGACCAGGAGGACGTGTCTAATTCCCAAACCAAGAACCAAGTGGCTTTGATTTACACTTCTCCCCCATCCTGTCTGCTGGTTGGCCCGATCTTAGGTGCAGGAAACTTTAAAGTGACTGTTAATCTCTATCAGAGGATTTATGTGTAATAATTGGCTACGAGAACACGGCTCACTTTCGATGCCTCTGAACATAATCGTGCAGTTCTACAATGTGTGTAATCTTAGCTGCCTTTATCAGGGGTAAGGACATCTTCAAGTCTCTGCAGATTTCTCATACAAAACATATACACACAGAAAGCCAGGAACAAAGCACTTTTGCTTCAAAAACTGGCGCAAAGGCCATTTGCAAGAAATAGCAACGGACTGTATCCACATAAAAACTTCCAGGGCAATTTCTCTTTGGGAATCAGAGTAAGGTGGGTATGTTAAAAGCAGCCATGTATGTTGCAGCCCCTGTTTTGTGCAGCAGCTGAGTGGGATGGAATAGGACTTGTACTTTTGGCAGTGTCACTCACGTGCACTGTTTTTCTCTCCCTACCTCAATACAGCTTTGGGGGCTCCTCCTCTCAGTACAGCAACAAGCACGCATGCTCTGGAAGACTGTGCTCACTTTTAGCTGGCCAGAGGATGGTGACTTTCAAACCTAGGACCCTTCTACCACATTAATGTAACTGAACAAGAACAAGAGTGGGAGCAGAGAGGAGGCTGGAAACTACAGGCCAGTTAGCCTCACCTCGGTGGTGGAAAAAGTAATGGAGTCGCTGCTGAAAGAGAGAATAGAGAACTATCTACAGTCGGAAGAATTGCTGGACCTGAGGCAGCATGAATTCACCTGGGGAAGGTCCTGTCAGACAAATCTGATTGACTTTTTTGACTGGGTGACTAGGGAATTGGATCGAGGAAGAGTGCTATATGTCATCTACTTGGATTTCAGCAAGGCTTTTGATACAGTCCCGCACAGGAGACTGGTGAATAAAATAAGAAGCTTAGGAGTGAGTGCCGAGGTGGTGACCTGGATTGCAAACTGGTTGATGGACAGAAGGCAATGTGTGATGGTAAATGGAACTTACTCTGAAGAGAGAGTGGTGTTAAGTGGAGTGCCGCAAGGATCGGTGTTGGGACCAGTCCTGTTCAATATCTTTATGAGCGACATTGTGGACGGGATAGAAGGTAAGGTTTGTCTTTTTGTGGATGATACTAAGATCTGCAACAGAGTGGACATGCTGGAAGGAATGAAGAGAATGAGAAGTGACTTAAGGAAGCTGGAAGAGTGGTCGAAGATATGGCAGCTGAGATTCAATGCCAAGAAGTGCAAAGTCATGCATATGGGGAGTAGAAATCCGAAAGAATTGTATTTGATGGGAGGTGAAAGACTGATGTGCACGGAGCAGGAGAGAGACTTTGGGGTAATAGTGTCTAATGATCTGAAGTCGGCAAAACAATGTGACAAGGTGATAGCTAAAGCCAGAAAAATGCTGGGCTGCATAGAGAGAGGAATATCGAGTAAGAGAAAGGAAGTGATGACCCCCTTGTACAGGGCCTTGGTGAGGCCCCACCTGGAGTACTGTGCTCAGTTCTGGAGACCGTATCTCCGAAGGGACAGAGACAGGATGGAGGCGGTCTAGAGAAGAGCGACCAAAAAGGTGGATGGTCTTCATAAAATGACTTATGAGGAGAGATTAAAGAACCTAAATATGTATACCCTAGAGGAGAGGAGGAGCAGAGGTGATATGATACAGACTTTCAGATACTTAAAGGTTTTAATGATTCATGGCCAACAACAAACCTTTTACAATGGAAAAAATCAGTAGAACTAGAGGTCACGATTTGAAGCTCCAGGGAGCAAGACTCAGAACCAATGTCAGGAAGTATTTCTTCACAGAGAGGGTGGTGGATACCTGGAATGCCCTTCCGGAGGAAGTGGTGAAGACTAAAACTGTGAAAGATTTCAAAGCGGCGTGGGATAAACACTGTGGATCCATAAAGGCTAGAGGATGGGAATGAAGAGTAGAGCCATGGGGGTGGCTTGCTGGAATGTTAACTACTACCTGGTGATTACTACCCTTATTCAAAAAATCCCTTGCACGGTTAATGCAACCCCAACATTGCTCTCTGCTTCAATGGCAAAGGGAAATGTGGAAAAGAGGATTTTCATTCAGATAACAACCAAAAAGGACTGACCTTCACAATCTGGATAAACAAATAAGCATGGGGGTAGCTGCTTATTACAGCGGTTACTGCCCTAAACCAATTAAGCCTGATACATCACTTTGAATGCATACACAGCATTGCTCTCTGCTTCTACGGCAGGGGATAATGAGGAAAAGAGGATTAGCATTCATACACCAACCAACAAGGACTTAACTTCATAATCTGGGTAAACAAATAAGCGTGGGGGTAGCTTTCTGATTACAGTGGTTACTACCCTAAACCAATTAAACCTGGTACATACTTTGAAAGCATATACAGCGTTGCTCTCTGCTTCAATGGTAGGGGGAAATGTGGAAAAGAGAATTTACATTCAGACAACATCCAACAAGGCATTGATCTGTGCAATCTGGGTAAACAAGCATCGGGGAAACTTGCTTGATGCGGCGGTTACAACCTTTAACCATAAGCCTTATGCTCACCTTTGATGCAACTCCAACATTACTCTCTGCATCAATGGCAGGGGGTGGCATGAAATTTGAATCAAACAGTTACCAACAAGAGCCCTGAAGTTGGTGGTTGGTGAAACAGATAAGTATGGGAAAATAAGTGTGGAAGTTTGCTGGGCAGACTGGATGGGCCAATTGGTCTTTTTCTGCCATCATTTCTGTTTCTATGTTCTATGTCATTTCTATGAATTGTTTAAAAATTGCCATCTCCATGCACTTGATCTGTCCAGACTATTCCGTCCCCTGCTATCCATTATACTCTCTTAAAATACGTTACTGTTGTCTGTTTAAAGCATGTTACCACTGATCGTCAAGAGCTGATTTACTCCAAAGATGAATACACAGCAATAAACAGCATCCCCTCAGCACTTACCTTTGGGATAACAGTCGGGACCGCGCCAGCTCTGTTCAGATAATGCTCAGCTATAAGAAGTATTTATTCTCGCTGTGGATCCCATTGGGAAAGGATCCCTGAGGCTGAACATATGAAATCATAGTATGCATGGCAGAAGACCCGAGTGAGCTTTGTTTGGGTGGAGAATGCTGTAACACCTGAGCAACTAACGAGTCTTAATTATCCACAACAAAAGATACACATCAAACATTGAGAGTCTTCAAAACTAGTAAGGCTAAGAGAGAGAAAAACTAACTAACGAGTCTTAATTATCCACAACAAAAGATACACATCAAACATTGAGAGTCTTCAAAACTAGTAACTCTGGGACCAGGGACCAACATGTCCTTCCCATCCTGATCACCCAGAAAACCTGTCCATACAAATGATGCTGGTCTGTGTGTGTGCATTTTTGAAAATTGGCATAAAGTCTGAAAGTAAAATTACACACGGACTTTATACTTTTCAGTACGTTTGACAATTTCCTTCTTAAACCTGACAAAACCTTCCCTAAAAACTCATAAACCAATGGCCCTCAATAACAATCTCCGTAGTTAAGAGACACTAAAGCTAATCTTTAAAACCTCTGCAAACTATAAAATATAAACAAAAAATGCGGCCAAGGGCCTCATTGACCGAGCATTGTGGTGGGTTATAAACCCCTAGCACGGCTGACAGTGGATTATTTTGACAGTAAAGCTGGCAACTCAGCCATTGGGAGCAGCACAAGTGAACCACAAGCCAAGCAGACCACAGGATTTCGGAAGGTGTCGTGAAGGCTGGGAGGGCTAGAGTTGTGGTGGGGGGCAAAGGGGATGACGAGAAGGCAAGATCATAAGGTTTTTCGGTACAAACCATGGGAGGGGAGGGGCAGGGATAGACCTCATAGATTATAAATCTTTTCACAATTTTTGATGGTGCTTAGCTGAGAGGGGTGATCAGGCCGGTAGGCCCCACAATTGTCTCACTGGGGTAGTGGTTGAGCGATCAGACCAGAAAGCCTGCTAAGATTTTGTTTTTCTTGTAATAGGTTTCTCACTTTACCGGCTATATTTGAATTTAGCTAGTTAAGGTAAAGTCATCCTGGATAAGGTATCCTTTTTATTTTATTTTATTTTTTTCTCTTTTTTCAATACCATCTATCATCAATCTAGGTACTTTACAAATTTTACATACATAAAAATTGTAAATAAATAAATAACAATACCAATACAAAAATACTAAAAAACAGTCAACATGAATACTCGTGACTCTTGACTTTCCTCTCTAAACTCTCTTGCTGCTTAACTCTTCAACCCTGTCTCTTTACCTTTAGATATTAGCAGCCTCCTTAAGTGCCAGATTTATAGCACTTTCCTAAATAGGTTATGCTTTCTTATTATCCATAACTCCTCCGGCATTGAATTCCAGACTACTGGTCCTGCCACATTAATCTCCCGTTCATGCAGCATGTTCGAGTTAGCTTCCTTCACTAAGGCGGTCGCTAAAAGACCTTTATTCACAGAATCTAATTCCCTTTGCAGTGCATACTTCTGTAATCTGGATCTCAACCATCCATTTTCCAGTTTAAAGAGTACCTTATGTATTATTACTAACACTTTAAAATGAATTCTAAAAGATACCGGCAACCAATGAAGATCTTTAAAAACACAAGCACTCCACAATGTACTCTGGCCATGGAATTTTGTAATTACTGTACAGATTTAATCATGTTTTTGATAACTCTAGAGGAAGTGAGTTACAATAGTCAATATTATTTAGTACCATCATTTGCATAACTAGCTGAAAATCATCAAACTCCAAATATGGCTTTAATCGACACAGTATACGCATAAGAACATAAGAACATGCCATACTGGGTCAGACCACTGTTTCCAACAGTGGCCAATCCAGGCCATAAGAACCTGGCAAGTACCCAAAACCTAAGTCTATTCCATGTAACCATTGCTAATGGCAGTGGCTATTCTCTAAGTGAACTTAATAGCAGGTAATGGACTTCTCCTCCAAGAACTTATCCAATCCTTTTTTGAACCCAGCTACACTAACTGCACTAACCACATCCTCTGGCAACAAATTCCAGAGCTTTATTGTGCATTGAGTAAAAAAGAACTTTCTCCCATTAGTTTTAAATGTGCCCCATGCTAACTTCATGGAGTGCCCCCTAGTCTTTCTACTATCCGAAAGAGTAAATAACCGATTCACATCTACCCGTTCTAGACCTCTCATGATCTTAAACACCTCTATCATATCCCCCCTCAGTCGTCTCTTCTCCAAGCTGAAAAGTCCTAACCTCTTTAGTCTTTCCTCATAGGGGAGCTGTTCTATTCCCCTTATCATTTTGGTTGCCCTTCCCTGTACCATCTCCATCGCAATTATATCTTTTTTGAGATGCGGTGACCAGAATTGTACACAGTATTCAAGGTGCGGTCTCACCATGGAGCGATACAGAGGCATTATGACATTTTCCGTTTTATTCACCATTCCCTTTCTAATAATTCCTGTTTGCTTTTTTGACTGCCGCAGCACACTGCAATTTGAAGTACCTATTTTTCACCAGCTTACGCACATGATCTTTCATAGCTAATTCACAATCCAACTGGACTCTCAAGTTACGTACAACTGACAATAGTGCAAGGTCAATTCATTCAGGTGACATCTTCCATGTTTTTGAATAGTGGTGTTTAAAAAATAAACTTCAGGTGTTATCATTAGCCATTGAGGTGTTATATCTGGCTGTGCGTTGAAGTCTCTCCTAGGGTAGTGTCTCCATCATTGTTTCTTTTTACGTGCTATCACAGGAATGACTCTCACTCATAAACCAGGTATGTCCCACAGAATAAAACAACAGAGGTCAGCTAGGAAGCACAGGTGGAGAAGGCCTAGCATCTCCCGTAGGTGCAACGTATCTTAAGGATGGAGTAGATAAGCATTAGCAGGAAGGGGATAAAGCCTGCAAAGGTGCCTTCAGCTAATATCAAAGCCTCTGGTTTTTGAATACCAACACAGTAAAGTCTTATCAGTGCCAAGGGGTCACAGAAGAAATGGTTAATCTCGTTATATTTGCAGTAAGACAGCCAAAATAGCACATCCTGAAAGATAACACAGGAACCAGTAGCCAGGAGGATGAAGATGCTCTCATTCATGAATAGGGAATCGTGCAAGGGGTCACAGATTGTCATATAATGGTTATACACTGTGGCACTGAACAGAAATAGTTTTATAATGTAAATAATGAATCCTAACTGATCGGTTATCTTACTCTAATTCTCTCCCCAGTTATATGACCCTTGTTGTAATGTAACTTTTGATCTCTTCGCACTTGTTTATGTTCCGTTTTTTGTTCCCACCCCCTTGTTATATGTAAACCGGCATGATGTGGTTTCTAATCACGAATGCCGGTATAGAAAACCTCTAAATAAATAAAATAAATAAATATACCCGTGACAGGCTGAAAGAAGTAGGGTAGAGTCATGCAAACATGGAAATAAATGCATTGTGAAGGAGACAACCAGCAGCTGTCAGCCAGGAAAATCAGAAAGAGAGAGAGAGGAGCCGGCTCTGAAGGACAGCTCTCAGCTGCTGCTGGGGTGAAAACTCCTCTGCCATCTCTTGGGAGTAAGAGGTGCTGAATCGCAGATCCTGTCTATCCAAGGGCAGTAAATCTTTTACCCAGGGTGTGGTGAGTTTCTGTGCCAGCTGTTAATCTTTGTGCACAGAGTCAAATCTTTCAGCCATTCAAAACCAGTCCTTTCCTTCTGCTCACTTCCGCCTTCATGGTCATAGGGGTCATTAACTATGGGGCCCCCACGGAAAGTAACGAATTTTGTTGGTTGTTATCTGGAGGTTTTCCCTGATCTCTGTTCTGAGGATTAAATGTTCCTTCTCTTTTGCAATCTAATCCTTTATCTTGCCCTTTTATTTGATTAACATAGCAGTACTAAATATCCGCTTTATAAACTGTTTTCATTTCGAGACTTAAATTATTTATCTTTCAAGATTTTCTACTTCTGTGACTTATTCTTTTGATCCGCAAGTGTTTTCTGGTACACAATGGTATCAAACCTGCTTGCTATTTAATCAAGTAAGAACAAAGTGAAGGTTTGAAGCGGTTTGTGTGGCATTTCTAGCCGTAGTTGGGATTATTTATGCCGACATGCGTCACTTTGCATTTGTCCACATTAAATTGCATCTGCCATTCAGATGCCCTCTTTCTGGGCTTACTAGTAAAACTGCTACGCACCCTACAGCTGGCGCATGGGTCATGCTGGGAAGACCATGCAGGGAGAGGCCTACACTAGCTTCCAGTATCTGAGAGAATTAAATTCAAAGGGCTAAGTCCGCATTTTGGGAGAAGGAGCCAAAATACCTTTCACAGATCATCAGCCTTTTCATTAGGTGTTATCCTTGCAAAGACGTCAACATCTGTCTGCCAGATTCAACGTGCTGATCTTGGCACCAAGCCTCTGGAACGGACTGCTCAGGGATCCTACAATCGAGTTAATTTACTGGATCTGTTATTTCCTGTGAGCAGAGGTAAGGTCCTAGAAGAAACCATTGATTTGGATATAGGTACGCATTAAGGAGATGTTAGAATTAACACAATTATTAAGGGGGCCATATTTAGTGGCATTTAGCCAGCTGAATGCCAGCTTTTGAATATTTCTGCCACTTATCTGGATAACATGGAGGCGTTCCAGAGAGTAGCTAAGATAGCTAAATAGGTCATCCGGATAACTCTGATCATGCTGTAGAGCAGTCATCCAGTTTGATGGCCAATGGTGGAGCATTACCCTTAGTTTTACAGTTTATTGAATTTGTGAGTAAAGAATTGTAATTTCCATGTTAGTCCACTTAGATATCTGGAAATAAGGGTCAACAGACAAGTAGTAGGTGAGACCTTTTTATTGGATTAACTTAACACACCTGTTATGAGTTTTCCAGATTTATTCTCCCTTCATCGGGTCCATGAGGAAACTGTTCAGATATCCAGGTCTGCATGTGACATTATGTTCAATAAAGCAATAGGAAGGGAGAGGAAAATGTTAGATAGTGAGTGATATTTTTGACTTTTCTACTGGGTTTTGATGTGGATTTGGATGTACTTTGATGTCTCTGTATGCTGAATGGATGGGTTAATAACCTAGAGAAGTGGTTTATAAATATTTTAATCCAATGTTGTCACAGCATTACAGATAATGAATTACGTCATCCTTGAATATCAAATCTCAGACTCTATGCTCTTCTGAAAACAATTAATTAATAATGCCACACACAAGGAGCTGCAATAGGATATTCAGATTTGTGACAGTGTTTTCTCATGATAACTCACATGTGCACCCTCATCATAGAGACAGGAACACAGAACGTGAGGCATCAGAAACAAGACACCATGCTTCATTGAGTCTGCCTTCGACACTCGTAATACACAGGGACTGTGGTGGAGCTGTTGCACATTTCCCCCCCATCAGAGCCATCACCACAGAGAAATATTTTCTGCTAAATAACATTTATTTTCTATAAAAAACTTTTCTTAGGGCACCTTTCACCTCTTTGTTTTTCAGACTATAAATGAAAGGGTTAATCATGGGAATTAAAACATTATACAGCAGTGCAAAGACTTTGTTTAGATCCATTGACTGCATGGACGTTGGTCTCACATATAAACACATCACAGTCCCATAGAAGAGAATAACGGCCGTGAGGTGGGAGGAGCAGGTGGAGAAGGCTTTGCATCTCCCCTCTGCAGAACGGATCCTCAGGATAGTGGAGATGATGTAGACGTAAGATGTCAGAGTTAAGGTAAAGCAGGGAAGTCCTACCAAAAGAACCAAAATGGATGTTACAATTTCAATGGTGGAGGTACTGGTGCAGGAGAGTTTCAGCAGTACTGAGAGATCACAATAGAAATGATTAATCTCATTGGATCTGCAATAAGAGAGATGAGATATAAGAACAATGTGTGTCACTGCTTCCATAAACCCAAAGATCCAGGTCCCGGCGGCCAGCAGTACACAGACTTTTGTATTCATAATCACAGTGTAACGCAGGGGGTGACACACTGCGACGTAGCGATCAAAAGCCATCACCGTGATAATATTAAATTCTACACCTGTTAAATACATATAAAAATACAGCTGTGCAAAACATCCTTTCAAAGAAATTCTCTGACCCTTACTTAAGAGGATGTCCAGGAGTTTGGGGAGGGTGGCAGAGGTGTAAGAGATATCGAGGAAGGACAAGTTACAGAGGAAAAAGTACATGGGGGTGTGCAGGCGAGGGTCCAGGCACGTCAGGGCTATAATAGTGAGGTTCCCCATCAGGATGATCAGGTAAATCAGTAAGAACAGAAGGAAAAGAGGAATTTGCAGCTTTGGAAATTCAGGAAACCCCAGAATGATGAATTCTGTCACTGAGGTGAGATTTTCCTCTTCCATTGGATTCTGGGAAGAAAGAAAAGAGATGCAGATAAAGAGACGATTAGAAATCCAGCTCATTCCATGCAGATGAGAGGTGAAGTCTGCTGACCCCTGACACATTCAGTGACTTTGGTGTTTGAGCAGAAGACAGCAGTGAATCTAGTTCAGTCTTCCTCAGACTCTCCATATTTGGATAATGTTTGAGAAAATGGATTACACAGGGCTTGGGAAAAGCTCCCCTCTCGTGACTTTAGCCTCACTCCCTCCCCTGCACAAATGCAATAGCAATTGTTACTTGCTTAGAAGCTTGGCCAATGGTTCTGAATATCCCTAGCTTACACGTAATCAAATGTCTGGGAGAAAGTCATGTCAGATTGCACTTTCTGATGGTGAATTATCATTCAAATTGATGTGTACTGAGTATCGTAAGACAGAAGTGCACATACAGAATACTTAATTAGGACACCAGTAAAGAAGAGACAATGGATATGGACCACTGGAAGGGTTACGAAGCATGGGTGTAAGGATTTTGTTTTTTATTTTCATTGTCTGCAATAAGTAAAGGATAAAAATGGAAGATAATCTTACACCAGTTGAGCACCCTCAATGGGGAGCAGTGACTGAGTGTATGTGTGTGTGTGGCCTAAACCAAGACCAAAATGGCTTTGCATCCCCTATTCTATCTACATGACTGACCTGATTTTAATGTGACCCGTAATCTCTATCAGGGCAATATTCACATAAATAGCAATTTACACATATAAATTGGCCACAGGAAAACTGCGCTTCCTCAATGCAGCTAAAATTCATCGCATTGTTCCACAATGTGGATAATCTTGCAGGGGGCGATCCTGGGGTTGTGAGGGGGGCACATTAATAAAGCCAGGTACAAAGCACTTTTTGCTTTGAACATTTGGCGCAAAGTCCAGATCTGGAGAGTGTGAAAATTTGCCTTTATGAGGATCTAGAAGGTTCCAGGGAGGAGGTAGAAAATGCACAGAGAGCAAAATCATTATCAGCTTAGAAGGAATTTTTAACTACTTGGATATCAAAGTGCCCAAAAGACAGGGAGTACATATTTCACACTCCCACGGTACAGAAACACCCAAAATCTTGAATAATACGTAGGATAAAATGTAGGGAAGAGGCAGTGATGGAATAGCTGGCTTGTTTATAGAGTACTCAGGCTCATGTAACACTATGTACTCAATGTTAACTTCCCGGGTAGTTTCTCTTTGAGTATCGGTTTAAGGTGAGTAAAAGGGGAGTGGCTGAGAGGGACAGCCAGCGTCACTCACGGGCACTGTTTGTCTCTGAACTCACCTTTGGAGGCACCTCCTCTCGGTCCAGGCTCACTTTTTGCCAGCTAGAAGAAGCTGATTTTCAAACAGGGAAACGTAGGACCCTTCCGCCATTTTATCATGGCTGGATTGTTTTAAAAATAGCCATCTCCATGCATTCGGTTTGTTCAGATGATACTTTACTTCTGTTCTGGCCCCTACCGTCCATTAAACTCAGAAGAACATTGCAGGTGCCATGCCGGGTCAGCACTGAGCCCAGCATCCTGTCCTCGGCAGTGGCCAGTCCGCATCACAAGTACCCAGCAGATCCCCAATTGATCTATTTCTTATATTTTACTACCAGGGATAAGAGCCGGCTTTCTCAGATCTACCTGACTAATGTTAATGGACTTTTCCTTCAGAAACTTGTCCAGTCCTCTTGTGACCATGCCCTCCATAGCTCACGCTGACTGAAAAAATCCTTCCTGCAATTAGTTTTAAATTTACCGGTTGCTACTTTCATGGAGTGTCCCCTAGTCCTAGGGTTGTTTGAAAGGGTAAAAAATCGTTCTCCATTTACCCATTCCACCCCACTTAGCATTTTAACCATTTCACTCAGTCGTCTCTTTTTCCAAGCTAAAGAGCCTTAATTGTTTAGTCTTCCTCCATAAGGGAGCGTTTCCATCCCCTTCTTCATTTTCTGCACCTTTTCCGTGTCTGCAATGGGGCAAGCAGATCTGCCCAGAATCCCCCACCATGGATCTATCCACAGGCGTTCTGACATTCTCAGCCTGGTTCTCTTTTCCTTTCCGCGTAATTCCTTACATTCTGTTGGCCCATTTGACTGCTGCAGCAAACGGAGCTGTTAAGGTATTGTCCACCAGGACTCAAGGTCCTTTTCCTGGGTGGGGACTCCTAGCTCAGAGCCCAGAATCGTGTACGTGTGGCTGAGATTAATTTCCCCTGCATGCATTACTCTGTACTTACCCACATTAAATTGCATCTGCCATTTAGAAGTCCCGTATCCCAGCCTCACAAGGTCCTTCATTCTGCCTCTGTTTTAATGATTCAAAATAATTTTGTGTTATCTGCAAATTTGGTCACCTCACTCATCACGACCACATTTGCAGATAACACAAAATTGTCCATATAAAGCACAATACTATTGTTCATATATTTTTGTCTGTGTAAAACAAGATACAGCTCTTACCTTTGGGATAACAGATGGGACCACACCAGCTCTGTTCAGATAATGCTCAGCTATAAGAAGTATTTATTCTCCCTGTGGATCCCTTTGGGAAAGGATCCCTGAGGCTGAACATATGAAATCATAGTATGCAATGCATGGCAGAAGACCCGAGTGAGCTTTGTTTGGGTGGAGAATGCTGTAACACCTGAGCAACTAACGAGTCTTAATTATCCACAACAAAAGATACACATCAAACATTGAGAGTCTTCAAAACTAGTAAGGCTAAGAGAGAGAAAAACTAACTAACGAGTCTTAATTATCCACAACAAAAGATACACATCAAACATTGAGAGTCTTCAAAACTAGTAAGGCTAAGAGAGAGAAAAACTAACTAACGAGTCTTAATTATCCACAACAAAAGATACACATCAAACATAGAGAGTCTTCAAAACTAGTAAGGCTAAGAGAGAGAAAAACTAACTAACGAGTCTTAATTATCCACAACAAAAGATACACATCAAACATAGAGAGTCTTCAAAACTAGTAAGGCTAAGAGAGAGAAAAACTAACTAACTAACTAGTCTTAATTATCCACATCAAAAGATACACATCAAACATAGTCTTCAAAACTAGTAAGGCCAAGAGAGAGAAAAACTAACTAACGAGTCTTAATTATCTACAACAAAAGATACACATCAAACATAGAGAGTCTTCAAAACTAGTAAGGCTAAGAGAGAGAAAAACTAACTAACTAACTAGTCTTAATTATCCACATCAAAAGATACACATCAAACATAGAGAGTCTTCAAAACTAGTAAGGCCAAGAGAGAGAAAAACTAACTAACGAGTCTTAATTATCTACAACAAAAGATACACATCAAACATAGAGAGTCTTCAAAACTAGTAAGGCTAAGAGAGAGAAAAACTAACTAGTCTTAATTATCTACAACAAAAGATACACATCAAACATAGAGAGTCTTCAAAACTAGTAAGGCTAAGAGAGAGAAAAACTAACTAGTCTTAATTATCCACAACAAAAGATACACATCAAATTAACAGGCCGATTCAGAAAACCCCGTGGGAGAGCTGGTGAGCGCCCGTTCTCCCGATGCGCGCCCAGGCCACTCTTCTGGGCGTGCGATTCAGAAAAAAAAATATTCAAATGAGGGCCCGTGGTAAAAGGAGTCGTTGGGGACACTAGTGCGTCCCTAGCGCCTCCTTTTTGACAGAAGCGGCAGCTGTCAGCAGGTTTGACAGCCGACGCTCAATTTTACTGGCGTCAGTTCTCGAACCCACTGACAGCCACGGGTTCGGAAAAAGGATGCCGGCAAAATCAAGCGTCCGTCTTCCAACCTGCGAGCCGCGGGCTCATTTTACATTTTTTTTTTAATTATTTTTACTTTTGGGGCCTCCGACTTAATAACATCTACATTGCCATCTGGTGGTCTTTTCCATGTACTACAACAACAGATCTAGAAACATTTTTCCAAACATTTTATTTATTTAAAGTGTTTTGTATACCGTCATTCGGTTTCGCCATCAGAATGGTTTACAGTTCAATTTTCAGCATCAGAACGGTTTACAGTACAATTTTAACATGGTAATAGCATGGGAGGATGCTCTCCCCATCCCAATCCATCTTGTGCACTTTAACTCAAAAATAAGTCATTTCTGGAGGGGTTTCTAAAGAGTTATTCACCCAGATAATTCCATCACCCTGCCGCTGAGGCTCTTACTTCCGCAGGCAGTGGGGGCCGACAGAGACCCCCATCTTTTAAGCTCTCTAGTAGGCCCTGATATAGTATAATGAAATGGGAGTCAGGGCTCTGCATTCTAAGGAGGACATCCACTGCACTGCTTCTTCAAACATTTTATTATGAAAAACGATGAAGAAGAAAAGAAAAAGACAAGCCAGCAATGGATGGCAATAAACCTTCACTTTATACTTCACTTTATACTTCACTTTATACTTCACTTTCAATGCATATCCAGCATAGTTCTCTGCTTCAACAGCAGGGGAAAAGAAAAACTGTTACTTCACACATCCAGCAGAGCTCTCTGCTTAAACGGCAGGGGAGAAGAAAAAAGGGTTCGCACTCACAAAGCGGGGAGTAGCTGGCTTGTTACGGCGGTTACTACCCCAAACCAAATGTACCTGATACTTCACTCTCGACGCATATCCAGCATGGCTCTCTACTTCAACGGCATCGGAGAAAGACTGATACATCACGAATTTCCAGCATAGCTCTCTGCTTCAACGGCAGGGGAAAAGAAAAACTGATACTTCACGCATATCCAGCATAACTTCAACGGCAGGGGAGAAGAAAAAAGGATTCACACTCACAAAGCGGGGAGTAGCTGGCTTGTCACGGCGGTTACTACCCCAAACCAAATATCCAGATTACTACCTCCACCTTCCTCTATTCCTGATGCCTTTCAACTAGCTTGATCACTCCATTCTTATACTTCACTTTCGATGCATATCCAGCATAGCTCTCTGCTTCAACAGCAGGGGAGAAGATAAACAACCAATAAGGGCTGTATAACATAATCTGGGTAAAAACAAATAAGCATGGGTGTAGCTTGCTTATTGCGGCGGTTACTACTCCTACTACCTCTAACTAATCAAGCTAGATATTTCACTTGGATGCAGCTCCTCCACCGCTCTCTACATTAATGGCGGGGGTGGAAGGGAATTAGAACCAAGAGCTAAGAGAAACAGATAAGTATGGGAGAAGAAATGAGGGAAGCTTGCTGGGCAGACTGGATGGGCCATTTGGTCTTCTTCTGCCGTCATTTCTATGTTTCTATGTTTCTATGTTTCAACAGTCCAAGAAGGAGAATCAGGCATCAGAAATGTACAATCATCTGTGACAATGAGATAAAACTCTCTCACACTGCAGCCAAACACCAAGGCGTAGAGCACTCACTGGTTCATATGTATGAAAAAGTGAGAGTCTATTCCACTGTATATTAAAATCCAACATGCAATTTGTGAGAATAATGTAGAATTCAATAGATTTCATAAAATAAAAGAGTTTACAATCCCATTTAGAAAAGGCCAAGGATTTTGTCAACAGCACTTTAATGGTTAAGACACCCCTCAATTCGTTTATGATATTATTTTTGTTTATTGTCAGGTCTTCTTTTAGTTGTTATGGTATGTCTTAGCTAATTTTAATTAATTGTTTTTAGTTCATTAAATATTTTATGTATGTTTATTGTGAACTGTTTTTATTAATTCTTTGAATTGTAAAAGCGGTATATAAACATTTTAAATAAATAAACATTTTAAATAAATAAATAAATAAGCCCGTCGGGGTAAGGCCTTTACTTCCTCTCTTACCCCCCGCGGGCCCTACCGCCGACCACGAGGACCGTTCCTTACCTCGCCGATCACCAGGGCCCTCCTCCGAAGCGGCATCCGAAGCGTCCCATCCTGTGCGAGCCACCAGCTGACGTCATCCAGGGGCGTCCCCGTAGAGTTTAAAACCCTGCTCATCCCGGCGTCGCGCGCCTGGCGTCGCGCGTCTAAGGAGCGTGTCAAAGGGGCCTGCCCCTTTGAGCGCCCCTTCGAGCAGCCCCGTTCAACAGGCCGAAAGGACTTCGCCTGTGTGACTGTCATAACCAGTCGTATCTAAAGAGGTCGGAGTAAGTCTCAAACTATTTGTCTGATAAGTAACGGAATCAATACCAAAGTTTTCCCCGCATGACCCAGCGGGTCCAGCCCAAGCACAGAAAAGCTTAACAGTACGGACGTTTAACAATATCTAACAGTAAGCCTAGCAAAGTATGTAAAACTTGTCAGTGAGCCACTGGTAATCTGAACTCCTAAACGACAATATTTCAATGTGCCTCATGAGTCTGTTGCTTAATATTTGAAGTCTCTCTAGCACTCAGTACCATTTTTTCTCTCTTTCCCAACACGTTAGTTGGATTAATGCGTTTTCTGTGCCTTATCAGGATTTACTCAGGAACAAACCACTCTCATGCCTTTTTGCTAGTTTGTAATGCATATGTACGTTAGCAATATCAAGTTTTCACATTCTTTGCTCATCCAGATACCCTAAAACGAGATATATTCTGTCATCACTGTATAACGGATGTACAACATGCTTTATTTATCAGTCTGCCTGGAACTATACTAGAATGGTGTTTTGCCTGTAAAGTGCATGATACTAGCTCTCGGTAGTTTCTGCCTTACAACTGTCTCATCCAACTCTAGTTTTTCAATACACCACAGATCAACAATGCCCCCTTTAATTGGAAACTTTTCCCTAGCCTGCCACCTGCAACACATCCCATTTTATCCATTTACTTTCTCTCATCAGGCCACACACCGCAAGACCACGCTCAGCAAAAGAAGGCTTATCCCAATACACACCCTCACACGCACTCAAGCCATCAGTCTATCACTCATTTCCATTATCCTATTTAACGCACAATCACTCCAAAAGAAAACCCATCTCTTACACGATATTCTTACAGACTCTAAACCAGAAATATGTGCTGTCACAGAAACATGGTTCAAACAACATGACACTCCCCTCATCAACCAGCTACCTTTAGAAATCTACGATGTTTTCTCTATCCCTCGGAAAAAGAAAAGAGGTGGCGGCATACTCTTGGCTGTAAAAAAGGAATTTCAACTACTATCCCAGAAATGTGATATTCCAAACCAGTACGAAATTGGCTTTTTCAAATCGAAGTCACTCCAACTGTGTCTCATTTATACACCCCCAGGTCTCCTGGAGAAAGATTCATCCCCTCTTATCGAATTTATTGCAAACTCACTATCCCCTGACATACCCACAATTCTCCTAGGAGACTTCAACTTACACGTGGATACCTCCCCGCAATCCCCAGCATGTGAAGCATTCCTCTCCTCCCTTGAAGCAATGGGCTTCCAACAAATAGTGAACTCTCCCACACACAAAGCTGGCCACACACTTGATCTTATCTTTGTCAATTCCCCCATCAACATAAGCAATCCCCCTTCATGCACTACAGTACCCTGGTCTGACCACTACCTTATTCAGACTAAACTCTCACTCCCGCAAATCTCCCCCACCACGCCCCATCAGCCCATTTCATTTAACTTCCGCAAACCATGCGCTATAGATACCATCTCACAAGCATGCGCTGACATAGACAGTCACATTGACGTCTCATCCCCAGACAATGCCATCTCTACCTGGCTCAACCTCACCCTCAGCATTGCTGACAAACACTGCCCCCTCACAATAAAAACTATCAACCCAAACCGTAGAAACAGAAAACCCTGGTATACGCCTGAACTTAGGAATCTTAAAACCCAACTCAGAACAGCTGAGAGGTCTTGGCGCAAATACCAATCCCCCGCAACTAAAACATTATACTACCAACAAATGCATGAATATAGAAATTCCATCCTTCAGATTAAACGTAATTACTATGCTAAAAAAATACATGGTATGCAATATAACCCTAAGGCCCTATTCACCATGGTTGCGGACCTCACTTCTCCTACCCTCAAACAACTACCTGCTAATCCCTCTAAAAATCGTTGCAATGAATTAGCCCAATTTTTCAAAAACAAGGTCTCTTCCATCACTGCACAATTTTCACAGAATAACAGCAATATCTGTCTGCCTACCATCAACTCTCCAGTCTCCCTCTCATCTTTTGACTCTTCATCCTCCCTTGAAGTACAAAACATCCTTAAAAAATTAAAACCATCATCTCATCCCTCCGAAACCATCCCCACAAAACTCCTGCTAGCTATCCCCGAGGTGATTGCCAAACCCCTCTCAAATATCCTTAACTGTTCCCTAGAGCATGGCACAGTCCCTAAAGTTCTTAAACAAGCAGTAGTAAAACCCCTACTCAAAAAACCCAATCTTGACCCAGACACCTTATCCAATTACAGACCTGTCTCTAACCTACCCCTCCTAGCTAAAGTTATTGAAAAAGTTGTCAACTCCCGTCTCTCCGATCACCTGGAACAAAACAACATTCTCCCATCTACACAACACGGTTTCAGAAAGCACTTAAGTACTGAAACCCTGCTGCTCTCCCTACACGATACCCTCATTAAAGGAACCGACTCAGGTACCTCTTATCTTATTGCCATGCTTGACATCTCGGCGGCATTCGACACAGTCAATCACGATGTCCTCCTCAACATACTCAGGAGTATCGGGATCACTGGCAATGCCCTATCCTGGATACGATCATATCTCCAGGATCGCCTTTTCACTGTATTAGTAGATAACAATGAATCTGACCCCATTAATCTTCCCCAAGGTGTTCCCCAAGGTTCCTCCCTCTCCTCTACCCTATTTAATATTTACATGCTTCCCCTCACTACCCTCCTCACTAACCTCCACATCAAGCATTTCATTTATGCCGACGATGTGCAACTCATCTTCCCATTCTCTGACTCTCTCCATACTGCTCTGCTTAACTGGGAAGCCTGTCTTTCCTCTATCAACAAATTACTAAATGACATGCAACTAGCTCTAAATCCCAGCAAGACTGAACTCTTAATCATATCTAATAGGCCACCGCTCCCAGACATCCCACCTGCATACTCATCCACATCTTTCCCATCACACGTTCGCAACCTTGGTGTCCTTATTGATAACCATCTTACTTTCAAACCCTTCATCAAATCTATCATCAAGGAATGCTATTTCAAGCTCCAAACCATAAAAAAACTCAGACCACTGCTACACTTTTCTGATTTCCGCACTGTACTCCAGTCTATCATTTTATCTAAGGTAGACTATTGTAATGCACTCTTTCTAGGCATTCCCGCCACCTATACCAAACCCTTACAACTACTACAAAACGCTGCCGCTAGGATACTATCAAATTCAAAAAAAAGAGATCACATCACCCCCACACTTATCGAACTTCATTGGCTCCCTATACACTCCCGAATTCTCTATAAAGCCCTTTCCATCATCCACAAAAGTCTGTTGAACTCTAACCTCAATTGGATTAACCCCCCACTCCTCCCCCGTACCTCGAATAGACCCACACGTACAGCCCTCCAAGGAACCCTACGTGCCCAACCCATCAAATCTTTCAAATTATCATCTACCATAAGCAGAGCTTTCTCTCTCGCTGGCCCCTCCATATGGAACTCCCTGCCTCCCGATATACGCCTGGAAACATACACACCCACTTTCAAGAAAAAACTGAAAACATGGCTCTTCCAGCAAGCTTACCACACATCACCTGCCATTACATAAACCCCCACTGTTTAACTAAAAATTGAGTAACTAAGAATTTGCTACATGACTTGGAATCTATTTCTCGGAATATGTCTCATGCCCATCGATTTTGTACTTTGACTCGGCTAATTATGTAATTAGCTTTTGTAAATAGTTGTGATTTTACTGATTTTGCTGTATCCATTTATTGATATCACGGACGCTCGCGGCATAGTCAGCTCTATACCCTATCCCACTTTTAACCACCTTGTTCTCAGTTACATGTAAGGGCCCTGCCCAAAAGTTAACCTGTTTTTTCAATGTTATATGTAAGGGTTCTGCCCATTTGTTCCTTTTTAACTGTAAACCGATGCGATGTGTAAACGGTCATCGGTATAAAAGAAACTTTAAATAAATAAATAAATAAATAAATAAACTCAATTATAACACAAATTTTATCCCAAATCTACAATCAAAATGATGATATATTCTCATAGTAAAATAGGATTTATTTTATTTATTTAGAGGTTTTATATATCATCATTCCATGTGAAAATCACTAGATCACCTTGATTTACAGCATTGACATTCACAAATTATATACCACATATCACAAATTATTGATTACAGAAATTTCCTAACAGCAATATCATCATGATATCATTATAATATATGATATGATATGAGCTAGAGTATCTTTAAGCTGTTTACATGATCAACATTGAGTTTTACTCCTTTCTGTAAATTTCCCCACCTTAACTGGGGTCAAGAGTGCTCTGTGTGCAATAAAACAAGAGAGAGAGAGAGAGCCAGACCCTCAAAGATTTAGCTCAAAATATTCCCTATTGACTGTCTTCCACCTTTAATGAGCATTCTGCTTTCCAAACTTTCCCTGTACCCAAACAACAGTTAGATGAAATCCTCGCCATCATTCTGCCCTGGTTTGGTAGTAACGCAAATCAATTCACAAATGCTCTCCAGTTTTAATGCATTGGACAAACTAGATTACTCCAAATACAATGCTTGATCTGTAAGTGTATGAGAGAGTGATGGGTTGGAATAGGAAGCTCCTGAAAAGGATTTCAATTCACCCCAGTGAAGCAAATGACCCAGAGACCAGACCCCCACATCCTTGTCATTTACCCAAATTGGCATTTTGGTTGCGTAACTCCAAGAAATCCCAAGCTTATGTTGCAGAATCCTGTACATTGAGAATCCTGTACATTGTACAATCCTTTACATTGAGAATAAAAGAATTATTTGAGATTTAATTTTGTTTAATCATTGGACCTCACACTTCTTTTGCATCTCCTTTGTGTTGTGTGGGTGCCAGAATCCTGTATGACCACAATGTGACCCTGAATACTGAAAATCCCCCTAACCAGGCTGGAAGGGACTCCCTGGTAATAAAAAACAAGGGAATCAGAGAAACCAAAGCTTTCTCAGTAGACAGCCCATCCTTTGCACTGCTTCATTGGTTCAGAGCGACACTTCTACAGGTTCCATTCCACTGATCCTCAGAATACTGTTTTCTTATCTAAGACCTGATAACGTACCCTAGGGACTCAATATCCAGACAGTTTGTCCAGTTAAGTTCAGAATTTAGCCAGAAAAACAGCAGGTTTTGAATTTCCCACTGCTCTAAATGCCTCCATATTCTTTGGCGAGCTGTTCTAGGTTGGATTTAATTTGATGGTTAGGTTATCTGGCTAAGTCTGCTCATGTTGGAGAGCAGTCCTAGTTAGCCACTTATGTTTCAGTGAATACATTTAGTCAGATAAACTGTCCACTCCCCATCTTGCTGAATAATTTCTAAAATCCCCTCCTTCATCCCTGTTCCTGTTTCATTGCTGATGTTTAACACCATAGTCCAGCCTGGTTTCCATTTCTGCTATCTTAGATGGCAATCCATGTGCCTGCTGACTTTGGATATTATCCAGAATCTGATGCATGACTTTCCTTGAAGCTGTCACTGATCCTTATGATGCACTGTCCTGGAAAAAATATAAATGCAAAACTAGCACAAATCAAAACTATCACCTAGAGGAAAGGACCTCCACATTTGTACAAAGAATGCCCGCTGATGACAGAAAGAGGAAACTCTCAGGGTGCAACTTTTGCGTCCCCCGTTGTGTGTTTCTCCCTGGCCTCAGAGCATGCACAGCCTGGTGAATCTGTTTCCAGTACTTTCATCCTGGGTTGGGTTTCTTTGTCTCTCTTTACCGCTGGTGCTGCTCTATTATAGCACATTTTGGAGGTTTGGTATACTCTGTCAATAATGAAAGTTCTCTGCAGCTCTTGATCCAGCAGTATTGCTTATCAGCAAACACACATAGTAGGGCTCACTTGCTGCTTCTTTGTCATGTTTTGGGTGATTTGAAATTTTCAGCCTGGGGGACCATTTCCCAGAGGGACCTGCAGTGCCCATGAATACCTCTGACTGCTGAAGATTCCTGCATCGGACCTGGCGTAGTCTCATTTGTCATCCTGAGGGTAAGGACTGTAGGTTAGGTTGTTTACCACTAGTATTCTGATCTTAGTAACCCGGGTACTTGTAGGATCAAATGTTTACGATCAAATGCAAGTAAAGGCCCTGAAGGAAAGTGTGAGACATTTGAAATTTAGCTCAGAAAGAGATTGGGAGCCCAGTGAGAAGGCAGAACAAAGCATCAGGACTGGAGGGCGACTCTGTCAGTATCCTTCAGGACTGACCTGCAGCGGAGAGTGGGAGACCTGCCTGGGGGAGGCTCCAGCGAGGCCCTTATACTCAAAAAGATAAAAGTCCAACAAATGTACTCAGAGGGATCCTCTTTTTGCAAAGCTGAGGCTGAAGATGGATGTGGACCAACGCAGAAGTCTAGGAAGCAAATGACCTTCTTGCTGAGGCGAGGAAACGAAGCCAGGAGAGAACGTTTATAGGGCAGCAGCTCATGACATCATCCAAGGGCAATGCGGGTTTTCCCACTAATTTCTTTCAATGACAGAGGTCTAAACCTGCTCCAGTTCTCGACCTGATCTATCGAAGGCTTGATAATGTTAGCTGACGTCAATCCAAACACGTGACTTTGGACATCCCTTACTTTATTTTCAAAATGGCTTAAGTTCACTTAGAGAATAGCCACTGCCATTAGCAATGGTTACATGGAATAGACTTAGTTTTTGGGTATTTGCCAGGTTCTTATGGCCTGGATTGGCCACTGTTGGAAACAGGATGCTGGGCTTGATGGACCCTTGGTGTGACCCAGTATGGCATTTTCTTATGTTCTTATGTTCTTAACAATATGTCAGAATCTGGGAAATTTATATCCATGGATGGTTGCATTGCCAACTTTCTAATTATGGAAAACAACCCCAGAGGGTGATTTAATGCCTTTGCTAATGTATTGAACTAGAACTTCCGTTTAGTAACCTGACATGCATTACAATAACCCCTTATCAAATTGCTATACTCCTGTCTAGTTAACTCATCCTTACATTTCCTCCATTGCTTCTCCGCCTTCTCTAGATAAACAGGGCACTCATAAACCAAGGCTCTGATGCATCCTTTTTTCTTATTTTCTTTTCTTTAACTGGTGTAACACTGACATAAAATTGGGTTAAACTAGTTGTACTGAAGCCTCAGCTCTGGCATCATTCCAATCATGATGCTGGATCTTCTTATTCCATTTTTCAGCAAATTCGGGTAAACTAACTGGTCGTGCCAGTTTCCTTATAAAAGATCCTTTCTTACTCGATTTTTTAATAACATTCATGCATGTAAATGATGAGAAAATGATCCAACCACAATTGTTCACTTATCCTCAAGTATGTAAGGATAAGACGGCACAGAGCACCCAGCACGTAATCTCCAAGTGACTACCTGGAAATTATCTTTATCCCAATGAATATGTAAATAACAATTAAATACTGAGAATGAACCGCATGTAATCACCCAAGACACATGTATAAAAGGGCAATTTAAGTCAGAAATCAAATAGTCTAAAATGAATTATTTGTTACCGGTTATTAATGGCACCTTTTGTAAAGTTTAAGCTATTTATTACTATATGTGCCTTTTTGTAAACCGTTATGATGGTAAATAACTTAATGATGGTATAGAAAAACATTTAAATAAATAAATTTATCTCCTGGACATATTAACGGATCAGTATGTGGCCTGCTTTGTGTGTTGATATGGAGATCAGCTGTATATAATCTGTAGCTGTCATGATTGCCCCTATAGCTTTTGACTGGCTACAGGAGGCCTCATCCAAATGTGCATTAAAATCACCAAAAAAAAAATACATTTATCATAATTAATAGACAGAGTTATTAAAATCTCCAATACATTCTGAAATTCCTGCACATGAAGATCAGGTAGACAAAAGATATTTCTAATATACCAATTAGTCACCCTAATCCGGGCTTCCACTGATGAAGGAAAATCAAAATTAATTTTTTTAACCCCCACCCCCTCTTTTATGGGCACGTGCTTACTAGAATTACAAATAACCAACTGGACAAAGCACTTTTCAAAGAATAGAGTCATGTGCATAATGACACAATTTTGTAATAAAAAACAAATCCATGTCATTCTGAACGTTTTCATTCTGGATAAAGTCTTCCTTTTGTCGTACTGACCTGGCATTAATGTAACCCACTCAAATAAAACTCTCTTCAACCCTTTCTGTAAAACAAGAACCCAATCCTTCTCTAGGGGAGAAGACTACCAACCTCGGTCTATCAACATAATGGTGTCCAATAGGATGGCCGCATACCTACCCTTCCCATATACCACCGGTATAGCTTTCCCCATAGTCACACATACAAACAGAAATAAAATAAATACCCAGATTTTAATCATCATTGCCATTCAATCAACTTACTGATGTTCATGGAAAAGTGTTACGCTAATTTTAATGACTTGCCCAAGCCAAGGTCCAAGGTCCCACTAAGGGAGTCTATGACACTGAATGATGTGGAATTGTACACAGGAAATCATGTGTTAGATTTGATATCTTAAGATGACAAAGTTAGGTGCTAAGCAGTGGAAACTGCAGGAAAGTTCCCTCTAAACTCGCCCAGCAGCCCAGAGGGTCATGTAGTCTATAAACTGATGACCATGCAGCTTCTCCAGCCCTCCCTTTAACCATGTGTCTCTTGTGAACTATTAAAGCTACAGATTTCTAAATATGCAAGAGTCACTGTATCAGGTAGAGAAGTAGGAGAGGATCTTTTGTCAATAGGCATCTGAGGAAACAAAATATGATCCAGAGAGCTTCTAATAAAATATTTTAACAAGAGCTGACTCCACCTCCTGAGCTGTGCTGTTTGATCTCTTTATGTTTTGAGGTATACGAAGTTTGGTGTCCAGCGAGTTTTGCAGTGGATAATGTGGACTCTCTATTCTTCTAGCCTAAAGAATATCAAATATTCAAACCAAACGCACCCAGGAGAGCTCAGTTGTACTTTCTTGGCTGTGCCCTCTGCACTGCATCATTTTAAGCCTCAGGGATGCTTTCCCAGAGGAACCTGCAGTGAGCATTAATATTTCTACATGCCGAGGATCCCCAGATCAGCACAGTCTATCAGCTGTCTGGAAGGTAAGGATATAAGCACACTTTCTAATTTACGATAACACTGTTGTCACATTTGTAGAAGAATCCATCACCTAGAGCGCTCTGTGCAAAACAGGGCTTATACCCAGACTGCAGAGAAGAAGGAGAAAGCAATGCAGATTTTAGTAGTAGGTCCCTGACAATGTACAAAAGTCACCATTGATTGGGACTAACTGCACCATTAATAATTTATTCTTAAGTATCAACATTTAATCGTGGAAAAAATACTTTGGAAAACAAAGGACATTATGATATCCACTGCATGTTTTTGTGCTCAATTTCACTTCCATGTCAGCCATATTTATATTTATAGGACAATCTAGCAGAGGTTAGAAGAGGGTAGGACCAAAAGGCCAATTGAGAGGATCAGTGTTCTCTCCCCACAGCCCTCCTTGTGAGCTCTGCTCATCAGCCAGGTCCCTCCTATCCATGCCCTTCTCTTCCATTGCCTGCTTTCCACCTGGCTGCACCGCATGCTTGTGCTACTCCTTCCTCAGGTGCTGCGTCCTGCTCCCTCTCTCCAGCCTGCTCCCCACAATTATCCCCTTCACAGCCTTCTTGATTTTAACCATTTACTTAATAAGTGAAACTCCCAAAGTCTATTTTGCCCTGTATGTTTGCCTTAATTAGACTGCAAGATCTCCCGAGGAGGGACTGTCTCCTATGTGTTTTTGTACAGTTCTGTGTACGTAGGCTAGTGCTATAGAAGCGATAAGTGGTACAATTAATAGTTACGTTACCTCAGGTGCTGTCCTCTTCAGGTTTAGCATTACCCATCCTTCTGCACTTTCATGTAAGGAATGCACTAAATCTTTGCTCAAACGCTGATCACTTCATGAAGCTTTAATTCACTGAGGTACTGCCTTTTTTTTTCATTCGAGGAAATTACTCAAGAAGGTTATACTGATAACTCTGCATTGAATGAGCTGGATTTCTCTCCGTGCATTTCCTTTCTCTTCCCAGAATCCCATGGAAGAGGAAAATCTCACCACAGTGACAGAATTCATCATTCTGGGGTTTCCTGAATATCCAGACCTCCAAATCCCCCTTTTCCTTCTGTTCTTACTGATTTACCTGATCATCCTGATGGGGAACCTCACTATTATAGCCCTGACGTGCCTGGACCCTCACCTGCACACTCCCATGTACTTTTTCCTCTGTAACTTGTCCTTCCTCGATATCTCCTCCACCTCAGTCACTCTCCCCAAACTCCTAGATATCTTCTTAAGGAAGCATCAGAGGATTTCTGCAGTTGGGTGTTTTACACAGATGCATTTATTTCTGGCCCTGGCATCTGTAGAATTTTTCCTTCTTACAGCCATGGCTTATGACCGCTATGTGGCGATCTGTCACCCCCTGCACTATGCTGTTATTATAAATCAGAGACTCTGTGTACTGATGGGTGCAGGGACCTGGATTTTGGGGTTTCTGGACCCAGTCATTCACACTGTTCTTATATCACATCTGTCTTATTGTTTATCCAACAAGATTAACCATTTCTTCTGTGATCTCTCAGCTCTGTTGACACTGTCTTGCAGCGGGACACAGGCTGTTGAAGGTATGAATTACATTTCAGCTGTATTTGTAGGGCTCCCCTGCTTTATCACAACCCTGACATCTTACGTCTGCATCATCTCCGCCATCCTAAGGATAAGCTCCACCGAGGGGAGACACAAAGCCTTCTCCACCTGCTCCTCCCACCTCACGGTCGTTATTCTCTTCTATGGGACCATAATGTGTTTGTATATCAGACCAGCATCCATGCAGTCACTGGATCTAAACAAGCTCTTTGCTCTGCTGTACAATGTTTTAATTCCCATGATTAACCCCCTCATTTACAGCCTGAAAAACAGAGAGGTAAAAAGAGCACTAAGACGTTTTTTTAATAGGAAACTGGATTGCTAAGGATCAGAGGAACATGTTCTATGTTAATGAATGTAGAACGTTGTTGATGACAACGACACAAAGCAGAACAGATTTTAAATCATTTCCCCAGCATTAAATCTCTGCAGAGATTCGTGGCTCACAGTGACATGAAGAAAAACATGATTTAATGCATTACCCGTACATTCAGGGCTAAAGTTTGAAAGCCCTTTACATGCATAAAACAGGGTTTTATGTACAATCAACCAGAGCTGTGTGTAGGGAATTTATCAGATAGAAAAACCTACAGCAATTAAGTGGTCTCTGTGAGCTCCTTTGTGTGCACTCGGGAGGTATTTGAGAGTTGGGCTAAGGACTGTATTTTGGATGATTGACTTTTGCTGGGGGAGAAGGGTAGAGGATTGGGGTGAATTGTATTCTCTAGTTTGGTTTATTGATCATTTGCTTATAGAATTGTATGCAAAAATTTAATAGAAGATTGAAGTGAAAAAAATAAATACAAGCCTGATGTAGCCTGGCTCTGTGCTTACTTTTCATGAGCTGCCGGGGGGCAGAGATGGGGGGCTGGGTTTAGACTTGTGCAAATACTTTTTGAGGGTACATTTCTAACTGCTCGCTTAGGGCTGACTTGCTGTTTTGAAATTAGAGGGTGTGCCGGGGAAAGCAGCAGTGCCCGCGTGCACGGGAGGAGCTGGACGTTTCTGTGCATTCTTTCTGCAATTGTGCACTTTTTCCCACTGCACTCCTGCCCCCGGGATCGCTTTCAGACGTACAACCCCCAGCCCCCCAGGCAGCTTTCCACAGTTCATCTGTGTGCATAAATCCGTTTAGAAATTTGAAACATTCTGCACGCAGGTTAACCCACCTGAGTTCTGCCTGCTAAAGTGGAGGTCCTGCTTTAGGAGATTTTATCAGTCACCTAACCCGCCCAATTACCCGGGCAGCTTCCAAGCGAGTTTCTGCCCCTAAAGCCTGCATTGTACACGATCTGCACAGTTATAAAATGAACCTTCCTGGGGGTCTCGCTCGCAGACCCAGGGTCATGCCATCAAATCTTTAAAGAAAAACTCCTCCTGGCATTTCCCTTGGAAACTGTGGGACCCGCCGGCAGGGCGAGTGCTTCGGTCCAACCCCGAGCATTGTCCGCTGCTTCTCCCCTCCCCCATGCGGGTAAAAGCACCCATGCTGGCTGCACAATTTCCAGCCTAGGAATTTACTCCGGTAAGTGCTGAATTAGCGGGGTTATAATCGTTGGAAAGCTGTCCTCAGCCCGTCTCGCTCATTAAGGTCGTGTATAATTTCCAGGCCCCGGCATATTTAATATTTCTGGAAACCAGAGGGAGAAATGTTTTGGGATTTTCCAGTCCTCCCTGGAACGTGTCACTTGTACAACACCCCCTGTCAGATGAAGGAGCCTCAATATCTGTGCCGTGCTTTAATCAGAAGACGGTCTGAATTACTTTTCTCAGGGCTTATGGAATGAAAGTAAAAGTTAGATTTTGTTTAAATAATGATAATTCTGTGCAACCTTCCAATGCGTTGAGGGGGAATTAATAAAATATCTTAACCCTGTAAAGTTTTAGTGTCTCCTTCCTGACCTTGTTACTCAAAGAATCTAACCCAAAGGGAAAATGAGGGACCAAAACTATTTCTGTGTATTCACGTAGCTAAATGATAATAATATATCCACTCATGTTCTATAGGAGACATGGTATCAAACTGTGAATGTAAAGCAGGGGAAGCATGGTCTCTAATCTCTCGCCCCCAGTGGGTTGCAGATAGAATCGTGAGGAGCACCAGCAGTTCTTATCATTTACCACCTCCCTACAAACGGTTTTAAACAAATCTTTGGTGATAAAAAAAATAACCCCAAGCCATAGTACAGGGGTTATTTTTGCAAGATATTACTCATAGCTGAATACAAACTCCACTTCTCTTCACTTAGTGGCATTCAATAATAAGCATCTTAAAACGAACTTAGCCGGGGACTGACCCATTCGGGAGGAGTGGAGGAGTGGTCTCTTTCCGAGGGAGAAATCGCCCTGCAGGTGACACTGAGTTTAATTCCATCGGACTCGCTGGGCCCTGGCGCGGAGGTGGGGGCGGCGTGACGGTCATATCCACCCTATGCTGGGAGGAGCCCTTAAGAACAGGCTTGGAACAGAGTGAGGATTGGGACTCACCCGTTCGGGAGGAGTGGAAGAGAGGTCTCTTTCCGAGGGAGAAATCGCCCTGCAGGTGACACGGAGTTTAATTCCATTGGACTTGCTGGGCCCTGGCACGGACGTGGAGGTGTCGTGTTGTCATATCCACCCGACGCTGGGAGGAGTCCTTAAGAATGGGCTTGCAGCGGCACGCAGTCGCCAGTGGCATGTTGCCTAAGCCGCGTGCGCCGAAGGGGCGCGCGGCTTTGTAAAGAAATTTGAAAAGTTTTCTTTCTGTTTAAAGAAGACCTTCCAGACGCCCCCAGTGCTTCAGCCCCCACAAGGGAACAAGGTAAATTAATCTGTGGAACCATAACATACGAAGTTGGTTGATATAATATTCCTGGACTTTCCTTTGTTATATTATATGTTAAAGAATGCCTCATTTATTTATTTATTTATTTATTTCGGATTTTTATATACCGGCATTCTCAATACAAGTATCGAATCAGGTCGGTTTACATAGAACAAAACTGTCGCAATAAAGGCGTTACATTAAACAGCATTTCTTAACATATGAGTAACATATAACATATCATATAAAAATATAAATAAATAATACAAATTTAAATATTACATAAAAGGAAAGGTAGAGTGAGGATATTCCCCTCTGAATCCTCACTTCCATTAGACCAATGGGTCATCACTGACTTTGCAGTTTCTACTCCCGATCCTTCGCGGGTAAGCCTCATTGGCGAAATAGGTAGAGGAGTACCCTTTGCACCCGAGGATGTATCACTTACACCGCCAGAACCTAGAACTCCACTGCTAAAATCCCCTGGGGATGATGCCACTAATTGGGAGATAGCTAACATACTTTCTAGTCCCCTGGCTGAGGGAAGTAGGGCATAGAACCAGGTTGGAGATTTTGATGAGAAGAATTCGCAATTGACACCTTCAGTGAATGAAGAAGCTGTAGGAGGAATACAGATACCAGCTCTCTTGGGAGATAAAGATCATCTTTTGGAAAATGTATTACCTGGGACTACGTCTTCTTCAGATCCTCCTAAGAGTCTGATACGACCAGCAGTAGTGACATTAGATTCACTCTGGGACTTGACTGCGAGTCTCATGCAAGTTTTTAGGGATCAATCTCAGCGTCAGGAAGCTGTATCAACTAAATTGGATATTGGGCTACAGACCACCAAAAAATTCTTTCGGATCACTCTCTCACTCTGCAGGTTATGGGAGCTGATATAAAAAATTTACAAAGTGTAAACTCCTTAATAATTTGAGAGTGTTTAAACACAATAAGTTTAATCTCTGGAAAATTATTCTCGTCGTTTAAATCTAAGAATTACTAATTTTCCTAAAGTAGTTGGTGCACCTATATCTGTAATTGTGAGAAAATATTTTGCAGAAAATTTAAAAATTCCTATAGATAAAATACCTGTTTTAAGTAAAAGTATTGTTCTTCCTTTTCAAAAGAAACAAGGTGTAATGTTGAATCCTATTAATCCTTCACAATTGGAAAATTTGACAGCTTTCTTAGATACTTCATCGGAGGAGGTTCTCGAAAGGGCAACCCTTCTGATGACGTTTCTTTCTTTTTTAGGATCTTAATTTAGTAATGCGGCACTACTTCCAAAACTTCAATACTTCCTTCTATGGTGGACAAGTTCGTGTCTACCATGATTTCACTAAATCTACACAAGATCGCCGCAAGGCTTTCCTAAATATGAAAAAAGACATATTGGATAGTGGTGCATCATTTCTTTTACCATACCCTTGCAGGTGTGTGATAAAAAAAGGAAATAACACCTTTATTTTCTTTAAGCCAGTTCAGCTGAGTAATTTCCTTAAGAACTGCAAGAGCCCTCAGTGTTGCATCCGTCACACTCAGACAGCTTCGTCCCACATGCCTCACCTCAGTTTCTGCTTTCTTCACCAGCCTCGGGAGAATGGCGTCCGTAGCGTCTGCTTGCCGCACCCTCCGGCGACCCCGGAACGGCTATGGCATGACGTCTCACCATGTCCTACCGGAGGGCCTCCTAGGGCGCGCGCGTGCCCCACATCTTTATTGCAGCGTTGGCGCGAACCTCGGGGGCGTCCCCCTCGAGTGACATCACTGCTTCCGACTATTTAGCCTGCCCATTTGCTAATCACCGTTGAGTTAGCAAGGATTGGACTCGTCCGGTCTAAGTTGCTCTGCTGCTTCTCGCTGCTGCTAGAAGCTCTCTTCACCCTCCGGGGTTCTACCAACTTGGGTACCCGCTCCTCGGGGGCCCTTTGCTTATTTCCAGGTGCTTATCCTGAATCCAGGTACCCGCTCCTCGAGGGCCTGTGTTGTCTATCCTGGTGCCTGCTACCAATTCTTCTGCCTGCTGAGAACTCTACCTACAGCTACAAGAGAGTGAGTAATAACATCTTCCACTCTGTCTCACCTACAGCTCCTCACTGAATACCTGCATCGGAGCCCTATACTACCATTGTGGGACGGCTCTCCTCCGTCGAGGATCCCAGACTGTTGCTGCAAGAAATCTCCTCTCTACTGCCACCTCTGGTGAACTCTACAAGCTGCATAATAAAGATATATTCTCTGTGTTTGTGCATCTGAGTCTAGCCTGGTGCTACAGTTCCCTGCGGGGCTCCTCCCCGAGGGAGTCAATACCACTGTTGCCCCTAAGAATCCACCAAACACCTCAAAACCATAACACTCAGACTTAAACAACACCCAGTAATCTAGGTAACTTTATTAATTTTTTTGGGAGTTGAGTACCACTATCTTCTTTATATATTGAAATTCTGTTAAGAATCTCCTTATTATATGAAGTTCCCTTGTTCTGTGATTGTGTATTCATAATTGAGATGGTAGAGTCGATAGCTCTATGTTTGATTTTTCTTCTTTCCTTGTTAAATTCAATTTTGTTTAGCAATGATCTCATACTTGCTGTACAAAGATATTCTTGCTTTGTCTTTCATTTTGAAAAATTAATTTAAAAAAACCCCAAAAAACCCAAAACTTAGCCAAAGTGGTCCACTGAGGAATCCCAACATGGCGGATGCTTCATCAGGGGACCTTCCACAAACGACAAGCTTAAACGAACTAACAGTCCGCCATGTTTTGAAACTGTTAGTCCATTTGAGTTCGTGTACAAAATGACAATAACACAGAGAGAGAATGAGACCATCGAGTGGTAATCTCCATCAGCCGTTGTTTTCTTTGCTCTCCCATGGGCTCCTCTGCAGGATCCACTTTGCAGGCAACACGAGACTGAGAGGAGTCCATGCGAGCTGAATTCCCTGAACAAGTTTTCCTACAAAACATTGGCTGCATTCTGTCTCAATGTTATGGTGATTTTCAGCATTTTTGAGACAGTTGTTCACTCATTTTTTTGGTTTCTTGTATTTAATCACAGTATGTCCTTGGTGTGGGCCTTTGGGGGTCTAAATTCAAGTGATTCTGGTGGGCTGAACTAATATTCAGCTGAAGTGTTGTTTTGGTTTTTTTTGAGGGGGGGGGGATAATAGTGCATGATTTAGGCAGGATGATGCTTCTCTTCTCCTCCTTCTCATGTTTTTACTTCACATCTGACATCCATTTCTGAATTCATGCACTGTTCTCTGTGAGGTCTTTCAAGCAGTGGAACTCCAGCGGGTGTCGCATTGTCAGGTTCGGTGCCCCAGGCACAGATAACTTTTTATCAGTGATGTAAATCCAGTTCTTCATTAGTTCATTGCAGGGGTCCCACTCTTCTACGAAATCACTTGAGACATCTTCATCTCTGTCATAGATAGTCAGCCCTAGGTGGTAAGAACTCAACTGATGGAATGCACATTTTATCTGAGGAATTGCCTTTAGTATCTCATACCACACCTGTACTAGCATTTCCTTTGCTGTGGAAAACTACTGAGAGAACATATCTTTTCCTATAATTAGCTTTTGGTGTTTTCTATAATTTAATAAACTATGAATACATTTTAGACTGTTTTGAATGAAGTCATAGAGGGATTTCTTTTTACCTGCTAAAGCAAGAGTCCAGCAGAAATTCAAATACTGGACAGGATGTAGAGAAGTTGGTGATCATAATGACATAAATACAATTAAATATGGCCAAATGTAATACATCTGAAAGACAGTATCACAATATTTATTAATCAGGTATCTGCAACTTGGTGAAAGACTCTCAAATCCAGATCCAGACAGTAAGCAGAGACACAGTCATTTAAGAGCTCAGTGTCATATTCTTTAGAGTCTACGAAGATTAATAATGTGGTTAGGCAGGAGATACCATTGAAGTCCATGGGGGTGAATGATGTGGTTAGGAGGGAGATACCATTGTCGTCTAATGGAGGTAAATGATATCGTTAGGAGGGTGATACCATTGAAGTCTATGGAGGTGAATGATGTGGTTAGGAGGGGAATTCCATTGATGTCTATGGCGGTGAATGATGTAGTTAGGAGGGTGATACCATTGAAGTCTATGGAGGAGAATGATGTGGTTAGGAGGGGAATTCCATTGACGTCTATGGAGGTGAATGATGTGGTTAGGAGGGTGATACCATTGAAATCTATGGAGGAGAACCAATGGACAGCAGCAGCTCTGATCTGAGGGGAATTCCATTGACGTCTATGGAGGTGAATGATGTGGTTAGGAGGGTGATACCATTGAAGTCTATGGAGGAGAATGATGTGGTTAGGAGGGTGATACCATTGAAGTCTATGGAGGTGAATGATGTGGTTAGGAGGGAAATTCCATTGACATCTATGGAGGTGAATGATGTGGTTAGGAGGGTGATACCATTGAAGTCTATGGAGGAGAATGATGTGATTAGGAGGGAGATACCATTGAAGAATTTAGAGATGAATTATGCAGTCAGAAGTGGCATTCCATTGAAATCTAATGAGATGAATGAGATATTTTTAGGGTGAAAACATTGAAGTAGACAAGGATAAATAATATATTATTAGGAGTGACATCTGATAATGAGAAAGGTAAATAGTGAGCTGTCCTATTAAAGCACTGGAAACTAGAGGATATTCTCTCTAACCCAGGTGCTCAGAGAACCATGCAGTCTATGAAGCACTGGTCCTGATTACGATGCTGCTATACAAATCCTCCCAAGGTCCATCTAGTGAAGAATGAAGGCTGAAAATTTACAGATAAGTCTGGGGACAAAACAGCTGGTAGAGATGTTTGAGAGAACCTCATGAGAACAGGCACCATCACTATGCACAATATGATGCAGAGAGCTTTCTAATTAAATATTCTAACAAGATCTGACCCTACCCTTGCACTGCACTGGCAGGTTGGATCTCTTTATTTTTTTAGGTGTATTACTATTTCTGTTTGTTTTAGAGTTACCTTGGATAATTAAGACTCTCTCTATTCTTGAAGAGAGCAGGACAGCAGATATTCAAATCAAACACCCTCAGAAGTGCTCTCTTGCACTTTCTTTGCTGTGCCCTCTGCACTGCATCATTTTCAGCCTCATGGCTCCTTTCCCAGAGGGACCTACAGAGAGTATTATTATTTTTACCTGCCGAGGATCCTCAGATCAGAGCTGCTGCTGTCCATTGGTTGTCCTGAAGGTAAGGATGTAAGCAAAATTTAAGAACTTGTGTTAGCATTGTTATAATATATGAAGAGAATTGTGTCATCTAGAGCACTGTGTGCAAAACGCAATAATGCAAGACAATGGGGTAATGCACAGACTGACCAAAAGGTGCAGATGGTGGTAGAAGGTCCCCATCCATAATAGCTTACAAAGTCAAGGAAGCAACCAGTGAAAGGGAAGTCACATATGGGAGGGAATGCAGTTCAGTGGGGGGCAGTGTGTAATAGTTGTAGAGAGGAAGGTGCAGAGGGCTGTAACAGGTAAAGGATTTCTGATGAGGATTTGGGAGTGGGAAGAGGTGCTTGGCTAGGAGAGAAGGTGATCTGGTAGTCAGGAGCACAGAGGGAGAAGTCACAGAGGAAGAACAGCTTTAGCAATCAGAGCAGCAGACAGGAGTGATGCCTGTGTTGTGTGCAGGTAAAAAACACACAGGGACATTATAAAATTATCCTCTACCTTTCTGATCAGTACGTATACACAGAGAATAAATTGTACATACAATCTTTAAATGCAATGTATAGATAGACTTTATTAATATCAGAAAATATATGACATTCTATCTAAACAATTAAAAACTTACTAACCACAAAAGAGCATCCAAACACTCACATCCATACCACTTTAAAACCTATAGCACTTGTAAACATAGTGACCCAAAAATACACTTATTGCTTTATACAAATGTTTTTTTACACTAATATTCTTCAACACCTTATAACAAATAATGTCAGTAGCAATTATACTCTGTATCCACTGAATTGTTTACAGGTGCTATAGGTTTTAAAGTGGTATGAATGTGAGTGTTTGGATGCTCCTTTGTGGTTAGTAAGTTTTTAATTGTTGAGATAGAATGTCATATATTTTGTGATATTAATAAAGTCCATATATACATTGCATTTAAAGATTGTATGTACAATTTATTCTCTGTGTATACGTACTGTGTTGCGTGCAGGGCATGGGGGAATAAGATAAACAGGACTGGATGAGGACTGAGACAGGGAAGGAGCAGTGCAGCACAAGGCTAAGTGGAATATTTGGGATATTTGATGGTAGCAGAAGAATTCTAGGAAAGAGGAAAACTAACTTAGAGCCCTGAAATTGTAAAAATATTCTGGCGGCAGCAGCAGTCAGGAATGGAGACAGAGCACTGCTAATCAGGTTACATTAATGAAGGAAGGGGAATGAGGACAGCCTGGGTGAGGACTGATGAGAGCAGGAATGAACTGATATGGACGGTGATGAGGAGGAGGCAGAAGCACAAGGACTGCTTTATGTGTGCTGCTAAAGTTATATTGAGAGCTGTAACGTCAGCATTTCCAATCCCAGTCTGCCCAGCACTCTGAGTCCCAGTCTAGTCTGGAGGCTGCAGGGCTGCTCCGTTCATTACAGGAATTTAATTAAAGTAATCCAGGGATGCATTTCTGAAGAGATTCTGCATGGCTCTGTGATTTTTCTCATCTCTTCTCATGCCTGGTTGTCTGTAACATGCAGTACGCAAACATCTGACCCAGCAATGTCCTCACAGCAATGCCCTTTCTACTGGGGCAATCTAAAAGCTACAAAACTGCACTGCATGGGGGCAATCAAACCATTCCCACCTGCCCTCTTGCTCATCAGCCCCTCGCTACTTTGATGCTCCCCATTTTCTCCTTTACCATACCACAATGTCCATCGTGTTCCCCTAGGCTCTGTCCACCTTCAGCTTTATCCTCACTAAATACTTATGCAAATGTGCATCTTTTCAAGAAATTTTAATTGGGTGAGCTGTTCTCATTATTCATATACTTATCTAATTGGGAAAATTATTCTGAAGGTGACAGCAAATAAAAGCCTTCATAGCGTCACCCCTTGTGTGCTCAGACTGAGCTGGATATCTAGTAATGTCTTTCAATTCTCTGTCTGCCTTCTTCCCAGAATCCCATGGAAGAGGAAAATCTCACCACAGTGACAGAATTCATCATTCTGGGCTTTCCTGAGTATCCAGACCTTCAAATTCCCCTTTTCATTCTGTTCTTACTGATTTACCTGATCATCCTGATGGGGAACCTCACTATTATAGCCCTGACATGCCTGGACCCTCGCCTGCACACCCCCATGTACTTTTTCCTCTGTAACTTGTCCTTCCTCGATATCTCCTCCACCTCAGTCACCCTCCCCAAACTGCTGGACATCTTCTTAAGGAAGCATCAGAGGATTTCTGCAGTTGGGTGTTTTACACAGATGCATTTTTTTCTGGTCCTGGCATCTGTAGAATTTTTCCTTCTTGCAGCCATGGCTTATGACCGCTATGTGGCGATCTGTCACCCCCTGCGCTATGCTGTTATTATAAATCAGAGACTCTGTGTACTGATGGCTGCAGGGACCTGGATCTTTGGGTTTTTAGATCCAGTGATACATACTGTCCTTATATCACATTTCTCTTATTGTAGATCAAACGAGATTAACCATTTCTTCTGTGACCCCTCAGCACTGCTGGCGCTGTCGTGCAGCAGGACACAGCCTGTTGAAAGTGTGACCTATATTGTTGGTTCTTTGGTACCATTTCCCTGCTTCATGACAACCCTGACATCTTACGTCTACATCATCTCCACCATCCTGAGGATCCGTTCCACGGAGGGGAGACACAAAGCCTTCTCCACCTGCTCCTCCCACCTCACGGTCGTTATTCTCTTCTATGGGACTATAATGTGCTTGTATATGAGACCAACATCCATGCAGTCACTGGATCTAAACAAGCTCTTTGCTGTGCTGTATAATGTTTTAATTTCCATGTTTAACCCCCTCATTTACAGCCTGAAAAACAGAGAGGTAAAAGGAGCACTAAGAAAGGTTTTTATTACTAAATTGGATTGCTAAGAATCAGAGGAAAATGTTGTGCGTTTATAAACATGGAACCTCGTAGATGACAATGAGACAAAGAGGCACAGGTGTTAATTCATTACCCATGCACTAAATCTCTGTTTTATTAAGCCACATGGATGAGCCGCATCTTATTGCATATTTCAGTGCTGCGTGGAAGCTGAGATTCAAAGTCTTGCTCTTTGAATCATTTTCCCTTCATCATGGGCCCCATAGAGAGGTCAGTGGGGTCCATGGTGATGGGATAGTCACCAGCAGGATGCCTGTAGGATCCATGCTTGGTCCAGTCTTCATCAATGGCTTCATTTCAGAGGCTCGTTGAATTGCCCATAAAAAAAAATACAGTGTGTAATTTATTCATTGAAACTTCAATTTGTGGCTTGGTCCTTTGGCTCAGTGGCAGTCCTGTGCCATGTGAATGTTTTCCAGTTTGATCTCCAAGTCTGCTGTTCTGCTGCCCGGATTGATTGGGGCTGGGATTGCTATAGAGGCAGCAGTCACAGCGTCCTGGGTGAGGGAGTCTTGGTCACTTCTTAAGGGATGACACCCGGTGTCGGATTCAAGGTAGAGGCTTCTGGAATGAACATGTTTGCACAGGTCCAGGAGCCTTTATAGGAAATCTGGTTTTCCAAGGATCAGAGGAACATGTTCAGTGTTTACGAAAGCAGAAAGCCATAGCTGACAGGGAGACAAAGTGGACCAGGGTGTAATTCATTACCCAAGCATTCAATCTCTCTCTTATTGAGGGCACATGGAAATGAGAATCTTATTAGCCAGGGAGCAGCTTCATATTCTGTATTTCTGTCATACGTGGAATTTGAGACCCAAATTGTTGCACCTCACAGAGTGGTGGTCAGTGAGGTCCCTGGTGAAGGGAAAGTGACCAGCGGGGTGCCAGAATAATTACTGCTAGAACTCATCCCCTTCAATGCCTTCATTAGTGAGTCTAGCTGAAATGTCAATCACAAATGAGTTTATGCATTACGGCTTCAGTTGTGGGTCAGCCCGTTAGCTCAGTGACAGTTCTGTGCCAGGTGGATGTTTCCCAGTTAGATCTCTACGTCAGCTCTTCCGTTCCCTAGGTCATCTGGGACTGAGGGTGCTATAGAGGTAGCATTCACAGCTCCCTGGGCGGAGGGAGTAGTGGTCATTGCTTAAGGCTGACATTCAAGGTCCATGATACAGGGTACTAGAAGGAGTCCTGATGCATAGGCTCTGCTCTAGGGCTGTCACTGCAATGATCAGACTAGCTACATATGTGAATATGATATTGTGTGATGTCTAATAATAATATATAATGGGGCGGATTTTAAGAGCCCTGCTCGCGTAAATCCGCCCGGATTTACGCGAGCAGGGCCTTGCGCGCCGGTGCGCCTATTTTACATAGGCCTGCCGGCGCGCGCAGAGCCCCGGGACTCGCGTAAGTCCCGGGGTTTTCCGAGGGGGCGTGTCGGGGGCGTGTCGGCGGCAGGGCCGAGCGGTTCGCCGTTTTCGGGGCGGGACGCGGCGTTTCGGGGGCGGGCCCGGGGGCATGGTTTTGGTCCGGGGCATGGCCGCGCCCTCCGGAACCACCCCCGGGTTGCGTCTAGGCGCGCCAGCGGCTCGCTGGCGCACGGGGATTTACTTCTCCCTCTGGGAGGCGTAAATCCCCCAACAAAGGTAGAGGGGGGTTTTAGACAGGGCCGGGGGGGTGGGTTAGGTAGAGGAAGGGAGGGGAAGGTGAGGGGAGGGCGTTAGCGAATTCCCTCCGAGGCCGCTCCGATTTCGGAGCGGCCTCGGAGGGAACGGAGGTAGGCTGCGCGGCTCGGCACTCGCCGGCTACATGAAATCGGTAGCCTTGCGCGCGCCAATCCAGGATTTTAGCAGATATGCGCGGCTATGCGCGTATCTGCTAAAATCCAGCGTACTTTTGTTTGCGCCTGATGCGCCTACAAAAGTACGCGAGGGCGCCCTTTTTGAAAATCTACCCCAATATGTTAGATTATTGGAATTTTTCAAATTATGATAGTCAGTACCGATTCACAGTTCTATAATGATTTTTTCATAATTGTAATTTCATATGAGTGCTCAAGTGACTCTCATACCATCCCACGAACTTTTTGGCATATCTGCTCTCAAGCCGCATTAGGGATCATCTTTAATCATTGGTCACTACTTCACCCATATGCTTTTTGATTTTTTACTTTTTGTTTGTTTAATTTTCTTTTAAATAAAACGTTTAAGGCAGAAATACTTTCCTTTCGGGGATCACTGTTCATGGAGTGTGCAACCCTTCCAGGAGAATTCAAAGTGCAGTTCAGAGTGCAGTTCGACGTGCACGTTTCGCGTCCTGTGCTGCTTCAGGAACTCCTCTGACTGTATTTGTGTGCCAGAGTGTCTTCGGTTACACTTTGGTTTAGCCTCGCGAACGTGAGTGTTACTTCGTCGCGGTCCAGGACCGGACCAATGATTAAAGATGATCCCTAATGCGGCTTGAGAGCAGATATGCCAAAAAGTTCGTGGGATGGTATGAGAGTCACTTGAGCACTCATATGAAATTACAATTATGAAAAAATCATTATAGAACTGTGAATCGGTACTGACTATCATAATTTGAAAAATTCCAATAATCTAACGTATTATATATCATTATTGTTGTGTTCGTTGGTTCCAAAAATAAGGTTTGAGTCTAGTAAATATTGTGTGATGTCTGCCATAGTAGTTTATTTTATTTCAGCATTTTCTACTCTTCCATTGACCTTCTCTCCTGGTGATGTACTGTCCTTAGCATCTCTGTAATGAGTTCTCTTGCCTAAGAAGTGCACTGAGCGTAGTAATTGACGAGCAGTCTCGTAGCCACTGATTGCTTATCCAGCTGCATAACTTCTTACTTTACATTCGGTGCTATGTTAGTTTGTAGACTTTTGTTTTATATGGATTGTATTTAATTTTTGGGAGGGAACAGATATAACACATAAGAAAAATGCCTATGTAGCAGAGAATGAAGGCTCCAGGTGCAGATCCCAGTCCTGTTTCTCCTCAGGATGGAAGCACAGAGGAGAAGGAGAACATAGAGGGCCACAGAGCAACAGGGTAGGTCTGCAAGGAGGAGGGCAATCCCCAGACCCGCCTGCGCCAGTTGAACAAAGGCAGAGAAGGATCCTTGTACATCCCACCCCATCACCATGCACTCAGCAATGGATGAGAATTAGCAGAGATGAGCCAAGCCCACAGACCACATTTTTATTTATTTATTTATTTTATTTAGCGTTTTTCTATACCGGCATTCAAGATAAAAATCACATCATGCTGGTTTACATTTAACAGGGGGTGTAAAATGAAAATAAACTAAAAAACTGTAACAAGTGAAGAGAAACTCTGAAGTTACAATAAAACAGGGATGTTCAAAACTGGGTGAAGAAGGAAAGACTAAAGGAATTTAACAGAAAGAGCCATTATTTACAATGTTCTAGGAATGTCTGACTGTGGTTGTCGTTGAATTGAGATTCAGTTGGGGTCTGGAATGGCTTGTTTAAACAACCACGTCTTAAGCCTTTTTACAAATGTTAGAAGGCGCGGTTCTTGCCGAAGATCCGGTGGAATGGAGTTCCATAGGGATGGTCCTGCTGTAGAGAAAGCCCGGTCTCTAAATGTTATGTGTCGAGAGGTTTTGGTGTGGGGAACATGTAGTGATGCTCCATAAGCTTCTCTAAAGGGTCTGGAGGAGGTATGTTTTCTGAATGGGATTTGTAGGTTGAGCGGGGCAAGATGATGGATGGCTTTATAGATAGTTGTAATGGACTTATGAATGAATCTGTAGTGAATTGGCACATCCACATGTTGGAGGCTGGCAAGGGGTGGATGTGGGGATTTGCCATCGGGCTTCTTCCAGAGTGTGGGGACTCTTCCTGCCTTCCTGAGTCTGGTCAGTGCCTCATCCTCTCAGGATGTCATCAATAAAGGAGCGCCAAGCCCCAGTGATGCAATGTTTGTATGTTCAGTACTGATGCCTGTAATGCAGCCTGTTTACATCCCAGTAAGGAGTGGTTCCCCGTATAATAGGGAGCTTATATATGTAGTTTAGTTTAATTTACTTTATTAAAATGTCTTAATTACTTTGTGCAAAGGCTCTAAGTGCTTACAAAATATACATACATAATATAACATTAAAACAAAACATAACATCAAAAAATCATATATACAACAAATCAACAACCAAAAAGTCAGTATAGACATAAATCAAATTTACAAATACAATTTAGGTGAATGCTTGCTTAACAAGAAAAGCTTTTAACACAGTTTTAATTGTTTTAAACACTCTATCAGTCTCAAAGACGTGGGGATGTAATTCCACAGCGTGTGGGCTGCAACCGAAAAGGCAGTCTCTCTTGATTGACAGCCTAGTTGTACACACAATAGGAACCTCAAGGAGACCCTTTTCTTGTGATCTGAGATTCCTGCTGGGTTGGTAGATTCACAGTAAAAAGTTGATCCATGGATAAGAAGAGGTACTGAGAGGTTTGTGAGTCAGCACCTCTTAGATTGGACTCTATAACGAATAGCAGCCATTGAAGATGATGTATGTAGGAGTGATGTGATCGGAACGTTTGGTGCCGTGGAGTTGAGTAAACATTGCAAAGGTTTTATAGCCAGGTCAGGAAGCCCAAGATATATGGCATTACAATAGTCTATGCTGGGGAGCACTAATGCTTGGACAACCAGTTTGAAATCGAAGCTCAAGCAGGTTCTTTAGGCCCCGTAAGACTTTAAGTTTGAAAAAGCCATTTCTGGTCACAGACCTAATATGATGATGGAAGGATAACTTAGAATCTATCCATATGCTAAGGCTTTTTACATAGTTCTGAACAACATTCATTTTCCAATTATGCCTATGTTGGCAGGAGCAATAGAACTATTAGAACGTTAAAATACCAAAAATTCTGTTTTTGAAATTTTTAAGGAGAGTTTATTATGTTGGAGCTGCTGTTTAATGGATGACAGGCAAATTCCAATACCACTCGTTATGTCAGCCCAAGTGGGACTTATTTTGATATAAAACTGAATATCGTCAACATATATTCTATATCCATCACATCAAAATTTTACAAATTGGGGCTAAATAATTGCTAAATAGCAGTGCGGATAAAGCAAAGCCCTGACACCCCCCCCCCCCCCCCCATTGTAACCTGTGAAAAGTGGGTAGACAGATAAGATGTAAACCGAGTTAAAACTCTTCCAGAAATCTCACATTCCCTCAGCCGATAAAGAAGAATGTTATGGTCGAGGGTATCAAAGGCATATGAAATATCTAGCATGACCCAAACGTAGCTATGACCACTATCAAGACCACGTCTAATGCTATCAAGTAGAGATAAGAATCTCAGTACTAAGGGATTTCCTGAAACCAAACTAAAATGGGTTCAAGAGTTTGATGTTCTTCAGTAAACTCAGTTAATTGCCTCAGTACTATGGCTTCTAACAATTTAGAAAGAAAAGACAGAGAGGAAATTGGCCTGTAATTGGGTGGAATAGAAGGGTCCAATCCTGATTTTTTTTAGGAATGGTCTATAACAGTTTGCTTCAGAATAACTGGCACAACGCCCTCCAACAAAGAAAGATTGACAAGGTTACTGAGGGCAGGGGCAATTAGATCTCTAGAGATCTTCAAAGAAGGCACCTACAGATATTTAAAGAAGGAATGAAGGGTTTAGGGTAGAAAAGCCTGTGCAATTTCAGATGCCATGGTGAGATTAAATCCGACCATAGCGCTGTGGAAGGATCGGAAGAATTGTTGTGCCAGGAAGGCACTGATTGGAAACTTCCTAGCAGATCATGGTCCTTAGATTTCAAATAATCCTTAAAGTTGTTACAAGAAATGGAACAAGAGGCAGTTTCCTTCCCTTTTTTTTAGATGTGGAGGGCTCATTGGTAAGTTTTTTTTGCTAACCCAAACAAATCTGTAGGGTTAAAACCAATCCCATCAATCTGTTGTTTTGTATAAAATTCTTTCTTAGATGAAGCTAACAAGGTCTCATGTTAAAACATCTTCTTTTTGAAAGCAGCTAAGAGCGAGCTCGATCGACGTTTATGCCAGACATGTTCGACTCATCATCATCATGATGACACTTTTCTCTTACTCTAGAGGATTAATCCATCTCTTATCTTCATCATTCAATGTAAATGGCACAGCTTTAATTGGGGCAATATCATCCAGAACCTTGGTTAGAATGGTCTCCCAGTCACTAACGCCTACCTCCACCTCAGATGGATGGAAGTACGTAGACCTTTATATATGTGTGTGTGTGTGGGGGGGGGGGGGGGGGAATGTTATATTTCTTTAATGAGACACCACCTTATACTCTCTTATTGAGAGAGGGGATGTAGTTAGCTATATTACAGATTTTGCATTTGAGTTACTATTATTTGTGTATTATACCACTCATTATCTCACAATTGTATTTTTATAAAAATTGTAAACTGTTTTCTTTCCCGTCTCAGGGGAGGAATAAAGAATAAAAGGTTAAAATTGAAACTTCCAGGTAACATTAAAATAAAATAAAACCTGTTTTCCAGGGGTGTCCTTACTATGGGGGAAGGTAGACAGTTCTCTGTTAGTAATACCGAGGTTGATATTGACAGTTTTGTGTGAGTAACCTTTTGACTGGCTTTCCTTGGTAACTTACAGCTGGGAGGATTCAGCCTTCTGTGACCCAGTGCTATTGAATATTCTCTGCTCACAGGCCCACATAATCTCTTCCAGAAGCTGGAGGAGGAGCAGGACCCAGAATATCACAAAGTACCTGGTGTAGGCCACCATGGGAGGAGCCAGGAGGACACATAAAGAAAGGTGGAAAGAAGGCAAAACGATTACCGGCATGGTTAAAAGGGGAGGTGAAAGAAGCTATTTTAGCCAAAAGATCTACATTCAAATATTGGAAGAAAGATCCAACAAAAGAAAATAGGATAAAGCATAAACGTTGGCACGTTAAAGTTAAAGAGAGAATTTGAAAAGAAGTTGGCTGTAGAGGCAAAATCTCACAGTAAAAACTTTTTTAAATATATCCGAAGCAGAAAGCCTGAGTTAGATGATCGAGGGGTTAAAGGGGCAATTAGAGAAGATAAGGCCATTGCGGAAAGATTAAATGATTTCTTTGCTTTGGTGTTTACTGAAGAGGATGTTGGGGAGGTAACAGTACTGGAGAAGGTTTTCATGGGTAATGATTCAGATGGACTGAACCAAATCACGGTGAACCTAGAAGATGTGGTAGACCTGATTGACAAACTGAAGAGTAGTAAATCACCTGGACCGGATGGTATACACCCCAGAATTCTGAAGGAACTAAAAAATGAAATTTCAGACCTATTAGTAAAAATTTGTAACCTATCATTAAAATCATCCATTGTACCTGAAGACTGGAGGATAGCAAATGTAACCCCAATATTTAAAAAGGGCTCCAGGGGCGATCCGGGAAACTACAGACCAGTTAGCCTGACTTCAGTGCCAGGAAAAATAGTGGAAAGTGTTCTAAACATCAAAATCACAGAACATATAGAAAGACATGGTTTAATGGAACAAAGTCAGCATGGCTTTACCCAGGGCAAGTCTTGCCTCACAAATCTGCTTCACTTTTTTGAAGGAGTTAATAAACATGTGGATAAAGGTGAACCGGTAGATGTAGTATACTTGGATTTTCAGAAGGCGTTTGACAAAGTTCCTCATGAGAGGCTTCTAGGAAAAGTAAAAAGTCATGGGATAGGTGGCGATGTCCTTTCGTGGACTGCAAACTGGCTAAAAGACAGGAAACAGAGAGTAGGATTAAATGGACAATTTTCTCAGTGGAAGGGAGTGGGCAGTGGAGTGCCTCAGGGATCTGTATTGGGACCCTTACTTTTCTATATATTTATAAATGATCCGGAAAGAAATACAACGAGTGAGATAATCAAATTTACAGATGACACAAAATTGTTCAGAGTAGTTAAATCACAAAAGGAAAAGTGTGAGACTGGAAAATTGGGCATCCAAATGGCAGATGAAATTTAATGTGGATAAGTGCAAAGTGTTGCATATAGGGAAAAATAACCCATACTATAGTTACATGATGTTAGGTTCCATATTAGGTGCTACAACCCAAGAAAGAGATCTAGGTGTCATAGTGGATAACACATTGAAATCGTCGGTTCAGTGTGCTGCGGCAGTCAAAAAAGCAAAGAAAATGTTGGGAATTATTAGAAAGGGCATGGTGATTAAAACAGAAAATATCATAATGGCTCTATATCGCTCCATGGTGAGACCGCACCTTGAATACTGTGTACAATTCTGGTCGCCGCAATTCAAAAAAGATATAATTGCAATGGAGAAGGTACAGAGAAGGGCTACCAAGATGATAAAGGGAATGGAACAGCTCCCCTATGAGGAAAGGCTAAAGAGGTTAGGGCTGTTCAGCTTGGAGAAGAGATGGCTGAGGGGGGTATGATAGAGGTGTTTAAAATCATGAGAGGTCTAGAACGGGTAGATGTGAATCGGTTATTTACTCTTTCGAATAATAGAAAGACTAGGGGGCACTCCATGAAGTTAGCATGGGGCACATTTAAAACTAATCGGAGAAAGTTCTTTTTTACTCAACGCACAATTAAACTCTGGAATTTGTTGCCAGAGGATGTGGTTAGTGCAGTTAGTGTAGCTGTGTTTAAAAAAGGATTGGATAAGTTCTGGAGGAAAAGTCCATTACCTGCTATTAAGTTCACTTAGGGGCGGATTTTCAGAGCCCTGCTCGCGTAAATCCGCCCAAAACCGGGCGGATTTACGCGAGCAGGACCCTGCGCGCCGGGAAGCCTATTTTACATAGGCCTCCCGGCGCGCGCAGAGCCCCGGGACTCGCATAAGTCCCGGGGTTCTCGGAGGGGGGCGTGTCGGGGGCGGGCCCGGTCATCGCGGCGTTTCGGGGGCGTGTCGGCAGCGTTTGGAGGGCGGGTATGGGGGCGTGGCTACGGCCCGGGGGCGTGGCCGTGCCCTCCGTACCCGCCCCCAGGTCGCGGCCCGGCGCGCAGGAGTCCCGCTCGCGCGCGGGGATTTACGCCTCCCTCCGGGAGGCGTAAATCCCCCGACAAAGGTAGGATGGGGGTTTAGACAGGGCTGGGCGGGTGGGTTAGGTAGGGGAAGGGAGGGGAAGGTGAGGGGAGGGCAAAGGAAAGTTCCCTTCTAGGCCGCTCCGATTTCGGAGCGGCCTAGGAGGGAACGGGGGTAGGCAGTGCGGCTCAGCGCGCGCAGGCTATACGAAATCGATAGCCTTGCGCGCGCCGATCCAGGATTTTAGCCGATACGCGCGACTACGCGCGTATCTACTAAAATCCAGCGTACTTTTGTTTGCGCCTGGAGCGCAAACAAAAGTAGGCTGTTCGCGCTCGTCTGAAAATCTACCCCTTAGAGAATAGCCACTGCCATTAGCAATGGTAACATGGAATAGACTTAGTTTTTGGGTACTTGCCAGGTTCTTATGGCCTGGCTTGGCCACTGTTGGAAACAGGATGCTGGGCTTGATGGACCCTTGGTCTGACCCAGTATGGCATGTTCCTATGTTCTTATGACTGAACACAACTGTTCTGCTCCTGTTCTGAGGGATGAGAGAGAGATAAGTCAAAAAAACAAAAAACACACACAAAACGCGTCACCTCCCAGACTCTCCCACAAAGTACCCCAGCATCACAGGATCTTATTTATATATTAAAACATTTATTTACATTTTTATCATCGGCCTATATCTTATTGTAACACAGGGCATTCCTGGGTCCAGGACTGACCTGGCTGGAGCCCCCCTTAGGCAGACTCCGTCAGTCCTCACATTCTTGGTGCCTGGTCCCTCCACTTGGGTAAGAAGGTGTTAGTGGATTGGATTTCCCTCTCTTTACCTCAGGAAAAGAAATGGAACTGTGAGCAAGGCTGGCAGAATTTACAAATATATAGGTTTATATATAGGTTTATTAGACTATACAACTATATACATTTCTACATGACTTTGTACATCACTAATAAGATGTCATACAGCACATTTATATACTCCTGGTTAATAGTCTCAGGCGACATATAAGAACAACTGAAGCAAAAAACGCATATCGATGTACCCTCCGACACTATTATAAAGAAATAAATCAAGCCAAAAAACTCTATTATGGAAAGATAATCTCCAAAGCCAATGGAAATCCCAATACTTTATTCAATATAGTCAAAACATTAATCACTCCACATAACAAAAACTTCGCAGATCATGATACAATATTTTGCAATAAAATCGCCAATCACTTTAAAACAAAAGTAACCAACATTTCCATAGAATTTTCACAACTGCCCTAACCCACCTGTGTCAAGAAAGAACCTAATTATCAATGGTCCGAATTTACCCCGGTCTCTGACAGTTCAATTCAAACTATAATCAGCAAACAAAAACCCTCAAATTCACCTTACAATCCTTGTTCAGGAGCCTTTTTCAAAGCTATTGCTCATCATGCATACTCTTTTCTTAGTAGTCTAGTTAACCAATCGTTAGAAACAGGACAATTTCCATCTAATCTGAAAAAAACATCCATTTTACCTATTCTAAAATCAAAAACAAAAGGTACAGCCGATCTCAATAACTACAGACCTATTGCCTCCCTCTCATCACTAGCTAAACTAATAGAATCTACAGTTTTACGTCAACTTTCCGACTTTCTATCCGAAAATAACATTCTCCACATTAACCAGCACGGCTTCAGAAAGGGACACTCTACAGAAACACTTCTTCTATCTACCTTTGACACATTATTTCGGGCATTTGATTCATACACAGATTATTATAGTATTTTTAGATATTTCAGCAGCATTTGATACGGTCGATCACCAAATTCTCATTTCAGGTATACAAGCAATAGGCATCACTGGAACAGTATTAAGCTGGTTTTCATCTTTTCTTACAGATCGCCCTCAACAAGTTAATATCAACCATCAATCCTCCACTCCCTACACAATTCCATCCGGCGTTCCCCAAGGATCATCACTATCTCCCATACTATTCAATATATATCTTCTTCCGCTTTGTCATATTTTATCTTCACTCAACCTACAATTCAAAATTTATGCAGACGACATTCAATTTCTTGTCCCCTACAAAACTTCCTGGTCCGATACTCTATCATTAGTCTCACTCTACCTATCCACCATTAACTCTTGGCTATCTCATAATCGCTTAAAATTAAATCCATCAAAAACCGAACTAGTTCACTTAACATCCATTACAGACTCCTCTATAGGCCCACCATCTCATTTTACCTTCAATGGTTCAACCATCCCAATTAATTGTCATGCCATAAATCTAGGTGTAACTATAAATACAGACTTATCCATGAAACAACAAATTTCCTCCCTAACAAAGAAATCATTCTATAAATTACAACTTCTGAAACGTCTTCATCCTCTTCTTTTCTATCGTGATTTCAGAACTGTCCTTCAATCTCTTATCTTCTCTGGTTTAGACTATTGTAATGCACTTTATCTAGGTCTATCTGATTCATCAATTCACCCACTACAATTAGTTCAAAATAGTGCAGCTCGCTTATTATCCGGTACCTCCATTCGCAATCACATTACACCTATCTTACAATCTCTTCACTGGTTACCCATAAAATACAGGATAAAATACAAAGTACTCTCAATCATTCACAGCTTAATTTATAACTCTTCCTCCACCTAGCTTTGCACCTTACTCCGCATTTACAAACCCACCCGACATTTAAGATCACTTACTCAAAATCTCTTAGACATTCCATCACCACGACAGGCTAGATTAGATATTACCAGGAAAAGAGCTTTTTCAGTAGCGGGACCATCTCTCTGGAACTCTTTACCCAACCCTCTCCGTTTAATATCAAATCCTTATCACTTCAAAAAAGCTTTAAAAACATTCTTTTTTCAACAAGCATTTAATACTCCCACTAAGCATTTCCCCGATCAAAAATGAAGTTCTCATCTCCTCAAATTTCACCCATCAGACACATATTACCTCAACTTTCCACCCAATCATCCCATCTGCTTTCTTCTTCGGATATTTTAATCCGATAATTTGCCACCCCCCCCCTCCCCCGCTTCATCCCTTATACCTTCCCTATTCTGATTACCCATGGCATGTTACCATTATTATTATTTTTTAGTTAATAATTTCTTTTTTTTTTTTTAGCTAGCAATTATCTAGCTACTTAGCTAAATTTATGTATTTTATGTTTATTTTAGTTATATTTTATTTTCACTTTATTTTAACTTGTTGTAAACCGTTTTGACAAAATTTTATTTTAAAAAGCGGTATATAAATACTTTTAAATAAATAAATAAATAAAATATACATTTCTACATGACTATGTACATCACTAATAAGATGTCATACAGCACATTTATATACTCATGGTTATAGTCTCAGGCCACACAGCTATATACATTTCTACATGACTATGTACATCACTAATAATATGTCATACAGCACATTTATATACTCCTGGTTATAGTCTCAGGCCACACAACTATATACATTTCTACGTGACTATGTACATCACTAATAATGGTTAGGAGGGAGATAACATTGATGCTTATGGAGGTGAATGATGTAGTTAGGAGGGTGATAGCATTGAAGTCTATGGAGGTGAATGATGTGGTTAGGAGGCAGATACCATTGAAGTCTATGGAAGTGAATGATGTGGTTAGGAGGGTGATAGCATTGAATTCTATGAAGGTTAATGATGTGGTTAGGAGTGAGATATCATTGAAGTGTATGGAGGTGAATTATGTGGTTAGGAGAGTGATACCATTGAAGTCTATGGAGGTGAATGATATGGTTAGGAGGGTGATACCATTGAAGTCTATGGAGGTGAATGATGTGGTTAGGAGGGAGATACCATTGATGTCTGTGGAGGTGAATGATGTGGTTAGGAGGGAGATACCATTGATGTCTGTGGAGGTGAATGATGTGGTTAGGAGGGAGATACCATTGAAGTCTATGGAAGTGAATGATGTGGTTAGGAGGGAGATACCATTGATGTCTGTGGAGGTGAATGATGTCGTTAGGAGGGAGATACCATTGAAGTCTATGAAGGTTAATGATGTGGTTAGGAGGGAGATACCATTGATGTCTGTGGAGGTGAATCATGTGGTTAGGAGGGAGATACCATTGATGTCTGTGGAGGTGAATCATGTGATTATCTATTTATTTATTTATTTATTTATTTTAAACCTTTCTATACCATCGTTGGGTTAGGTACCATCACAATGGTTTACAATAAGGCACAAACATTAATATTGGAAACAGATAATGAATTCTATCCACTAAACAGGTGCCAATAATTTACGATAACATAGTTTGTTATAATTACTCATAGTTGGGAGTGTTATATCATGTCCATTCTTTTTAGTAACAGATTTAAAATAGAGAACCAATAGTATCTTATTCTTTGGTGGTGAGCAAAATATTAGAAGGGGGATACCATTGAAGTATTTAGAGGTGAATTATGCAGTCAGAAGTGGCATTCCATTGAAATCTAATGAGATGAATGAGATATTTTTAGGGTGAAAACATTGAATTAGACAAGAATAAATAATATATTATTAGGAGGGACATATGATAATGAGAAAGGTAGATAGTGAGCTGTCTTATTAAAGCACTGGAAACTAGAGGATATTCTCTCTAACCCAGGTGCTCAGAGAATCATGCAGTCTATGAAGCACTGGTCCTGATTACGATGCTGCTATACAAGTCCTCCCAAGGTCCATCTAGTGAAGAATGAAGGCTGAAAATTTACAGATAAGTCTGGGGACAAAACAGCTGGTAGAGATGTTTGAGGGAACCTCATGAGAACAGGCACCATCACTATGCACAATATGATGCAGAGAGCTTTATAATGAAATATTCTAACAAGATCTGACCCTACCCTTGCACTGCACTGGAAGGTTGGATCTCTTTATTTTTTTAGGTGTATTACTATTTCTGTTTGTTTTAGAGTTACCTTGGATAATTAAGACTCTCTCTATTCTTGAAGAGAGCAGGACAGCACATATTCAAATCAAACACCCTCAGAAGTGCTCTCTTGCACGTTCTTTCCTGTGCCCTCTTCACTGCCTTAATTTCAGCCTCAGGGCTCTTTTCCCAGAGAGACCTAAAGTGAGTATTAATATTTCTTCTTGCCGAGGATCCTCTGAGCAGAGCTGCTGCTGTCCATTGGTTGTCCTGAAGGTAAGGATGTAAGCAAAATTTAAGAAGTTGTGATAGCATTGTTATAATATATGAAGAGAATTGTGTCATCAGGAGAGCACTGTGTGCAAAACGCAATAATGCAAGACAATGGGGTAATGCACAGACTGACCAAAAGGTGCAGATGGTGGTAGAAGGTCCCCATCCATAATAGCTTACAAAGTCAAGGAAGCAACCAGTGAAAGGGAAGTCACATATGGGAGGGAATGCAGTTCAGAGGGGGGCAGTTGTAGAGAGGAAGATGTAGAGAGGACGGTGCAGAGGGCTGTAACAAGTAAAGGATTTCTGATGAGGATTTGGGAGTGAGACGAGGTGCTTGGCAAGGAGAGAAGGTGATCTGGTAGTCAGGAGCACAGAGGGAGAAGTCACAGAGGAAGGACAGCCTTAGGAATCAGAGGGGCAGACAGGACTGATGCCTGTGCTCTGTGCAGGGCATGGGGGAATAAGATAAACAGGACTGGATGAGGAGTGAAACAAGGGAAGTGCAGTGCAGCACAAGGCTAAGTGGAATATTTGGGATGTTTGATGGCAACAGAAGAATTAGGAAAACAAACTTAGAGCCCTGAAATTGTAAAACTATTCTGGCGGCAGCCGCAGTCAGGAATGCAGAGAGAGCACTGTTAATCAGTTTACATTAATGAAGGGGGGGGGGGGATAAGGAAAGCCTGGGTGAGGGACTGATGAGAGCAGGAATGAACTGATATGGAAGGTGATGAGGAGGCAGAAGCACAAGGACTGCTTTATGTGTGCTGCTAAACTTAGGCATTTACTTATCCAGTCTGCCCCAGCGCTCTGAATCCCAGCCTAGCCTGGGGGCTGCAGGGCTGCTCCGGTCATTACAGGAGTCCAGTGAAAGGGATCCAGGGACGCAGAGAGCGCAGGTTGGGAGATTTAGGATTCATCTCCTCTCCTCTCATGTCTGTCAGTCTGTCTGTCTGTAATACGCAGCACACACTCCCTCTGAGCCAGCAATGTGCTCACAGGCAAAGCCCCCTTCTAAAAGCTGGAAAACTGTGCTTCATGGGGGTCTTCCACCCTGCTCGGCAGCACCGGGACCTGCTTTCTCTGCACCAGGGGCAGATATTCAGAATTATGCCCCCTCCGAATACAGCTCTTTCTCCTATAACAGCAAGGGCACAGCTGCACCTGTGGTGGTGACAGCTCCCTCCTCCTCCTCTTCCTCTCACTCCCTGCCCTGCATCCCCCTCTCCCTCCCAATACCCTCTGTGCCCCGCATCCCCCTCTCCCTCCCAATACCCTCTGTGCCCTGTATCCCCTTTCTCTCTTCTCTCCGTGCCCTGCATCTCTTTCTCTCCTCCCCACTGCCTACTCTGTGTCCTCTTCTCCACACTATGGAGTCTTTGTCCTCTTCCTTTTCTCCCAAAGTACTTGTCCTTCTCCCTCCTTTCACTCTCACTCCCTCCTTAGACTGCACTGCCTTACATAGAGAGCGGTAAAGGATAGAGAGGTGCAGATGGTGGTAGCAGGTCCCCTCCCTAAAGAGCTTGCAGTGTCATGGACAACAGCAGTAAATGGGAGTCACATATGGAGGGGGATGCAGTTCTGAGGGCGGCAGTGGGTAATGGTTGTCGAGAAGAGGGAGCAGAGCTCAGTATCTGGTAAAGGACGTCTGTGGAGAAGTCGGTAATAAAGAGGCAGGATTTGGATGTGAAGAGAAAGGAGCCTGGCTAGAGAGAGGTGATCCAGCGGCACAGGAGCAGAGAGGGAGATGGCACAGAGGAAAGACTCAGGAATCAGAGGAGGCAGACGGGAATGAAGTCTGTGATGTGTGCAGGGCAGGGGGTGGGGAGTGGGGGAACAAGATAAACAGGAGTGAATAAGGGTGAGATTAGGGAGGGGCAGGGGAGGAGAAGGCTAAGAAGGACATTTGGGATCTTTGATTGCAATAGAAAAGAGAAACAGAGACTCTGAGCAGGAGCTGAGGCTGATCATGGTGGGGAGAGGGAGGATAAGGACAGCCTGGGGGAGGGACTGATGAGAGCAGGAATAAACTGATAGGGATGGGGATGAGGAGGAGGAGGCAGAAGCACAAGGACTGCTTTATGTGTGCTGGTAAAGTTATATTGAGAGCTGTAACGTCAGCATTTACATATCCCAGTCTGCCCAGCACTCTGAGTCCCAGTCTAGTCCGGAGGCTGCAGGGCTGCTCCGTTCATTACAGGAATTCAATTAAAGTAATCCAGGGATGCATTTCTGAAGAGATTCTGCATGGCTCTGTGATTTTTCTCATCTCTTCTCATGCCTGGTTGTCTGTAACATGCAGTACGCAAACATCTGACCCATCAGTGTCCTCACAGCAATGCCCTTTCTACTGGTGCAATCTAAAAGCTACAAAACTGCACTGCGTGGGGGCAATCAAACCATTCCCACCTGCCCTCCATGCTCATCAGCCCCTCACTACTTTGAAATATGGAAACATAGAAATGAAGGCAGAAGAAGACCAAACGGCCCATCCAGTCTGTCCAGCAAGCTATGCACTTTTTTTTTCTCATACTTCTCTGTTTCTTTTGGCTCTCAGTAACCTTTTGGTTCTATTTTCTTTCCACCCCCACCATTAATGTAGAGAGCAGTGTTGGAACTGCATCTAAGTGAAATATCTAGCTTAGTTAGGGGTAGTAACCGCCGCAATAAGCAAGCTACACCCCTGCTCATCTGTTTACCCAGACTATGTTATTCAGTCCTTGTTGGTGGTTGTCTGTATATAGATCCACTTTTCTTCATTCCCCCTGCCATTGAAGCAGAGAGTTATGCTGGATATGAATTGAAATTGAAGTATCGGTCTTTCTCCCCTGCTGTTGAAGCAGAGAGCTATGCTGGATATGTGTGAAGTATGCTCCCCATTTTCTCCTTTACCATACCACAATGTCCATCGTGTTCCCCTAGGCTCTGTACACTTTCAGCTTTATCCTCACTAAATGCTTATCCAAATGTACATCTTTTCAAGAAATTTTAATTCGGTGAACTGTTCTCATTATTCATATACTTATCTAATTGGGAAAATTATTCTGAAGGTGACAGTGAGGAAAGCCTTCATAGTTTCACCCCTTGTGTGCTCAGACTGAGCTCAGACTGAGCTGGATTTCCAGTAATGTCCAATAATAAGAAAAGTAGTCCAAGTGCCTGTAACTAAAAACTCACCTGAGCTAAAAAAAAGTCTAATTTATCCCTATCAATTAAAAAGCAGAAGGAAAATACAAACAAAAAACAAACTTTGAAATGTTTGTATGCTAATGCCAGAAGTGTAAGAAGTAAGATGGGAGAATTAGAATGTATAGCAGTAAATGATGACATAGACTTAATTGGCATCTCAGAGACACGGTGGAAAGAGGATAACCAATGGGACAGTGCTATACCGGGGTACAAATTATATCGCAATGACAGAGACGAGCACTCGGGAGGTGGTGTGGCGCTTTATGTCCGGGATGGCATAGAGTCCAACAGGATAAACATCCTGCATGAGACTAAATGCACAATCAAATCTTTATGGGTAGAAATCCCTTGTGCGTCGGGGAAAACTATAGTGATAGGAGTATACTACCGTCCACCTGGTCAAGATGGTGAGATGAACAGTGAAATGCTAAGAGAAATTAGGGAAGCTAAAGAAATTGGTAGTGCAGTAATAATGGGAGACTTCAATTACCCCAATACTGACTGGGTAAATGTATCATCTGGTCACGCTAGAGAGATAACGTTCCTGGATGGAATAAATGATAGCTTTATGGAGCAATTGGTTCAGGAACTGACGAGAGAGGGAGCAATTTTAGATCTAATTCTCAGTGGAGCACAGGATTTGGTGAGAGAGGTAACGGTGGTGGGGCCGCTTGGCAATAGTGATCATAATACGATCAAATTTGAATTAATAACTGGAAGGGGGACAGGAAGCAAATCTACGGCTCTCGTGCTATACTTTCAAAAGGGAAATTTTGATAAAATGAGAAAAATTGTTAGAAAAAAACTGAAAGGAACAGCTACAAAAGTAAAAAGTGTGCAAGAGGCATGGTCATTGTTAAAAAATACCATCCTAGAAGTACAGTCCAGAGGTATTCCACACATTAAGAAAGGTGGAAAGAAGGCAAAACAATTACCGGCATGGTTAAAAGGGGAGGTGAAAGAAGCTATTTTAGCCAAAAGATCTTCATTCAAAAATTGGAAGAAGGATCCAACAGAAGAAAATAGGATAAAGCATAAACGTTGGCAAGTTAAATGTAAGACATTGATAAGACAGGCTAAGAGAGAATTTGAAAATAAGTTGGCCGTAGAGGCAAAAACTCATAGTAAAAACCTTTTTAAATATATCCGAAGCAGAAAGCCTGTGAGGGAGTCAGTTGGACTGTTAGATGATCGAGGGGTGAAAGGGGCACTTAGAGAAGCTAAGGCCATCACGGAAAGATTAAATGATTTCTTTGCTTCGGTGTTTACTGAAGAGGATGTTGGGGAGGTACCCGTACTGGAGAAGGTTTTCATGGGTAATGATTCAGATGGACTGAACCAAATCACGGTGAACCTAGAAGATGTGGTAGACCTGATTGACAAACTGAAGAGTAGTAAATACACCTGGACCGAATGGTATACACCCCAGAGTTCTGAAGAAACTAAAAAATGAAATTTCAAACGTATTAGTAAAATTTGTAACCTATCATTATTTATTTATTTATTTATTTTTAATTTTTATATACCGAGGTTCTTATAGAGACTATAAATCACTCCGGTTTACATATAACGATAAACTGCCCAACAGAGATAAGGGGGCTTTACATAGAACAGTGGTACATATGGAACATTATAACTGGATGACAATTTAACATAATGATAATAAATAATATAGAATAGTTTTACTTGTAATTAATAAAATTATGTAATATAAACTGTATAATTTAAATATTTAACTTGGATATAGTGACATATTAACCATGCCAAATATAAATAATAAGATAAAATGAATTTTGAACTTAGAAATTGTAGTCCAGTTGCAGAGGAAAATATAAATAAGATTAATTTTTAGAACTCAAAGATTGTTGTCCAGTTGCAGAGACCTGAAGGTAGGACTTGGTATGGTGACCATAATTAGGGGATACTTCTTATTTGGAAGACTTTCCGTCTTGGTAGGATTGTGAGTCTGGGAAGGCTTGTTGGAAAAGAAGAGTCTTTAGCCTTTTTTTGAACTCTTGATGATTGGGTTCAAGTCTTAGATTTGGGGGGAGCATGTTCCACTGGTGGGGGCCTGCTAAGGATAGCGCTCTTTTGCTCAGAGATGATTTTACTTGTTGGGCATGCAGTGATCCTTTGTAAGCGCTTCTGATAGGTCTGGAAGATGTGTGCGGTTGGAGTTGAAAGCTTAACGTGATGGGAGCTATTTTGTTTGTCGCTTTGTGGATGATTGTGAGTACCTTATAGAGTATCCTTTGTTTAATGGGAAGCCAATGTAGATTACTAAGGATTGGGGTGATGTGATCTTTTTTGTTAGTGCTTGTTAGAATTCTGGCAGCAGAATTCTGTACCATCTGTAATGGTTTGATCGTGTTGTTGGGTAGACCTAGTAGCAGGGAGTTGCAATAGTCGAGCTTTGATAATATTATGGATTGAAGTACTAGCCTGAAGTCGGAGAAATAAAGGAGGGTTTTAAGTTTTTTGAGGACTTGCAGTTTGTAAAAGCAGTCCTTCGTGGTATTGTTTACGAACTTTTTTAGGTTAAGATGATTGTCAAGCCATGCTCCAAGGTCTCTGACGTCCGGTGAGAACATGTTATTAGCGTTTGGTAGAGAGAAGCTAGAAGAGATTGTGAGTGGATCCTGAGAGACAATGAGCATTTCGGTTTTATTGGCATTCAATACTAGGTTGAGGCTTGAGAGTAATTCCTTAATGGGCTGTAGGCATTCGTTCCAGTAAGTGATGGTTTTTTGAAGGGATTCTGTAATCGGGAGAAGGATTTGAATGTCGTCTGCATAGAGGTAATGGGTAAGCTTGAGGTTTGAGAGTAGGTGGCAGAGAGGGAGGAGGTAGATATTGAATAGGGTGGGAGAAAGTGAGGATCCTTGCGGGACTCCTTGCTCTGTAAGGATTGGATGCGATTCTTTGTTGTTTATCCTTACTTTGTAGAATCTGTTGCTTAGGAATGAGTGAAACCATTTGAGAGCTGTGCCTTTGATCCCTATATTAGTTAGTTGGTCTATAAGTGTAGTATGTTTTACCGTATCAAACGCCGCAGAAAGATCAAGTAGAACCAGCAGGTAAGATTGTTTTTTCTCCAGGTTCACGAGGATGGTATCAGTGAGCGATAATAAGAGAGATTCGGTGTTTAGTCGTTTTCGGAAGCCATATTGAGCTGGGGATAGAATGTTATGATCTTCCAGATATTCTGACAGTTGCTTGTTGACAATTTTTTCCATCAGTTTGGCGATGAGTGGTAAGTTTGCAATCGGTCGGAAGTTAGCTGGGTCTGATGGAGAAGCATTTGGTTTCTTCAGTAACGGTTTCAGGATTGCCAATTTTAACTGGTTAGGAACTGAGCCTTGAGACAGGGATGTGTTGATAATTTCTGCTATTGGTTTTGAGATGGTGTTTGGTATGGCAATGAGGAGATTTGTTGGTAATGGTCATTAAAATCATCCATTGCACCTGAAGACTTGAAGATAGCTAATGTAATCCCAATATTTAAAAAGGGCTCCAGAGGCAATCCGGGAAACTACAGACCGGTTAGCCTGACTTCAGTGCCAGGAAAAATAGTGGAAAGTGTTCTAAACATCAAAATCACAGAACATATAGAAAGACATGGTTTAATGGAACAAAGTCAGCATGGCTCTACCCAACGCAAGTCTTGCCTCACAAATCTGTTTCACATTTTTGAAGGGGTTAATAAACATGTGGATAAAGGTGAAACAATAGATGTAGTGTACTTGGATTTTCAGAAGTCGTTTGAAAAAGTTCCTCATGAGAGGCTTCTAGGAAAAGTAAAAAGTCATGGGATAGGTGGCGATGTCCTTTCGTTGATTACAAACTGGCTAAAAGACAGGAAACAGAGAGTAGGATTAAATGGACAATTTTCTCAGTGGAAGGGAGTGGGCAGTGGAGTGCCTCAGGGATCTGTATTGGGACCCTTTTCAATATATTTATAAATGATTATTTTTTTATTTTTTTATTTGCTTCTCTATACCGACATTTGATTTGGCATATCACATCGGTTTACGTATAACATGATGTCAAAAAGCAGGCCTTATAATGACATAGTACATAGTAACAGAATAGATTAATTTAACTCGGTACTTATAACTTATAACTTGGTTATAATGACATATAATGATCTGGAAAGATATAAGACGAGTGAGATAAACAAATTTGCAGACGATACAAAATTGTTCAGAGTAGTTAAATCACAAGCAGATTGTGATAAATTGCAGGATGACCTTATGAGACTGGAAAATTGGGCATCAAAATGGCAGATGAAATTTAATGTGGATAAGTGCAAGGTGATGCATATAGGGAAAAATAATCCATGCTATAGTTATACAATGTCAGGTTCCATATTAGGTGCTACAACCCAAGAAAGAGATCTAGGCGTCATAGTGGATAACACATTGAAATCGTCGGTTCAGTGTGCTGCGGCAGTCAAAAAAGTAAACAGAATGTTGTGAATTATTAGGAAGGGAATGGTGAATAAAATGGAAGATGTCATACTGCCTCTGTATCGCTCCATGGTGAGACCGCACCTTGAATACTGTGTACAATTCTGGTTGCCGCATCTCAAAAAAGATATAATTGCGATGGAGAAGGTACAGAGAAGGGTACCAAAATGATAAGAGGAGTGGAACAGCTCCCTTATGAGAAAAGACTAAAGAGGTTAGGACTTTTCAGCTTGGAGGAGAGACAGCTGAGGGGGGATATGATAGAGGTGTTTAAAATCATGAGAGGTCTAGAACGGGTAGATGTGAATCGGTTATTTACTCTTTCGAATAATAGAAAGACTAGGGGGCAATCCATGAAGTTAGCATGGGGCACATTTAAAACTAATCGGAGAAAGTTCTTTTTTACTCATGCACAATTAAACTCTGGAATTTGTTGCTAGAGGATGTGGTTAGTGCAGTTAGTATAGCTGTGTTTAAAAAAGGATTGGATAAATTCTTGGAGAAGTCCATTACCTACTATTAATTGAGTTGACTTGGAAAATAGCCACTGCCATTAGCAATGGTAACATGGAATAGACTTAGTGTTTGGGTAATTGCCAGGTTCTTATGGCTTGGATTGGCCACTGTTGGGAACAGGATGCTGGGTTTGATGGACCCTTGGTCTGATCCAGTATGGCATTTTCTTATGTTCTTATGTTCTAATTCTCTGTCTGCCTTCTTCTAGAAACCAATGGAAGAGGAAAATCTCACCACAGTGACAGAATTCATCATTCTGGGGTTTCCTGAATTTCCAGAGCTACAAATTCCCCTTTTCCTTCTGTTCTTACTGATTTACCTGATCATCCTGATGGGGAACCTCACTATTATAGCCCTGACATGCCTGGACCCTCGCCTGCACACCCCCATGTACTTTTTCCTCCGTAACTTGTCCTTCCTCGATATCTGTTATACCTCAGTCACTCTCCCCAAACTGCTGGATATCTCCTTAAGGAAGCATCAGAGGATTTCTGCAGTTGGGTGTTTTACACAGATGCATTTATTTCTGGCTCTGGCATCTGTAGAATTTCTCCTTCTCACAGCCATGGCTTTTGACCGCTATGTGGCAATCTGTCACCCCCTGCGCTATGCCGTTATTATAAATCAGAGACTCTGTGTACTGATGGTTATAGGGACCTGGATTGTTGGGTTTTTAGACCCAGTGACACACACGGTCCTTACATCACATTTCTCTTATTGTAGATCAAACAAGATTAACCATTTCTTCTGTGATTTCTCAGCTCTGCTGGCACTGACTTGCAGCAGGACACAGGTTGTTGAAGTTATTACCTATGTTGGTGGTGCTTTCGTAGGAGGTCCCTGCTTCATGACAACCCTGACATCTTATGTCTACATCATCTCCTCCATCCTGAGGATCCAATCCACAGAGGGGAGACACAAAGCCTTCTCCACCTGCTCCTCCCACCTCACGGTCGTTATTCTCTTCTATGGGACTATGTTCTCTTTGTATATGAGACCAAAATCCATGCAGTCACTGGAGCTAAATAAACTCTTTGCTCTGCTCTATAATGTTTTAATTCCTGTGTTTAATCCCATGATTTACAGCCTGAAAAACAGAGAGGTGAAAGGAGCACTAAGAAAAGTTTTTAATAGAAAACTAGATGGCTAAAGATCTGGGGAACATGTTCAGCGTTTATTTATTTATTTATTTATTTTAGGTTTTTTATATACCGATCTTCTTACATAGTATGCAAATCAAATCGGTTTACAGAGAACATTTTAACTTGCTTGAAAGCATTACATATAACGAAGAACTATTAAAAAACAAATAAATATAAGAAAACATGTAAGAACAATAATTAACATGGTGATTAGGAAATAAAGCTATTATACAGATGCCTTGCAAGAGGCTAATGAAAAAAACCCCTAATTAATTGACTAAACATGAGGAGGTATCTGATGAAGTAGGGCTGGGGTGCAAGGGAGGATAAGCATAGGGAGGACAACGTGGATGGAGGGAGGAGAGGGACAATCAGGGGGTTTATGAAAGTAGAAAGCCATAGCTGACAAGGAAACAAAGCAGAACAGGTTGTAATTCATTGCCCAAGCATTCAATCTCTCTCTTATTGAGGGCACATGGAAATGAGAATCTTATTAGCCAGGGAGCAGCATCATATTCTGTATTTCTGTCATACGTGGAATTTGAGACCCAAATTCTTGAACCTCACAGAGTGGTCGTCAGTGAGATCCCTGGTGAAGGGAAAGTGACCAGCGGGGTGCCAGAATAATTACTGCTAGAACTCATCTCTTTCAATGTCTTCATTAGTGAGTCTACTGAAATGTCAATCACAAATGAGTTTATGCATTACGGCTTCAGTTGTGGGTCAGCCCATTAGCCCAGTGACAGTTCTGTGCCAGGTGGATGTTTCCCAGTTAGATCTCTACGTCAGCTCTTCCGTTCCCTGGGACACCTGGGGCAGAGGGTGCTATAGAGGTAGCATTCACAGCTCCCTGGGCGGAGGGAGTAGTGGTCACTGCTTAAGGCTGACATTCAAGGTCCATGATACAGGGTACTAGAAGGAGTCCTGATGCATGGCCTCTGCTCTAGGGCTGTCACTGCAATGATCAGACTAGCTACATATGTGAATATGATATTGTGTGATGTCTGCCATAGTAGTTTATTTTATTTCAGCATTTTCTTCTCTAGCATTGACCTTCTGTCTGGTGATGTACTGTCCTTAGCATCTCTGTAATGAGTTCTTTTGCCTAAGGCGTGCACTGAGCGTAGTAATCGACGGGCAGTCTCATAGCCACTAACCGCTAATCCAGCTGCATAACTTCTTGCTTTACATTCGGTGCTATGTTAGTTTTTAGTCTTTTGTTTTATATGTGATGTATTTAATTTTTGGGAGGGAACAGTTATAACACATAAGAAAAATGCCTATGTAGCAGAGAATGAAGGCTCCAGGTGCAGATCCCAGCCCTGCTACTCCTCAGAATGGAAGCACAGAGGAGAAGGAGAACATAGAGGGCCACAGAGCAACAAGGTAGGTCTGCAAGGTGGAGGGCAATCCCCAGATCCACCTGCTCCAGTTGAACAAAGGCAGAGAAGGATCCTTGTACATCCCACCCCATCACCATGCACTCAGCAATGGATGAGAATTAGCAGAGATGAGCCAAGCCCACAGACCACACTTTGGAGGCTGACAAGGGGTGGATATGGGGATTTGCCATTGGGCTTCTTCCAGAGGGTGGGGACTCTTCCTCCCTTCCTGAATCTGGTCAGTGTCTCATCCTCTCAGGATGTCATCAGTAGAGGAGCGCCAATCCCCAGTGATACAATGTTGGTATGTTCAGTACCGATGCAGCCTGTTTACATCCCAGTAGCGATGTATTTCCCATGTAATAGGGAGTTTATCTATGTAGAGGTTTATATGTGTGTGTGAGTGGGGGGAGGATGTTATAATTATTTAATGTGACATCACCTTCCTGTCCCATCCTGAGAGAGGGGATGTTGTTGGCTGTTTTACAGATTTTGCATTTGACCAGTTGTTATTTATGTATAATACTAGACTGATTTAATTTTTATAAACTGCTTTCTTTCCCGTCGCAGGGGAGGAATAAAGAATAAAAGATTGAAATTGAAACTTCCAGGTAACAGGAGGAGAAATAGCCTAGTGGTTAGAGCAGTGGACTATGAACCAGGAGACCAGGGTTCACGTCCCGCTGTTGGTGCCTCAGGTACCCTCCATTTACCCTCCATTGCCTCAGGTACCCTCCATTGCCTCAGGTACAAAAAAACTTAGATTGTAAGCCCTCTGGGGACAGGGAAAATACCTACAGTACCTGAATGTAAAGTGGTGTGATATCTCGATTGAGATCAAATGTTGGTATAATAAATAAAATAAAACCTGTTTTCCAGAGGTGTCCTTACTATGGAGGAAGGTAGAGAGCTTTTAAACTAGAACAAGGGGGAAAGCCAACAGTCACTCAGCAGTGCATGGTTCGGAGAGAGGTATCCTTGAAGGATACTAATGAAACAGGAAAGTTAGGGCATCCCAACAGAGAGGTTCCATTAAATGCAAACATAGTTCATATGTAAAAAAGCACCAAAGCTAATGATTTCCGAATTATCCCAAACAACTGAAAAGCAGGTTGTTAAAACAAGCAAAAACCACACTTTGAAATGTCTGTATGCCAATGCCAGAAGTCTAAGACGTAAGATGGGAGAGTTAGAGTGTATAGCAGCAAATGATGAAATTGACATAATTGGCATCACAGAGACTTGGTGGAAGGAGGATAACCAAGGGGACAGTGCTATATCAGGGTACAAATTATATCACGATGATAGGGAGGATCAACTAGGTGGGGGTGTGGCACTTTATGTCTGGGAGGGTATAGAGTCCGCGCTAACAAACAAAACGAACCAGCAACAGTCTTGTCACCGTAAACAATTCAACAAAAAAAGACTGAGATATCTAATGTCAGTTTGTGTACACCTAGTATAAGTGCTGCAAAAAACTTTTATGCAATTTGTGAAACCGCATCAGCAAGCCTGACAACGGCCGTGAAAACACTTGCCGTTCGGACCACTCGTCATTTGCGGTATTGGTAATCCATGCGAGATGTGTTATTCAGAAAATTTTTATAAACAATATCTGTTCCCCTATAGAGAGTTCATGAGCCCGACAGCGGCCGGTGTTTCGCGATCGGTATCGCTTCTTCAGGAGTCAATTGCAATATCATGGAACAGATGCTATGTAAAACAGAAATATAGCATGAAAGAAATGAAAGTTTGAAAAAGTACTTAACTGAGGTGTCACAGCACGCTAACCTTTATCCCGGACGATTCCGTCTCTCCAATCGGTAAATTCCAGCGGGACAGAGTAATGCTGAAAAGACCCACCCTTTAAAAAGCCCGCGATTTTGAGCACGTAGTGACGTCAAAGCGTCATTAAAGAATCGTTGCCGTAGCAACAAAAACAGCTGTGAGATAGAGCTGAAAACAGAAATCAAACGTGATGACGTCATTCAGGATTGACGCGGCAAATTCAAAGATGTTTCGTTAAAACAGAAGATGTGTTTGAAATGGATCAATCGAGTCAATGTTGTTTGTTTATAAGAAAACTTGATATTCTATTGCTGAATTCAGGCCGTGAGGCTCAACTGTGTTCAAACGGTGTATCCAGCGTTGTTCAGCGCGTAATAGCTGTATATTGAAATCTCCACCTTGCCAACTCGGGGTCAATTGCTCCAATACCACAGATTTTAATTCATCAAAATTATGATGATGTTGAAGACAATGAGATGTTAATGGGGCAGTCAATTTCCCAGTGGTGATACAGGATCGATGCTCTATAAGCCGGGTTTTCAAGGCTCGTTGAGTCTTTCCCACGTACCAAAGATTACATGGGCATTGTATTAAATATATCAGTCCTGAGGAACGGCAAGTGGTAAACTGCCTTAGAACCCAAGTGAAGTCAATTTTAGAAAAGTACAGGGAAGATGTATCTATCATCACATGGCATACTGTGCATCCTCCACAAGAAGTGTGTGCCCCTATCTGAACCCTGGGTGGAGGGATCATTGTATCCGAATGAACTATATTTCATGCTATATTTCATGCTATATTTCTGTTTTACATAGCATCTGTTCCATGATATTGCAATTGACTCCTGAAGAAGCGATACCGATCGCGAAACACCGGCCGCTGTCGGGCTCATGAACTCTCTATAGGGGAACAGATATTGTTTATAAAAATTTTCTGAATAACACATCTCGCATGGATTACCAATACCGCAAATGACGAGTGGTCCGAACGGCAAGTGTTTTCACGGCCGTTGTCAGGCTTGCTGATGCGGTTTCACAAATTGCATAAAAGTTTTTTGCAGCACTTATACTAGGTGTACACAAACTGACATTAGATATCTCAGTCTTTTTTTGTTGAAGGGTATAGAGTCCAACAGGATAAAGATCATACAAGAGACTAAATACTCAGTAGAATCTATATGGGTAGAAATCTCATGTGTGTTGGGTAAGAGTATAGTGATAGGAGTATACTACCATCCACCTGGACAAAATGGTCAGACAGATGATGAAATGCTAAGAGAAATCAGGGAAGCTAACCAATTTGGCAGTGCAGTAATAGAAACATAGAACATAGAAATGACGGCAGAAGAAGACCAAACGGCCCATCCAGTCTGCCCAGCAAGCCTCACACGTTTTTTTCTCTCATACTTATCTGTTTCTCTTAGCTCTTGGTTCTATTTCCCTTCCACCCCCACCATTGAAATATCTAGCTTGATTAGTTAGGGGTAGTAGGGGTAGTAACCGCCGCAATAAGCAAGCTACACCCATGCTTATTTGTTTTACCCAGACTATGTTATACAGTCCTTATTGGTTGTTTTTCTTCTCCCCTGCTGTTGAAGCAGGGAGCTATGCTGGAAATGCGTGATGTATCAGTCTTCTCCCATGCTGTTGAAGCAGAGAGCCATGCTGGATATGCATCGAAAGTGAAGTATCGGACACAATTGGTTTGGGGTAGTAACCGCCGTAACAAGCCAGCTACTCCCCACTTTGTGAGTGCAAACCCTTTTTTCTTCTCCCCTGCCGTTGAAGCAGAGAACTATGCTGTATATGCATTGAAGGTGAAGCATCAGGCTTATTTGGTTTGGGGTAGTAACCGCCGTAACAAGCCAGCTACTCCCCTCTTTGTGAGTGTAAATCCATTTTTCCACATTTCCTCTTGCTGTTGAAGCTTAGAGCGATGTTGGAGTCACAGTAAGCATGTGTATGTTTATTGAATAAGGGTATTGTCTCCAGGCAGTAGCCGTCATTCTGGCGAGTCACCCACTCTTCATTGGCGACCTCTTGACTTTATGGATCCACAGTGTTTATCCCACGCCCCTTTGAAGTCCTTCACAGTTCTGGTCTTCACCACATCCTCCGGAAGGGCATTCCAGGCGTCCACCACCCTCTCCGTGAAGAAATACTTCCTGACATTGGTTCTGAATCTTCCTCCCTGGAGCTTCAAATCGTGACCCCTGGTTCTGCTGATTTTTTTCCTATGGAACAGGTTTGTCGTTGTCTTTGGATCATTAAAACCTTTCAAGTATCTGAAAGTCTGTATCATATCACCTCTGCTCCTCCTTTCCTCCAGGGTGTACATATTTAGATTCTTCAATCTCTCCTCGTACGTCATGCGATGAAGATCCTCCACCTTCTTGGTCGCCCTTCTCTGTACCGCTTCCATCTTGTCTTTGTCTTTTTGTAGATACGGTCTCCAGAACTGAACACAGTACTCCAGGTGAGGCCTCACCAAGGACCTGTACAAGGGAATAATCACTTCCCTTTTCTTACTCGATATTCCTCTCTCTATGCAGCCCAGCATTCGTCTGGCTTTTGCTGTCGCCTTGTCGCATTGTTTCGCAGACTTCATATCATTAGACACTATCACCCCAAGGTCCCTCTCCTGCTCCGTGCACATCAGCTTTTCCCCCCCCATCGAATACAGTTCATTCGGATTTCCACTCCCCATATGCATGACTTTGCACTTCTTGGCATTGAATCTGAGCTGCCATATCTTCGACCACTCTTCCAGTTTCCTTAGATCCCGTCTCATTCTCTCCACTCCTTCCGGTGTGTCCACTCTGTTGCTGATCTTTGTGTCATCCGCAAAAAGACAAACCTTACCTTCTATCCCGTCCGCAATGTTGCTCACAAAGATATTGAACAGGACCGGTCCCAACACCGATCCTTGTAATAATGGGAGATTTCAATTACCCCAATATTGACTGGGTAAATGTAACATCAGGACTTGCTAGAGACATAAAGTTCCTGGATGTAATAAATGATTGCTTCATGGAGCAATTGGTTCAGGAACCAACAAGAGAGGGAGCTATTTTAGATTTATTCCTACCCCCCCCCCCCCCCCCCCCCGACTTTTCACATGCAATAAACATTTAGAAAATAATCCCCTAAATTAGCCAGATAAGTGCTCCTGCCTGTTATGGCCCCATCCCTCTCACCACTTAGCCAGATAATATTTAACCGTATTAAGTACTTATCTGGCTAATTGGAAGACATTAATCGTTGCCAGATATTGAAACAGCATCACTTAGCTGGATAAGTCCGTACTTACCTGGCTAAGTGATGCTGAATATTGGCCTCCCAAGTTTTAAGCTGAAAATTCATGTAACTTAAGTGCTTAAAACAGAGGCACGTCACTCTAGACCTGTTTGCATTTCTAAACGTAGATGCTTATGTTAGGTGCCCGGTGTGGATGTTGGCACTAAGCACCTAACTTTCTTTCTCTGCCCTACCTCTGCCTAATTTTCACTACTTTGGTCTGGCAGGGGATGGGGACGTAGCTTAGAGGAGCTCCTCAGTTACAGGGCAGTTACGGGGGGGGGGGAACCTTGTGAACATTTGGAGACAGTTTCCCATTGCCTCCTGCATTGACAGCCTGTGCCTGCAGACTGGTGTGTGCTCCTCTGATTGCATGAGCAGGACTGATGACAGCAAGGCGATGAGGAAGCTCATGGCACACTCTATAATAAGACGACTGGAAAAGAGAACAGCTTTTCTGCACTGATTAACACTTACAGTATATGATTCCAGTGGAAAAAAATTGTTAAAAGCAGACATGATTTTTGATTTGTCTACCTTTTGCCCCTTCTGCCTAGGGTCCTGCATTCTTGCAGCCATGCTCAGTGGATCGGAGGAACATAAAGACAGAGCACCACAAGGAAAGGGGCTGGGCTGAGTTACAGGTGATCTGCAGTAATGCCCCTCTCAGAAATGCCAGAATCTAGCATTGTATGAGTTTGCTGCAACCCAACCCAGGGATTGTGCTGGGAAGATATTCCTGTGGTGATGCTGGTGGGATTGTGTTGGGAGGATTTGCTTGTGATGATGATGAAGATGGTGGTGAGCTTATATTGGGAAGGCTTCCTTGTGATGATGATGTTTATAAGAATATGTGTTTCCTCAGCTTACATTGATCCGTGTTGTTTAAGACTTATCATTGTTAATTTAGAAGATATATTTGAAGATTCATCGTATACCAGCAAGCCGGTGATATCCCGAAAGCTGAGTAGAAATAACCCCCTGATACAGGCGGAAGGATGGCCGCCGAAACGCCATAGCGTCGGGTGTGATGTGAAGCAGGTCTCGTTGGAGAAGTGGAGTGTATGACCATCAACTGCAATTGGCAGCTTTTTTGCATTTAAAGTGATTTTCAACTACAATCAGCAAATTTTGTTGCATTTGAAGCATTATCCCTTGGAGTATTGGAACATGCAATTATTAATCTGTTGATCAACAATTGTTTCTTGGAAGGGATACGTTTTATTTGCACGATTGGGAAAGTAAAAAACAAGTGGACTTGAATATATGATTGATGGACTGAAGTGTTTTACCACATTCACCTTTGGTGCAGAATTAATGTGTTATCCATTGCAATTTTGATGTTTACAAAATAGTTTGGGAGTTGAGGTAGCAGTGGTATATGTTTTATGGGGATGTATGAATGGGGTAAAAGATGTGATTGGGGTATGTTGATGTGAATGAAAAATTGAGACATGTTGTTGATTGGTCTGTTGAAAAAATAATACATATTTCTATTTGGAAATTAATATTTATACATGAAAGTTTGATCTCATAAATAATAAAACCTTTTCACTTAAAAAAGTGATTTATTGTTTTGATATAAATTAGTGAGCTGGGAAAGATATGTTGGTGGCCTGTATAGTGTGCATTCATATTTGATATACAACAGGCATAGTGTGGTTTTTCACATTGTTGATGGAAAGCAAAGTTAACAGGATATCCCTGAATATCCCTCCAAAGTTATCTAGCTATATTTGGAGGGATATTTAGTGATGCCGTTGCATTATTGAATATATCCGGCTATTGTAGATATGCAACTAAGTTAATCTGGCTAACTTTAGAACTGTTCTACAGAATGACCAGAGTTAGCTGGATAATTTAGCCCGATAACCTAATTCCTACCAGAAATGCCCCTGTGATCCCTCTATATTATCCAGTTATTTTTGGCCGGATAATAAGATATCCAGCTAATGTTTAGCAGGCAAAAATACCTTAACCCTGCACAGAGTTTTGTGTCTACTTCTGACAAAGCTACTCCAAGTAAGACTGTGAAATTTATCACACCCAGACATCATTCCTATCCATCGGGATGATGCTTAGCGGAGGACTGCACTGAACCTTATGGGTGGGAGATTGGCAGCTGAGTTGGAAACAGAGTCTGTAGAAACGGCCCTCAATCACAAACAGTGTGACAATGAGACACTCTGTGATTGTGTGGCCATGAGGTGATAGTGAATTCTACTACCATAAATATATTAAAGTATTATTAGAAATGTGTCAGGAGAATTATTTATATTATTCAGTGGTTGGGAGGATGACGCCATTGAAGTAGAGCGAGGAAAATAACATCATTGAAGTTTATGGAAAAGAATGACATGGTTAGGAGGATGATACCAGAAGATAATATCATTGAAGTCTACTGAGGTGATTGATGTCATCAGGAGGGTGATACAATTGAATTCTACTGAAGTGAATAACATGGTTAGGAATTTGATACCATTGAGGTCTATGGAGGAATTTGATACCATTGAGGTCTATGGAGGATGATTCCATTGAAGTCTATGGAGGTGAATGATGTGGTTAGGAGGGAGATACCATTGAAGTCTATGGAGGTGAATGATGTGGTTAGGAGGGAGATACCATTTAAGTCTATGGAGGTGAATGATGTGGTTAAGAGAGTGATACCACTGACGTCTATGGAGGGGAATGATGTGGTTAGGAGGAAGATACCATTGAAGTCTATGGAGGTGAATGATGTGGTTTGGAGGGAGATACCATTGAAGTCTATGGAGGTGAATGATGTGGTTAGGAGAGTGATACCATTGACGTCTATGGAGAGGAATGATGTGGTTAGGAGAGCAATACCATTGAAGTCTACAGAGGTGAATGATGTGGTCAGGAGAATGATACAATTGAAGTCTACTGAAGTGAATGACATGGAGGGGAATGATGTGGTTAGGAGGAAGATTCCATTGAAGTCTATGGAGGTGAATGACGTGGTTAGGGGGGTGATACCACTGAAGTCTATGGAGGTGAATGACATGGTTTGGAGGGTGATACAATTGAAGTCTACTGAAGTGAATGACATGGAGGGGAATGATGTGGTTAGGAGGGAGATTCCATTGAAGTCTATGGAGGTGAATCATGTGGTTTGGAGGGTGATACCATTGAAGTCTATGGAGGTGAATGATGTGGTTTGGAGTGAGATACCATTGATGTCTATGGAGGTGAATGATGTGGTTTGGAGGGTGATACCATTGAAGCCTATGGAGGTGAATGATGTGGTTAGAATGGTTGATACCACTGAAGTATATTCAGGTGAATTATGTGGTTTGGATGGTGATATCATTGAAGTCTATTAATGAGAATAATGTAGTTAACTGAACATGCCCATTGATGAAGAGATCTGGGGACCACCTTACTCCTTTTCTTCAAAGACAGCATTAGCCATGACCAAGATACTTTAGTGATTGTGCCCTCTCCGTAACATGAGTTATGTGCACAATTATATGCAAAATATAAAATCTTTTGGAGTTCATCATTGAAGTTCTCTCTGGGACATTGGATTTTGACCATCAAACATTTGCTCTCACAGTTCGGGCAATGTTGGAATTACTGTGGGCTCTAACATAAGTGTTTTGAACATCAAACATTGGCCTTTCGTTGATGTTGGTACTCTTGTGGACATCAATATAAGTTAAATGTTTTGTGTGGAGTTTCTTTGTCTTCTTCTCCCAGAAGTGGACTATGATATATCTCGATTTTGCATGTTTGCACATATTTTTTAATGATGGGTTTTGTGGATGTTTGTGAGTTGTTTGTGGTGAGTGAATGTTGTTTGGTGAGTGGATGAGTGAGGATATTACAAGAATTAGGAGCTGTGTAACATTATAATATTATATTTTGCTAGAAAATTTAAATTTGTTCACTATATAAAGTATTTGTACCATAGGAGAGTTTATTAAAGACTTGGCATATCAGCATTATTGATTGTTGTATACTGTTCTGGATTGGTAGCTAGGTGTTTTATATACAAGATAGTTGGGGCAGTCAGGGGGTCTTCTCTGTAGAGAAATCATGAAGACAGGTACCTGAGGAAACATTCTTCATCTCATTCCAAAATCTAATCCAGGAAGTTTCTAAATAAATATTATAACAAGATCTGATAACAACACCTGGAATGCACTGGAAGGTTCGATCTCTTTATCTTTTGAGGTGTATTACTGTTTCTGTTTGTATTTGGAGGTTTGGTATTCCTAAAGTTTTGCTGAGCAATATTTGGACTCTGATCCTATAGACTATAGGGAGTGATATATTCAAATGAGAAACATTCAGCAGAGTTCACTTGCAGTTTGTTTTTCTGTGCCATTTGTAATGTGCATTGTCAGCCTCAGGGCTCCATTCCCAGAGGGACCTGCAGTGAGTATTAATACTTCTATCTGCCGAGGATCCCCTGATCAGAGCTGCTTCAGTCCATCCGTTGTCCTGAAGGTAAGGATGCAAGACCACTTTTATAATTTGTGTTAGTAGTGATATCATATGTGTCATCTAGAGCATTCTCTGAAAAAAAAGGAATAATGCAATACATGGGGGATATACACAGACTGCAGTAAAGAAGGATGAAGCGGTGCTGATGGTGGTAGCAGGTCTCCTCTGGAAAGAGGTTACAATGTCATGGAAGCAATCAGTGAAAGGGGAGTCACATGTGGGAGGGGGTGCAATTCAGAGGGGGGCAGTGTGTAGAGAGGAAGCTGCAGAGAGGAAGGTGCAGAGGGCTGTAACAGGTAAAGGATTTCTGATGAGGATTTGGGAGTGAGAAGAGGTGCCTGGCTAGGAGAGAAGGTGATCTGGTAGTCAGGAGCACAGAGGGAGAAGTCAAAGAGGAAGGACAGCCTTAGGAATCAGAGGGGCAGACAGGAGTGATGCCTGTGCTGTGTGCAGGGCAGGGGGGAAAAGATAAACAGGACTGGATGAGGGCTGAGACAGGAGGGGAGGGGTAAGAAAAGGAGAAGAAGGGCTGGAATAGGGAGCCAAGGGCTTTGCTTTGCTTTGAACTGTGCTCTTTCTGCCCCAGGCTCATTGCCCAATGCCCATTCCCCACCCCTCATCTTGTTCCTTGCATGCTGCCTGAGATTCGGGGCATTGGCCAATACAATCTTCCTGGAAGAGCTTTGTGTGCTTATGCACATAAGTAAAAGCAGCCGGCAGAGCCCCCCACCTCATCCTCCCCCTCTGCCCCCATTCCTGGCACTGATGCTTGGATTACATTCGCCCTCCTAGCCCAGCAGCAGCTCCACTACTTGGACAGTCTCAGTTTTCTCCTTCTTTCTTCATATGCCCCCTGGCACTGTTCTCTTCACTTACAGCTTTATCCATCATTTCGCAGTTTCTTGCACCCAATATCCTAAACCAGGGGTGCCCAACTCTGCTTCTCAAGAACCACAAACAGGCCTGGTTTTCAAGTTATCCCAATAATTATGCATGAGAGTTTTGCATACAATATCAATTTTTTCAAGAATAATCAGTGAGTTGTTCTTGTTTTTCATATAATTAAGATAACTCATTAGAAATATTATTCTGTAAATGTTAGCGGACAAAAACCTTCATAGATTCACCAGCTGTGTGCTCAGAATGAGCTGGATTTCCAGTAATGTCTCTTTAATCTCTGTTTGCCTTCCTTCCAGAACTCAATGGAAGAGGAAAATCTCACCTCAGTGAGAGAATTCATCATTCTGGGGTTTCCTGAATTCCCAGACCTACAAATGCCCCTTTTCCTTCTGTTCTTACTGATTTACCTGATCATCCTGATGGGGAACCTCACTATTATAGCCCTGACTTGCCTGGACCCTCGCCTGCACACCCCCATGTACTTTTTCCTCTGTAACTTGTCCTTCCTCGATGTCTCTTCCACCTCAGTAACCCTCACCAAACTCCTGGACATCCTCTTAAGGCAGAGACAACATCTTCCTGCAGTTGGGTGTTTTACACAGATGTATTTATTTCTGGGGCTAACATCAGTAGAATTTCTCCTTCTCACAGCCATGGCTTATGACCGCTATGTTGCAGTCTGTCACCCCCTGCGTTATGCTGTGATAATGACTCAGAGACTCTGTGTGCTGATGGCTGCAGGAACCTGGATCTTGGGCTTTCTGAATGCAGTGACACACACAGTACTTACATCACATTTATCTTATTGTAGATCAAATGAGATTAACCACTTCTTCTGTGATTTCTTAGCTCTGCTGACACTGTCTTGTAGCAGAACACATGCAATTGAAGGTTTGACCTATATTTTGGGTTGCATTCTAGCGATTCCCTGCTTTATCACAACTTTGACATCTTATGTCTACATCATCTCCACCATCCTGAGGATCCGTTCCACCGAGGGGAGACGCAAAGCCTTCTCCACCTGCTCCTCCCACCTCACGGTCGTTATTCTCTTCTATGTGACTCTGATGTGTTTGTATATGAGACCAACGTCCATGCAGTCACTGAATCTAAATAAACTGTTTGCTCTGTTGTATAATGTTCTAATTCCCATGTTTAACCCCATGATTTACAGCCTGAAAAACAGAGAGGTAAAAGCTGCCCTAAAGAAAGTTTTTAAAAGGAAACAGGTTTACTAAGAAACAGAAGAACATGTTCTGTGTTTGATAAATAGAAAGTCATGATTAACAGTGAAACCAAGCAGAACTGGTTATAATTCATTACCCAAGAGTCAAATATCTCTCATAAAAAGACCATATGAAAACAAGAATTAAGGCATGTTACGTGAAATTAAAGACACAAAAGTCTTAACTCACAAAGCAATGGTGAATGAAGTCAGTGTGAAAAGAAAGTGACCACCACGATACCTGAAGCTTCATTGCTAGGTCCAGTCCTCTCCAATGTCTTCATAAGCAACAGTAGCTGAAATGCCTATCAAATATGACATTTTGTAATTCATGCATTAAAATTTCAGTGTATGGGCTTGGTGTTGGCTTTAGTGACAGAACTGTGTAGGGATGTGCATTCACTTGCCAGGCATTTCTGACCTGCATTGACCACTGTTGGAAACAGGATGCTGGGCTTGATGAACCTTGGTCTGACCCAGAATGGCAATTTTTATGTTCTCATTTGAAACAAAAATGTAAAATGGAATGAATGAGACCACTCTTATTTCATTCGTGGATTCCCACAAATTGGAACAAAAATTTTCATTTCAATTGTTTTTGCTTCCCATTCAGGTCCATGGCCCATTGAAAAGTGCTCCAGTGAGACTGGTAACTGCAGCAAGCCAAACTTTCCTGAGTGAGGTAGTAGTTAGGAGAAGAGGGCAAGTATACAGGACGAAAGGGCAATCAAGGTGGACCTTTCTTGCTCCTGACAGTGCACCTTGTAGTCTTACTGTCTCTCTGCCTTGCCAGCATACCCCAGACTCTACACCTTAGGGGTACTGATGCATGTCAAGCCTTGCGGTCTTCTTGCCCCTGTTGCTCCTGCTTTCCTCCTCTCATGGTGCCTTGACCAACACCTGCCGCTGCTGCATCCTTTTGTCCCTTTTCGGTACCTTAGGTTATTTGTGCCACTTTTGATGCCACTTTGCCACAGTCTATTGGTGTTACAGTTCTCTTCTCTTCCTCCTTTTGATGAAGTTCACCCTCCAGTTTCATTAGAAATGAGTAGAAAACCCAATTTTGAAGGTCAAAGTAGGTTGCATTATTTCACCATTGCCTTTAATGGGAAACAAATAAAATGAATAAATACAATCTTTTTTTGTTTGAAGCAAACCAAATGAATAAAGGTGACCTGCGAAATGAATAAAATAATGGAAATGAAAATGTTGCCTCCCTAGTGCTGTGCCATGTGAACGGTTCCCCAGCTGAATCTTTAAATTGAGTCTTCAGATTGGGGCAGAATATGCTACATTCACAGCCCCCTGGGGAGAAGGAGTCATTGTTAGGGGAAAAAAGTGAATTCTTGGGTTTTGAATTGAGGTCTTCCCATTTCAAGGTTAGGGTTTTACTAAATCAGCCACAGAGGGTTTTTAGACATAACTAACTCTAGCATAAACATAGCTTGCTATGTGGTCCAGCCAGAACAGAGTACAGGATCCTGGAGGAAACCTGTGAGTTGCTAAGCACGCGTGCACTTATGTGGTATTATATATTGAACTGTTTTGTGAGGTCTTATCTACAAACTCTGTTTTTCTTTGTCTCTGAAAGGAATTACTTTAAAGACCTGGAGTGTGTATCATGATTGAAGTATTTAACATTACCTGCAGTAACTGTTTGTGTTACATGATTAAATAAACCTCTTGCATCCAAGATCATGAGTCTGTGTGCTGCAAGGGCCTTTGGGCTTGACAGTTATGGGCATTGCATAAGGGTGATATCTCATAGCTAGATTCAGGATCCATAAACCAGGTTTCAGGACTGTATCCAATTAATTTAGCATTATCATTATCATCACTTCCTCAGAGATCCCCTGCATTTATCCCATGCTTTCTTGAATTCAGATACTGTTTGATTCTCCATCACCTCCTCTGGGAGGCTGTTCTACACATCCACCATCCTAAGAACATAAGAACATGCCATACTGGGTCAGACCGAGGGTCCATCAAGCCCAGCATCATGCTTCCAACAGTGGCCAATCCAGGCCATAAGAACCTGGCAAGTACCCAAAAACTAAGTCTATTCCATGTTTCCTGAATCTACCCCCTTTCACTCTCATCTCATGACTCCTCATTCTAAAGCCATCTTTCCATTGAAAGAGGCTCACCTCCTGTGCATGGAAACCTTTGAGATATTTGAATGTCTCAATCATATCTCCCCTGACTTGTCCTTCTTTTAGGGTATTCATGTTTAGATCTTTAAGTCTATCTCCATATGATTTAGAATGAAGACCACTGACCATTTGAGTAGCCACCCTCTGGTCTGACTCCATCCTGATAATATCCTTTTGAAGGTGCAGTTTCCAGAATTGTACACAGTATTCCAAATGGGGTCTCACCAAGGATCATTACAGGAGCAATATTACCTCCCTTGTTCTGCTGAACATTCCTCTCTCTCAACCGCCAACAGTGTGACAATGAGTCATCCAGTAATTGTGCAGCAATATGTTGATCAGTAGCATGGGATCTTCTTGGTGTTTGGGTACTTGCCAGGTTCTTGTGGCTTGGTTTGGCCTTTGTTGGAAACAGGATGCTGGGCTTGATGGATCCTTGGTCTGAACCAGCAAGGCAATTTCTTATGTTTTTATGTTCTTATGTTGATACTGTCCTCTGCGAGGTTGTTAAAGCATGTAAGGAGAATTTGTTTATATTATTCAGTGGTTAGGAGAGTGACATCATTGAAGTCTATGGAAGTGAATGACTTGGATAGAAGAATGATATGTCATGGTTAGTGGAGTCTAGATAAACCACCCAGAGAAGTAGTACAGAACTGCAAGGCAGGACACTGGAATAGTCAAGAGCCAATCTTCTACTTAGCCAGCCCCCTCCCCAACAAATTGAGTCCTTGGGTTATAGGAACCAGTAGGTCTTTGCAGTTTCAGTACATCATGGTGAGTCCGGACAGCATGGAATAACACTAGACAAGCCAAAGCAAGTCTGGATAGACTGGAACAAGGCTGGGCAGGCTGACGCAAGGGTGGGCAAACTAAAGCAAGGGTGGGTAGACTGGAGCAAGACTCGAGCAAGACTGGATAGATGGAGCAAGGCTGGACAGACTAGACCAAGGCTGGATAGATGGAGCAAGAGTGGGCAGGCCAGGACAAGATAAGACAAACAAGGACAGAGCCAGACAAGGTCTGGACTAGGAAGACAAGGGTAAGAGCAGGCCAGGACAGCACAGAACAAAGAACATAAAAGCCTGAAGGCAACAAGGCTGGATGTCCATAGGCCAGAAGACTACAAGGTGGGATGCAAGACTAGAGCAGGCCCAGAGGTCACAAGTCAAGGCAAGGTCTAGAGTAGACCATAAGGCAAGGAACAAGAAGGCCCAGAGGCAACAACGCAAGGTACAAAACAAGAATTACCCGGTCAGAGAGCCAAGAGTGACTCCATTAAGAGGCAAAGTGGTTCTGGAAAGGCAGGATTACATAGAGCTGGGACTTGGGCATGGCAAGAGCAGCAAGGAGGAGCTTATTTATTTATTTAAGTCTTTTCTATACCGTCGTTAAGTAGCTTCCGTCACAACGGTTTATAATAGGCACATAAAAATAAGGATGCTGAGACATTAATTTACATAAGTGCCATATCAGTCCGGTACATAGTTTTTAAAATAAAATAATTGGAATGTGATACAATACTGTTCGGAGTTTTTTTTTTTTCGGAATTAAAAGCAATGCTAACTTTATAAGTGATACTTTATCTTATAGTGATGGATGATAAGACAAAGTCATATAAAAATAAAATACAGCTACACACGCTTAGCAAGGTTGGTGGTGAGGGTCGCTGAAGGCCTCTACAGGTCAGGAGGAGTCATGACAGGCAGAACCAGGGCATGGCTGTATGGCAGGCAAATCCGTGACATGATATCATTGAAGTATCTGGAGGTGAATGATATCGTTAATAGGGAGATACCACTGAAGCCTATAGAAGTGAATAATGTGGTCAGAAAGTCTCTGGAGGTGAATTTCCTGGTTAGAAATCCATGACATGATACCATTGAAGTATCTGGAGGTGAATGATGTGGTTAACAGGGAGATACCACTGAAGCCTATAGAAGTGAATAATGTGGTCAGGAAGTCTCTGGAGGTGAATTTCCTGGTTAGAAATCCGTGACATGATACCATTGAAGTATCTGGAGGTGAATGATGTGGTTAATAGGGAGATACCATTGAAGTCTATGGAAGTGAATAATGTGGTCAGGAAGTCTCTGGAGGTGAATTTCCTGGTTAGAAGGGGATTCCATTGAAGTCCATGGAGGGCAATGGCATGGTTATGATGATGATGTCATGGAAGTCTATGGAAGTGAATAATGTGGTCAGGAAGTATCTGGAGGTGAATTTCCTGGTTAGAAGGGGATTCCATTGAAGTCCATGGAGGGCAATGGCATGGTTATGATGATGATGATGTCATGGAAGTCTATGTGTTATTAACGCTCTGTAAAGAAAGCTGGGAGATAACAATCTGTTATGTTCGGAGTTAGCAGTCTGCTAGGGGTAGCAGTCTGTTAATGATCTGATGCCTGATGGGAGGAGCAATCAGATATAGATCTGTACTAGTTAAACTGCGGAGTAGCAATCTGTTAATACTGGCTCCTAAAGAAGGAGGAGTCAGCAATCTTGTAGTGTTTCAGATATGGTCTTGCTAAGTAGTTAGCAATCTTGTTCAGGATCAGATATAGTTGTGGGTGGATTCCTGGGCCGGTGGCAGATGACCACGCCCCCGAGAGGATATCCCGAGAGAGACCACCGGCTAGGCTTGAGTATGGAGACAGACACACATAGTTCTTTTATTAAACAGGTTTTTGAAACCACCAGAGGGTGGCAGTAGTGAGCTGATATGCCGGGCAGGGCTGCAGTCCCTCAGGTACTGGAACAGCGATCCAGGATGGCTGAGCTGTTGAGAAACTGTAGAAAGTGAGTAGGCAGAGTAGACAGAGTTCATGAACAGAACTAGATGACAAAACTTGCATAAGGTCTCAAGGAAGCTCAGGAGCTGGAAAGGTTTAGGCCCTCGAGGAGCGAGTACCTGGTTCCAGGGAAAGCTCTGAGAAAGCGATGGTAACTCACAATTGTTTGTAGCAGCGATAGCTTCCAGGCAGTAGAAAATCTTCAGAGTGTCCAGGAACATGGGCCCTCGAGGAGCGAGTACCGGTTCCTATCTGTAATCTGAAAGTAAAGAAAAGAGCGGGTACCTCTGGTAAGTCCGAGGACGCAGAGTAGCTTGGGAAGCGTAGCCGAAGCAACCCTAACTCGAGAGATAGCGAAATAGAGACCTTTAAATATTGGAAGCGGATGATGTCATCTCAAGGGGATGCCCTTGAGGTTCGCGCCCTTGCTGGTACTTCAATCGGAGCGCGCGCACCCTAGGTCTTCAGGAAATATGGCGGATATGCAACGTCAAGCTGGTCCGGGGACGCCGGAGAGAGACGGCGTCCCTGGAGCAGCTTTCGGATAATAGAAGGACTAGGGGGCACTCCATGAAGTTAGCAAGTAGCACATTTAAGACTAATCGGAGAAAGTTCTTTTTCACTCAACGCACAATTAAGCTCTGGAATTTGTTGCTGGAGGATGTGGTTAGGGAGTTATGTAGCTGGGTTTAAAAAAGGTTTGGATAAGTTATTGGAGAAGTCCATTACCTGCTATTAATCAAGGTGACTTAGGGAATGACCTCTGCTATTACTGGTATCAGTAGCATGGGATCTTCTTGGTGTTTGGGTAATTGCCAGGTTCTTATGGCCTGGATTGGCCACTGTTGGAAACAGGATGCTGGGCTTGATGGACCCTTGGTCTGACCCAGTATGGCAATTTCTTATGTTCTTATAAGAACATAAGAAACATAAGAACATAAGAAAATGCCATACTGGTATAGAGGGAAAAAAAATCCAGAACACCAAAAAGACCATCTCCAGAGAACTGACCCAGTCCATCTTAAATCTAACGATATAGGGAATCCTGGTCCAGGCTGAGGTCCCTGGGAAGGCAGGATAACGAACCAGGGCTAGGAAGGAACAGGAGACTCAGGGGAGAGAAGGAAGCCTAGAAGAGGAGAGTACTGCTGAATTATAAGTTGTAATTCTGTTTGTGAACAGTGAAGAATAGCAGAGCTGTTTCTGCTTTATTTCTTGCCTTTAAATAAAGATGTTTATGAGGGATTTGCCAGAGTACAGCCTGAATTTGGGTTTCGCAAAGATGCTCACTTTGTCACAAGGTATATTACTGTTTCTGTTTCTTTGATCAGTTTGGTGTCCCCAAAATTTTGCTATTGATAATTTGGATTCTGTATTCTTCTAGACTGAAGGACATCATGAGTCAAACCAAACCCACTCAGTAGAGCTCACTTGCACTGCCTCAGGGCTCCTTTCCTCGAGGGATCTGCAGTGAGCATTAATACTTCTACCTGCCGAGGACCTCCTGATCAGAGCTGCTGCTGTCCGTCAGTCATCCTGAAGGTAAGTGTGTGTGTGAACGTCTGTAACTTGTGTTAGTAGGGTTACTGCAAGTGAGGACATTGTGTCATCTGGATCATTCTGTGGATAAAAAGAAGGAATAATGCAAGACACAGGGGGTTTGCACAGAAAGCAGTAAGGAAGGCTAAAGAGGTGCAAATGGAAGTAGCAGCTCCCTTCCCCAAAGAGCTTACAATGTCATGGACAACAGCAGTGAAAGGGGAATGACGTATAGAGGGGGATGCAGATTTGAGGTGGCAGAGTGTAATGGTTGTGGAGAAGACGGAGCAGCTCTATCTAAAGAGAAGTGGTAATAACGAGGCAGGATTTGGAGGTGAGGGTAGAGGTGCCTGGCGAGGAGAGAAGGTGATCCCGCAGCCAGGAGCACAGAGAGAGGAATCAGAGAGGGCAGACAGGAATGATGCCGGTGCTGTGTGGATGGCGCGGCACTGGAGCACGAGGCTACAAAGGCCATTTCGCATGTCTGATTTTCCCTTTTCTCAGAGTTGGAGGACTGTAGTTGGGAAAAGGAGGCTGTCAGCAGCCTTTTGGATTGATCTTGGTGGAGAAAGGAAGAAGCTGCTAAGCCAATGACATTAATAAAGGTGCGGGAGATGAGGGATCGGTGAGAACGGGAATAAACTTATGTGGGGGGCGTTGAGGAGGAGGCAGAAGCAGAAGGTCTGCTTTATTTGTGTTGGTTAAGTAAGATTGAAAGCTGTAAGGTCGGCATTTACCTATCCAGTCTGCCAGAGCCCTAGGAATCCCAGCCTGGCCTGGGGCTGCTCTCTGTACATTACAGGAATTCAGTACAAGGACGCCAGGGATGCGTTCATGCACAGATGTCTCACTTCTTCTCATCTCACGCTTCCCTTCAGCCAGCAATGTCCACACATACAAAGCCCTTTTTTTTACTGTTGCAATCTTTTATTTCAAGAACTACAAAATCATAGCTCCTAGGGGTTTACTGCTTAAGTGAAGACTTTTGTTGATGCTCCCACTTTTCTCCTTCCTCCTTCCTCCTGTGCCCTTTCCCCTGTCCATCCTCACGTTCCCCTCGATTATGTACTCTTCAATCTCAGCTTTATTCCCCACTTCCACGACTTCTTGTAAGTAATGTGTTTAAATTAATACCTTGCCAAATGTCCATCTTTTCAAGAAGGTTTAATTCAGTAAAATGATGCTATTTTTCAGGTGATTAAGGTAACTAATTGAGAATATTATTCTGAAGGTGATAGCAGGCAAATCCTTCACAGCTTCACCCCTTGCATGTTCAGAATGATCTGGATTTCCAGTAATGTCTCTTTATTCTTTGTTTGCCTTCCTTCCAGAATCCAATGGAAGAGGAAAATCTCACCACACTGACAGAATTCATCATTCTGGGGTTTCCTGAATTCCCAGAGCTACAAATCCCCCTTTTCCTTCTGTTCTTACTGATTTACCTGATCGTCCTGATGGGGAACCTCACTATTATAGCCCTGACATGCCTGGACCCTCGCCTGCACACCCCCATGTACTTTTTCCTCTGTAACTTGTCCTTCCTCGATATCTCCTCCACCTCACTCACTCTCCCCAAACTGCTGGACATCTTGTTAATGAAGCATCAGAGGATTTCTGCACATGAGTGTTTTACACAAATGTATTTATTTTTGGGATTAGCATCTGTAGAATTTTTCCTTCTTGCAGCCATGGCTTATGACCGCTATATGGCGATCTGTCACCCCCTGCGCTATGCCGTTATTATAAATCAGAGATTCTCTGTAATAATGGCTATCGGGTCCTGGATCTTTGGCTTTCTGAACTCAGTGACACACACGGTCCTTACATCACATTTCTCATATTGTAGATCAAACAAGATTAACCATTTCTTCTGTGATTTCTCAGCTCTGCTTGCACTGTCTTGCAGCAGAACACAGGATGTTGAAGTTATGACCTATGTTAGCGGTGCTTTCGTAGGAGTTCCCTGCTTTCTCTTAACCCTGATATCTTATGTCTACATCATCTCCGCCATCCTGAGGATCCGTTCCGCAGAGGGGAGACGCAAAGCCTTCTCCACCTGTTCCTCCCACCTCACGGTCGTTATTCTCTTCTGTGGGACTCTGATCTGTTTGTATATCAGACCAGCATCCATGCAGTCAGTGAATCTAAACAAGTTTTTTGCTCTGCTGTATAATGTTTTAATTCCCATGTTTAATCCCATCATTTACAGCCTGAAAAACAGAGAGGTAAAAGCTGCCCTAAGAAAGGTTTTAATAGGAAACTGGATTACTAAGAATCATAAGTATATGTTCTGTTTTTCAGAATGAAGGGACTCATGGCTGACAATGAGACAAAGTGGAACGGGTTTTACTCATTACCTGTGCATTAAATCTCTTTCTTATTAAGGTCACATGAACATGAAAATCTTTCATAGCCACACAAATGCTTGTAAGCAATGGATACGAGGCCAATGGTGAAGGGAAATTGACTTGTAAGGTACCTGGTGCTAGGACTCATACTCTTCAATGTCTTTAATGATGACACTAGTTGAAATGGCTATAAAAAATACCTACAGTATCTGAATGTAATCTCCTATGAAATGCTATTAGGTGGAATATAAATACATAAAATAAAATACTAAAAATAAATAAAAATAGTGGTTTGTAAGTCATTCTTTAAAACTTCAATTTCTGGGCTGGCCATTGGCTCAGTGACAGTGCTGAAAAGGGATGTGCATTTGTTTGAAACGAATGAGTAAATGCAATGGATGAGATAATTTTTGTTTCATTCATGGACCCTCAAAATGAATCTAGCCTGCCCTTGTATTTAAGCAAATATTTTATTTTCATTCATTTATAATTCTCTTTCAAATCTATGGCCCATTAAAAAGTGCTTCACTTAGTCTGGTAACTATAGCAAACAAGAAATTCTTGAGTGAGGAGTAGCCAGGACAGAGCAGAAGTGGGAGAAGAAAGCAAGTAGAGAGAACAGAGGATCAATCAAGGTGAAATTGTCCTGTTCTTGATGATTCACTTGGGGGTCTTCCTACCACTCAGCCTTGTTTTCATATCCTGGACTCTACACCTTAGGGGTATTAATGCCACTCTGCCCTGCTAATGGCAGTAGCAAAAGGAAACTGCTGTGTTAAGAAAAATGAAAGGAAAACCTTCAGTGTGAATTTCTTTTTAGGATGGGCAAGGTAGGGGATTCTCTTATTAGTAACACAGAGGTTGATATTGGAAGGCTTTGTGTGGGTAGTATTTTGAATTATCCACACAGAACTTGATATTTCAATATTTTCCCCACTGAATAAATGTTGTCCATGCAACATTTTATATGCAAAAAATGTATCTGTCATTGCAGCTGGGACTGAAGTTTAGCTGGTGAGAGCAAATATTGAGCAGCCCCTCATTCAAGGGAGACAGGAAAGTGCCGCCAGATCAATTGCAGTCCTAAAGTCATGGTGCCAGCCTGAGCAAGGTGCCATGTTTTAAAAGCACAATGACTTAAGTTTTGTTTCCAATGAATGCACATTCCCTAGACTGACCTTGTTTGTCTGGGATGAAGGTGAGAATCCAAACAGTTTGAGAGGTTAGTACCACTCTAATAGCTGCATAGAGTTTATTTATTTAAAAAAAGTTATATACCGCTTATGCAAAGGGAGAGGGTCTAAGCAGTTCATAAAGTAAAAACATTCATAATAAAAAAATACATAAGTCAAAACAGAAATGAAAAGCTAAAGTCAATTCATAACAAACATAGAAATACTGATAGGCTGCAGAGCCACATAAAGGGGACTCGATGATATCAATCCACTGCCGACCTGTTAAATGCAATGGAGCATAGATAGGTTTTTAAGTTTTTCTTAAACTCTTTAGAGTTAGACAGAAGGCTGAGGGAATCTGGAATCGAGCCTGCAACTGAGAAAGCATGCCTTGTGGTAAGGGCAAGCCGAGACATTTTAATTATAGGAACTTCGCGTGTAGGTTGATACAGGCGCAGGGTTCAGCCTAACCAGAAAGCAGTTAACAAATGAGACTGGAAACTGCTGGAGAGCACTTATCCAACCTCGGGTAAGATACGTCTTTGAGTCACTTGCACCACCTAAGACTCAAAACTGGATTTGAAATTGGCATGGTAGGGGATATATCCAAAGCCCTTTACCTGGATTAATACAGATATTCCGGGGTAGCAGGGCTTGGTTTGAAATCACTTTATCTTTGCAGGGCTACAAGAAGACTCCAGCTTCCAGAGTGCATGCTCTACAACTGTTTTCACGTTACTGAGCTAATAATATAGGGGCTGATTTTAAAAGGGTTCCCGGCACACGTACATGGACAACCCGATTTTATAACATAACCCCTACCTGACCTTCCTCCATCCTGACCCCAACCCCTACCTAGTTACCCCAAATGTGATACTCCCAATGAATGTCGGTAAATAAAAAGTTTTAAATTAAAAAAAATAATAATAATACTTACTGCTCCTTGGGAGCAGAAGTAAACTCCGTGTGCCGGCCGGCTGCCAAATGCGCGTTTCCCCAGGTCAGCATCTAATGGCGCTGTCCCTGCCCACTTCCCGCCGCGCTCCTCCTCGCCTAGATCACACCCCCCAGACCTGCCTGGCCCGGCACGTCTGGCGCCTTGGGTGCTAAACGCATTGTCAGGCACTTTCAAAAATGCATGTGGCGCATGCAGGGCTTAATCCCTGGTATTTGTGTGCTCTGGGCTTCCAAAATTCGGATGTTAGTGCACAGCAAGTTTAATGACATTTGTGAATGCCACATTTAAGTTTTCACTAAGCACATTCAGAACGATTTTTAGCATAGGATTTTAGAACAGAGGCCTAGGTACAAAAGTCTTCATATGCCAAAACATATTCTGTACTTTTGTGGCACAGATGTTCTGGGAAATCTTCCTCGAATGTGCCATTTACTTAATTTCCACAGTATAACAACCTATCCTATTAAATTAACTCACTCTCTGTGCCATGATTAAATCAGAAAAGTCTGAATAATTCTTCTTAGAGCTTACTGACAACAATGAAAGTTTAACTCTGTTTAATAATGCTAATTCTGTGTACTTTGCCTAGAATTAAAGATATTGCAGGTAATGCATTTTTTAAAATGAATTAACAAATAACCTTCCAATGTGTTGAGGTGAAATAAATAAAATATCTTAACCCAGTACAGTTTTAATGTCTCCTCCTTGACATGCATGTTATATTGCACTGCTGATGATCTGCAATACTGGCAGACTCCTCGGGACCCTGTGTGGCAGAGCTGTAGAATTCATCACATCCAGAGATCATGTCTCTCTGTCAGAGGGATACCTGCCAGAGGATTGCACTGAACTTTATCAGCAGGATACTGGCAGCTGAATTGGAAACACAGTGAAACAATGAATCATCTATTGATTGTGCTGAAGTCAGTTGATACTGTTTTCCACTAGGATAAATATTTATATTTTTCAAAGGTTAGGAGAGAGATACCATTGAAGACTATGGAGGGGAATGATGTGGTTAGGAGGGTGATACCATTGAAGTCTATGAAGGGGAATGATGTGGTTAGGAGGGTGATACCATTGAAGTCTATGAAGGGGAATGATGTGATTAGGAGGGTGATACCATTGAAGTTTATGGAGGTGAATGATGTGGTTAGGAGGGAGATACCATTCTAGTCTATGGAGGGGAATGATGTGGTTAGGAGGGGGAGATCATTGAAGTCTATGGAGGGGAATGATGTGGTTAGGAGAGTGATATCATTGAAGACTATGCAGGGGAATGATGTGGTTAGGAGGGTGATACCATTGAAGTCTATGGGGGTGAATGATGTGCTTAGGAGAGTGATACAATTGAAGTCTATGGAGGTGAATGATGTGGTTAGGAGGGGGAGATCATTGAAGTCTATGGAGGGGAATGATGTGGTTAGGAGAGTGATATCATTGAAGACTATGCAGGGGAATGATGTGGTTAGGAGGGTGATACCATTGAAGTCTATGGGGGTGAATGATGTGGTTAGGAGAGTGATACAATTGAAGTCTATGGAGGTGAATGATGTGGTTAGTAGAGTGATACCATTGAAGTCTATGGAGGTGAATGATGTGGTTAGGAGAGTGATACCATTGAAGTCTATGGAGGTGAATGATGTGGTTAGTAGAGTGATACCATTGAAGTCTATGGAGGTGAATGATGTGGTTAGTAGAGTGATACCATTGACGTTTATGGAGGTGAATGATGTGGTTAGGAGAGTGATACCATTGAAGTCTATGGAGGTGAATGATGTGGTTAGTAGAGTGATACCATTGAAGTCTATGGAGGTGAATGATGTGGTTAGGAGAGAGATACCATTGAAGACTATGGAGGGGAATGATGTAGTTAGGAGGGAGATACCATTGAAGCCTATGGAGGAGAATGATGTGGTTAGGAGGGAGATACCATTGAAGACTATGGAGGTGAATGATGTGGTTAGGAGGGAGATACCATTGAAGTCTATGGGGGTGAATGATGTGGTTAGGAGGGTGATACAATTGAAGTCTATGGCGGGGAATGATGTGCTTAGGAGGAGGATATCATTGAAGTCTATGGAGGTGAATGATGTGCTTAGGACGGTGATACCATTGAAGACTATGGAGGTGAATGATGTGGTTAGGAGGGAGATACCATTGAAGACTATGGAGGGGAATGATGTGGTTAGGAGGGTGATACCATTAAAGTCTATGAAGGTGAATGATGTGGTTAGCAGGGAGATACCATTGAAATCTATGGAGGGGAATGATGTGGTTAGGAGGGTGATACCATTGAAGTCTATGGGGGTGAATGATGTGGTTAGTAGAGTGATACCATTGAAGTCTATGGAGGTGAATGATGTGGTTAGGAGAGTGATACCATTGAAGTCTATGGAGGTGAATGATGTGGTTAGTAGAGTGATACCATTGACGTTTATGGAGGTGAATGATGAGGTTAGGAGAGTGATACCATTGAAGTCTATGGAGGTGAATGATGTGGTTAGAAGAGTGATACCATTGAAGTCTATGGAGGTGAATGATGTGGTTAGGAGAGAGATACCATTGAAGTCTATGGAGGTGAATGATGTGGTTAGGAGAGAGATACCATTGAAGACTATGGAGGGGAATGATGTAGTTAGGAGGGAGATACCATTGAAGCCTATGGAGGAGAATGATGTGGTTAGGAGGGAGATACCATTGAAGACTATGGAGGTGAATGATGTGGTTAGGAGGGAGATACCATTGAAGTCTATGGGGGTGAATGATGTGGTTAGGAGGGTGATACAATTGAAGTCTATGGAGGGGAATGATATGGTTAGGAGGAGGATATCATTTAAGTCTATGGAGGTGAATGATGTGCTTAGGAAGGTGATACCATTGAAGACTATGGAGGTGAATGATGTGGTTAGGAGGGAGATACCATTGAAGACTATGGAGGGGAATGATGTGGTTAGGAGGGTGATACCATTAAAGTCTATGAAGGTGAATGATGTGGTTAGCAGGGAGATACCATTGAAATCTATGGAGGGGAATGATGTGGTTAGGAGGGAGATACCATTGAAGTCTGTGGAGGGGAATGATGTGGTTAGGAAGGTGATACCATTGATGTCTATGGAGGTGAATGATGTGGTTAGGAGGGAGATACCATTGAAGACTATGGAGGGGAATGATGTGGTTAGGAGAGTGATACCATTGAAGTCTATGGAGGAGAATGATATGGTTAGGAGGGGTATACCATTGAAGTCTATGGAGGGGAATGATGTGGTTAGGATGGTGATACCATTAAGGTTTATGGAGGTGAATGATGTGGTTAGGAGGGAGATACCATTGAAGACTATGGAGGTGAATGATGTGGTTAGGAGGGAGATACCATTGAAGACTATGGAGGTGAATGATGTGGTTAGGAGAGTGATACCATTGAAGTCTATGGAAGAGAATGATGTAGTTAAGAGGGTGATACCATTGAAGTCTATGGAGGTGAATGATGTGGTTAGGAGGGGGATACCATTGATGTCTATGGAGGTGGATGATGTGATTAGGAGAGTGATATCATTGAAGTCTATGGAGGTGAATGATGTGGTTAGGAGGGTGATACCATTGACGTCTATGGAGCTGAATTATGTGGTTAGGAGGGTGATATCATTGAAGTCTATGGAGGTGAATGATGTGGTTAGGAGGGTGATACCATTGACGTCTATGGAGGTGAATGATGTGGTTAGGAGGGTGATACCATTGAAGTCTAAGGGGGTGATTGATGTGATTAGGAGGGAGATACCATTGCAGGACATGCAGGCAAATATTTTGTTAGGAATGACATCAATTTTGATTCTGAGGTATATCCTAATAAAGCAGTGAAAACTACTGTAGGCTTTTATCTAAACTCACTCAGGAGCCCAGAGGGCTATTCAGTCTGTAAACTACTGGTCCTGATTACCATGTTCCCTTCAAACCATGTCCTTCTAGTACAAAATTAAGGCTTGAAGTTTTCAATTAAGCTGTGGAAATGATGGGAGAGGACCTCATGGCAACAGGCACAATATGATCCAGAGAGTTTTCTAATAAAATATTCTAACCCTTGCACTGCACTGGAAAGCTTGATCTCTTTTTCTTTTAAGAACATAAGAACATAAGAAAATGCAATACTGGGTCAGACCAAGGGTCCATCAAGCCCAGCATCCTGTTTCCAACAGTGGCCAATCCAGGCCATAAGAACCTGGCAAGTACCCAAAAACTTAAGTCTATTCCATGTAACCATTGCTAATGGCAGTGGCTATTCTCTAAGTGAACTTAATAGCAGGTAATGGACTTCTCCTCCAAGAACTTATCCAATCCTTTTTTAAACAGAGCTACACTAACTGCACTAACCACATCCTCTGGCAACAAACTCCAGAGTTTAATTGTGCGTTGAGTGAAAAAGAACTTTCTCTGATTAGTTTTAAATGTGCCCCATTGTAACTTCATGGAGTGCCCCCTAGTCTTTCTACTATCCGAATGAGTACTTTTCTATTTGATTCTGAGATTTGGTGTTCACAAAAGTTCGCAGTGGATAATTTGGACTCTCTATTCTTGTGGACCATAGGACCTCACATTTTCAAACCAAAGACACGGGAGAGCCTTCTTGCATTTTCTTTGTTGTGTCCTCACTACTCCAGCATTTTCAGCCCCAGGGAACCTTTCACAATTAGTATTAATACCTCTACCTGCCGAGATCCCCAGATCAGAGCTGCTGCAGTCCATCAGTTGTCCTAAAGGTAAGGATGTGAGCAATGATTTATAACTCGTATTTGCAATCTTAGTATAATAGCAGGAAATTCTTCTATCTAAACTCTGCAAAGATAATAAAAACGGCAGAATACAAGATATAGTGGTTGCACTTAAAATGCACATATGGAGGAAACTGCGGTTCCAAGGGAAGAGCGTATGATGGATGAAGAGAGAGCAAAGGGATCTATCTGTTTTAGTATTTCTGGAGGGTAATAATGAGGCAGGATTCGAAGGTAGAGTGAGAGGTGCCTGGCTAGGAGAGGAGATGACCTGGCATCCAGGAACATAGAACAAGTAGGCTCAGAGGAATCAGAGAGGCCAGACAAAAGTCATGCCTGTGTTATGCGCAGGACATGGGGGGGAAAGGTAAATGGGAATGAACGAAGCCTCAGACTAGGGTGGGCAGTGGAGCACAAGGCTAGTGAGGATATTTGGGTTGCTTGAATTTAACAGATGAAAAGGCTCAGAGCTCTGGAATAGGAAAAGGACTCTGGCAGCAGCAGAAGTTCAGGCTGATTATGATGGAGAGAGGGAGAGCTGCTAAGCAGGCTACATTAATAAAGGTTGGGGGATAAGGAAACCCCGGGTGAGGTATTGATGAGACCAGAAATAAAATTGTGCTTCTGCCCCCAATCTCGATCGGTATAAGGACTGCTTTATTTGTGCTGCTAAAGCTATAATGAGTGCCATAACTGCAGGCATTTACTTATCCAGTCTGCCCCAGCGCTCTGAATCCCAGCCTAGCCTGGGGGCTGCAGGGCTGCTCCGGTCATTACAGGGATTCAATGAAAGGAATCCAGGGACGCGTTTCTCTGCAGAGTTTGTATTGGAACATTTAGTATGCTTTAGGATTTTTCTCACTTCATGTTTCAGTACACTGATGCAATCTCTCTTCCAATAACTGCAAAACTGTACTGCATGCAAGGGATCCCACAGTGCTCCATTTCCATCTGCCCTCCTTGCTCATCCAATAACTGAAAGAAGATTTTCCTGCTTTTCTCCTTCATTCTGCTCCCTTTTCCCATGTCTGCCCTCACATGCCTCCAAGTGCCTTCTCTTTCAGCTGTATCTACACCTCCTCAACTTCTTCTTAACAATAATATACTAAATACTTCCCCAAGTCAAGAAAGTTTAATTTAGTGAGCTCCTGTTTTTTAAGTGATTAAGGTAAACTATTGAGAATGAGAGTGTGTATGTGACAGCCGGTAAAAACCTGCATAGCTTCACCCCTTGTGTGCTCAGAATGAGCTCGATTTCCAGTAATGACTCTTAATTCTTAATTCCAGAATCCCATGGAAGAGGAAAATCTCACCACAGTGACAGAATTCATCATTCTGGGGTTTCCTGAATATCCAGATCTCCAAATCCCCCTTTTCCTTCTGTTCTTACTGATTTACCTGATTGTCCTGATGGGGAACCTCACTATTATAGCCCTGACGTGCCTGGACCCTCACCTGCACACCCCCATGTACTTTTTCCTCTGTAACTTGTCCTTCCTCGATATCTCTTACACCTCACTCACTCTTCCCAAACTGCTGGACATCTTCTTAAGGAAACATCAGAGGATTTCTGCAGTTGGATGTTTTACACAGATGCATTTATTTCTGGCTCTGGCATCTGCAGAATTTCTCCTTCTCACAGCCATGGCTTATGACCGCTATGTGGCGATCTGTCAGCCCCTGCACTATGCCGTTATTATAAATCAGAGACTCTGTGTACTGATGGTTATAGGGACCTGGGTTGTTGGTTTTCTAGATCCAGTGACACACACGGTACTTACATCACATTTCTATTATTGTAGATCAAATGAGATTAATCACTTCTTCTGTGATTTTTCAGCTCTGCTGACATTATCTTGCAGCAGAACACAGGTTGTTGAACATATGACCTACATTGCAGGTGCTTTTGTTGCATTTCCCTGCTTTATCACAACCCTTACATCTTATGTCTACATCATCTCAACCATCCTGAGGATCCGTTCCACAGAGGGGAGACACAAAGCCTTCTCCACCTGCTCCTCCCACCTCACGGTCATTATTCTCTTCTATGGGACTATGTTCTCTTTGTATATGAGACCAAAATCCATGCAGTCACTGGATCTAAACAAACTCTTTGCTCTGCTGTACAATGTTTTAATTCCCATGTTTAACCCGGTGATTTATAGCCTGAAAAACAGAGAGGTGAAAGGAGCCCTAAGAAAGGTTTTTAATAGGAAACCTGATTGCTAAGCATCAGAGGAACACGTTCTGTGTTTATGAATCCAGAAATTTGTGGCTCACAGTGAAACAATGTGGAATTGTTTATAATTTATTACATAAGAATCAAATTTCTCTCATATTAAGGGCAGATGAATATTAGATTCTTTATAGCTGAATCATATTGCATGTTTCTATGTTACATGAAATTAGAGACACAAGTCTTTTATCACTCTGCATTTATCGTTTTAAATCTTTCCTGTCTTACATCTCCCATGTTTTTCGCTCCCTGTTTTTTGTAACTTTACCTTCTACTTAGCTGTTAATTGGTTTCCCCTGTTATATTGTAAACCGGTACGATAAGACCTCATCTTGAGTATCGGTATAGTAAAAGAATTTAAATAAATAAAAATAAATAAACCCACATTGATGGTGAATGAAGTCTATAGTGAAGGAAAAGTGACCAGTGCAATACCTAAAGGATCATTGCCAGTTCCTGTCCTTTTCAATATTTTTATAAGTGACACTAGCTGAAATGATCATATAAAATCCTGCTGTGTAACTCATTCACTAAACTTTAAATTTGTGAGCCGGCCCATTGGCTGTGTAGGGATCTGCATTCATTTGAAATGAATGGGTAAAATGCAATGAATGAGACCATTTTTGTCCCAGTTTGTGGATCCCCAAAATGAGTGGAGGTGCCCATGATTTTAAACAAAACCTTTGGTTTTATTTGTTAATGTTTCCCATTCACATTTATGGTAAATTCAAAAGTGCTACAGTAAGATGTAACTACAACAAGCAAGAAATTCCTGAGTGTGTAGTAGCCAGGACAGATCTGTGGTGGGAGATATGATGGATGATCAATCAAGATGAAGATGTCCTGCTTCTGACTATATATCTTGGAGGTCTTTCTGCATCTCTACCTTGCCAATAAACCCTAAAATCTATACCTTAGGTGTGCTGATGCAACTCTACCTTGCTGTTCTGCTTCTTATGGTATACTTGGGGGTCTTGTTCCACTGTGCCTTGCTGCCATGCTCCTGATGCTTTACCCTGGATGTTTTTCTGCTACTCTGCATTGCTGCTATTATACCCTGCTGCTATACTCTTGATATGACACCTTTGGTATCTTGCAATAATTCAGCTTGGCTGCCATTCCCCAGACTCTACACCTTGGGAGTCTTGTCGCAATCGTCTTGCTTTATGCCTTATGCTACACCTTGAGGATTTTGCTGCCACTTCACTTTGCTACCATACCTAGACTCTGCAGCTTAGGGTGTTCTTGTCACTGTGGGTGACTGCTTTGCACTTTTCATGGTGCTTTGAGGTCTTCATGGCACTCTTTGTGCTGTTTTTTCCTTTATCAGTGCCTAGGGTTTTTCTTTGGCCATCTTTGCTGCTTTGTTCTCCCTTCATGGTGCCTTATAATGGTCATGCCACTCTATGTGCCACTTTGCCCCTCTGTTACTACCTTTGGGGGTTCATGTCACTGTTATAAGGGCCTTCTTTTGAAGCTCCGAGGTGTTCTTGCCACTCTTGTTGCTGTTTTCCTCCTCTCATTGTGCCTGGCAGGGCTGCTACCCTGTTGCATCTTAACATTGCCGGAGGGTATTCATGCCATTTTTTATGCCACTTTGCTACAGTCTTGCATCCTTGCAAGTCTCTTCCACTTTTGATTAATCCTACCAGTTTAATTAGAAATGATTAGAAAATCCAATTTTGAAGGTCAAAATAGGCTGCATAGCTTCACCGTTAACTTTAATGGGAAAGAAATTGTGTTTTAGACATTGTGTCGTGGGCCCCTGGTCACTGCAAGAGATGGCACCTCCCACAAGGTGGAGCCTTGTGGGGACTTGCAGTGATAGGCTAGGTCTTAGCAGGAAAGAGCACAGTGAATTGTAAGTCTTTATTGTACAGCAAGATATTGGCAACCTGGGGCATGGGCTGTGATCCTGGCCAGAGGAGAGGAGTCTCTGATGGTGTCATCCAGTCTGTATTCTGCAGCGTGGATAAAGAGTCTCACCAAGTTCTAAGAGGGAGATGGGTCCAGTAGAGGTCCACAGAGTGGGGTAGGCCGAGAACCCAAGGGAAGATGAATTGCTCATGAGGGCAGTTCCGGTAGTGGTCCACGAAGCGGGGTAAGCCAACAATCTACTTCAGAGAGATGAGACAAAGCAGAGACAGACCAAGAGGTGAAGTACTCACTCAGAGGCTGGAAGCTGCTGTAGGAAGAGATCCCCCGAGGTGGAGGTCCGGGATGGAGTAAGGTTCCCGAGGAGCGGGTACCTTAGGCGTCCTTGCAGAAGCTGGTAACCCCGAAGGGTAGGAAGGAGCGAGGCAAGGCCCCCGAGGAGCGGGTACCTAAGTTGTTCCAGAGCGAGAGTACACAGAGCGTAGGCGTCTGGTAGCAGGCAGAGATCAGCAGGAAGGATTCCTTGCTAACGCGTAGCTGCAACAGAGAGTGGATATTAAATACCCGGAGGTAGTGACATCACGTTCTTTTGTTCAATAATTTGTTGATTGTTTAATGTTATGCTGCACGTTCTCTGTTCAATACTTTGTCTATTGTTTAATGTACTCCCTTTACCTTTACCATGTTTAATGTAACGCCTTACCGGCGACAGTTTTGTTATATGGAAACCGACTTGATTTGATATGTATATCGAGAATGTCGGTATATAAAAACCCTAAATAAATAAATAAATAAATAAATAAATGTGGTGGGGACGCCCCCGAGATACCCACCATGATGTATTCAAAAGGAGGGTCAGTGCACGCGCATGCCCTAGATGACCTCAGAGGAAAAATGGAGAACACAATCGCCCATGCCGGTCCGGGGACGCTGGAGAGGTCGGCGTGGAGAAGCGGAGGCAGCCATCTTGCTCAATGGAGTGGAAAAGGAAAACAGAGAGGTAAGACAGAGAGGGTGCAGCTGTCTGCAACCGACGGGCGCAACAGAAATAGAACATAAATATTTTTTTTCTTTGGAACAAACTAAATGAATGAAGGTAAAGTGCAAAATGAATAAGTGACTGGAAATGAAAGTTTTGCCTCCCTAGGGCTGTGCAATGTGGATGGATCTCAGTTCAAACTCTAAACTGAGTCTTCCACTCCCTGTATCATTTGGGGCTGAAGGAGCTATGGAGACAACATTCACAGCCCCTTGAGAGGGATTTATGGTCATTGCTCAAGGGTGACATCTCACGGATGAATTGAAGGTCTAGGCCACAGGAGGAACCCTAGTGCTTTACCCTAGGCCCATGACTGTCAATGCAATGACGAGTTATATTGAGAGGAAAGGGATATGGCGCATGGTAAAAATCCACTAGGGATTTGAGAATTAAGGCACCTGGTGCCAGATCGTAGCCATGATTCTAACTGAGCTGAGAATACAAAGGAGGAGAAGGAGGAAACTGTTGGGTAAAAGCAAAAACAAAAACTTCAATTTGTATTAAGAGTGGTCCCTAATATGGGAGCAAGGAGAGGGTTCTCTGTTAGTAACACAGAGGTGGATATTAAATGGCGTTGTGTAAGGAGCTGTTTTAGTTACTTGCACAAAATCTGATATCTCAGTATTTTCCCCACCAGCTGCGGCAGCTTTTTCTGTGCTAAAAGGGCTCTCACTGCAGATGAGACTAAACATTGGTCAGTGAGCAGGATTGGGTTAAACTTCCGGGGGTGGGGCTAATTTTTAGCCAGTCAGCCCCAATATTGAACACTCTCTTGGTTTACAGTGTGTGATGCGGGGTGAGTCACAGACACGAGTGGTCCATGGTTTTTCTAGAGGACACAGTCACAGTCTGGACTCCAGTTTAATGCTGGTTTACAGTGTGTGATGCGGGGTGAGTCACAGAGCACGAGTGGTCCATGGCTGTTCTAGAGGACACAGTCACAGTCTGGACTCCAGTTTAATGCTGGTTTACAGGGTGTGATGCGGGGTGAGTCACAGAGCACGAGTGGTCCATGGCTGTTCTAGAGGACACAGCCACAATCTGGGCTCCAGTTTAATGCTGGTTTACAGTGTGTGATGCGGGGTGAGTCACAGACACGAGTGGTCCATGGCTGTTCTAGAGGACACAGTCACAGTCTGGACTCCAGTTTAATGCTGGTTTACAGTGTGTGATGCGGGGTGAGTCACAGAGCACGAGTGGTCCATGGCTTTTCTAGAGGACACAGTCACAGTCTGGACTCCAGTTTAATGCTGGTTTACAGTGTGTGATGCGGGGTGAG